>NW_026946363.1:934900-1246533 GCF_035222375.1 Podospora pseudocomata | reverse complement strand
GTGGGCACAATCTTGGTGTAGGGCCCCATGTTCACGGCGTACTGAGCACAGCTGAGAGTACCGATTTCATCAGTCTGAGCTCGGAGAGCAAGAGCTTCGTTGAAGTATTCCTGAGTCTTGTCGACCGCAGTTTGCGCGTTTGGGGACGCCTGTGCTGAGACACAGCCCACGGCGGCAAGGGCAGACAAGAAAACAGTCAAAAGACGGATCATCTTTGCTTGGGGGGTTACTGCGGAAGGCGAAGGCAGAATAAGTCGGTCCCGTGAAATTGTCGATAGGATGATGTTTCAATTCGTTGTGATCCACAGAAGTGAAGCAGTCGGTTGTATCAAGAGGTCTAAGGCTTCTTATAGACGCATCGCAGACTCTCGAATCAGTAGTCGATCTGCCCAGTATTCGATGTTCACCTCTTCTGAAATTCTTGAGACATGAAATCAGGTTTCCCGACATACCTTACCAACCTCGCCACTGGAGACTGGAGAAAGGGCCCTCTATCAGTCAGTATCCCCTCATACTGTTGGGGGGGCACAATTCGCTAAGCAAAAGACTCTACTGGCCGGGCTGAAGTCTCACGAAAGCCACCGAGCCGGTTGGTAGATCTGTGGGTATCTCAAAGGATGCACCCGTGACCACCATAGACGAAAACCTCGAATTGGTGGCTTTGAGTGTGTGTGGGACAGAAGCCTACCCAACCTGCGAATATTTGATGCTTTCCTAGGTACCTTTGACTCGAGGTTCCTGGAAAGGTAGGTGGTGCAGGCCGTATGACCCTTAAGATCTCTTGGGATCTCGCCAGACCGGCCGGGATCGTTTCGTTCAAGGGCCTGAAAGTGTTGATTGTTGGGCCGGAAACGAGCAGTGTTCCAAATATTTCACGACAGGGATAACTTTGGTAAAGGTCCCTTGTCTGATAACATACCTAGGCAGGTAAAGAGGGCAGCTGAAAGTGTTGGGAGCTTCAAGTCTGGTGGTGTCGCCTTGTAAAGCCGCGATGCTGTCGAGAACGTAGGTTGTTGGGCATCTGGCGAGGCTTTCGATAGGGCACTTGTGATGACAACAGCCGAATGCGAGAAAGTAGATATGCACACGATCATGATTTATTCGGGCCTGGAACTTTCCTTTCCGAAGCCACCAAGACGCTGGAGGGCGATTGCAGACATCCGGGACAGATCTTTGCAGATTTCCCATCATCGACCGCATGAATAACGCTAGTGACTCCCGTCTCTTGTGTACCTTGAAGAAAAGGCGCAAAATAGTGTCGGATAAAGTTTTGGCGTGGAAATAAGAGGTCAATCCCCAACATGCTGTGGAAGTGTTGTTGGTTGGCCGTGGCGAGCATCATCCCACATGGGAGAGCGGACAAACTACCCAGGTAAGCAGGTAGGTAGGAGGGCAGCGCCTTCCAAAGATTGGCCAATTCCACGGTTAAGACAAAGCATTGTGATAATAAAGATGGCAAATAATATTTCGCTTTCACTATGTTAACTGGGTACTCAATGTACCCCCTATGTGGCTAGAATGCCATGGAAGCGTGTAGTTACAATCAATATCCTTCCCTCGCCATATGCCGATGTTTTGATTTACGGAAGAATTCCAACAACCGGAGAATACGCCGCAATAGCAAGAGCAAGCAACTCCTGAACCGTATTGTATTGCACTGCCTGCGGGTCTCCCTGGAAAGGTGTGAGTGGAAATATACTGAGGTAAAACTCCTGTGATTGTAACAAGGTTAGCGCTGCTTCCGATAAGTGATGCGTATTTACTAGTGATCGTTGAAACCGGACAAGAAAAGGTGTATTGAGAATCAACTCACCAGAACAACAATGCTCAACTGCTCCAGAGGCGTGCGAATAGCCTGTGCAGCAGACGGGACTAGGGAGCAGGCATTGAGCTGTCCCTTGCCGCTCAGCCTGGTAAGACTGCGTACGAAAGACGACGTCACCCCTCCAAGCTTGGCTGTAATGCTTGTAGAGACTGCGAAGTCGGCTGAAGTGCAGACTGAATCGTTCAGGGGGGTGAGTGAGCGCATCACTGGATTAGCGACAAGCAAACCGGCCTTGATGTCCTCCAAGATTGGAAGAATCGCTGTGAAGGGACCAGTGCGAGTGAGATACTGGGCACAGCTAAGAGAATTGAGCTTCTGTGCCTCGATCTGAAGTTTGGTAGCGTTGGCTTGCAGTGCGGCGATAGTGTCGAGAACATATTGGCCGGTTGTTCCTGGTGTTTGCGCAGATACGCCCATGAATGTAAGAGCGGAAAAGAAAATAGCTAGAAGGCGAACCATTTTGTTGCAGGTGTACAGGGTTGGCGACGCTGTCTGAAAAGTACACAAAACAATAGCAGAGAGGTAACTAGTTTGGTTATTCAAAATGTGCGAAGCCTTCAAATCCTGTGCTTTTATGTCTCGACATCTCGCCTCCGATTGCTTTCAGACATGAACAATTTTTTGCCTCAAACTGAACATCCGAATCAAGAAGGCAAGGTAGCTTCGTCTTCAAGTCAAGCCACCATCAGCCAAGACCAAGGCCAAAGTTCCTATGAGGCAAGAACCTCTGTGTCGTTGACCGAGCGGAGTACTCCAGTTTACCCTCCTGACAGGCTTCGACTTCAGCTCTGGGTTCCTGGTCCCGGTCCGTCGAAAGGCACAGCTCGCTCAACCAAACCAATCCATTTGCAACGATCAAGTATCACAAACAAGCCACTGACCCAGCCAGCAACCCTCACATACTCTTCGATATCAAATGATCAGATTCAGCTCGCCATCTTCTGCATTCTAATAAATCAACACCAATCGCCACAAACAATGCTTATGCAAGATCCATCACAGTCCCTCCTCCGAGATCCGATGACCGACAGAACTCTTTCCCGACCCGGAACCCGAGCCACATACCAATATCTCAACGTAATCAAAACTCACAACATCTCCTCATCCTCCTCATCCTCCACCCCCCTAGCCAGCATCAACCTCCCATACTGCTCCGACATGCTCATCTGGTACTCCTCCTCCCTCCTCCGAATTGCCGCCCAGTCCACCCCGACGGACTTGTACACCGGGTCCGTCGCCCTCTTAGCCTCGCTATTACCACCCGTCCCAGTACCGATGACACCCCCTGGTTGGACGAGCGCAGGCCCAAACTGGCTGTACGGCCCGCTCATCATGTCCTTTTCATATGGCTCAGCCAAAAGTAGCGCCCGCCTAGCAGATTCTTCATACTCACGTCTCGCCAGCTCCTCCTGATACCCAGTCGCCATGTAAGGTTCCATATCCCCATACTCTGCCGTCGTCTGGATCCACCTACCATCTCCCACCTGAACTGGCGTCAAGGGGGTCCCATCCAACGAGATGATCATTTCCTGCTGTCGCTGCCCTTGTTGTTGCTGTCGTTGCTGCTCCTCCATTTGGATCTGGTACTCGTGCTCGAGCTGAGCCTGGAGTTCGGCTTCCATTTCGTCTTGCTGGGCCTGCTCCCAGCGCATTCGAGCGAGTGCTTCTTCCTGGTCTAGGGAGGTGGTGGAGTTGTAGTCAACATCTGAGGGGTGTTGGGGGGGTGGGGGGCAGGCGCGCCAGAGTTCGATCAAGTGCATGCGTTGGGGGTCGTCGACGGTTTTGAAGAGGTGGAACTGGGCGGGGGAGAGGTTGGTTGAATCGACCGAGTATTCACGGAGGACACGTTCGATGGCCGCGTGTTCGCTTTGGGGGGGCTCCGAGGAGGGTCGGGCTGGGGTTTCTTGTTGTTGTTGCTGTTGCTCCTTTTGTTTGGCCAGGTGGGCTGCCGAGTGGTTGTAGTGCTGGGAGATGTACACTATCTTGGGAGCCTGGACTGGTTGTGGCGCTGCGACGGCCACGGGTTCTAGGACTTGCTCTGGTTGTGCTGGTAAGGGATTGTTGAAGTTCAACTGACGAGCTAGGAGCATGGAGAGCTCGTCTTCAGAGTAGATGTCTTGGTATACTGCCGCCATTGTTGGAGATGATGACTGTTTTGAAGTCTGTACGAAATGTTAGCAGGATAATAACCAAGAGAGGCTTCTTGCTGTCGTTTACTTGAGTGGCAGATTTAACACAAGATTAATCCTGGCCGTGTGGTGTGTATGATATCTTGACTGTTGCGTACTCAACAGGCAGGGATGCCACAGAGATGGTGTGGATTAGAGTCAGAAAGTCTGCGGATAGAAAAGAACTCTGGATTGTTGCAACTCGTCTCTTTATTGTCTAAGCTAACTGTCTTGATAATCGACACTTTGCTGGAATTTGCAAGTATGATAGCACGCCTGCGGGTAAGGTGGTGGTGGGGGACGTGCTTCGAGGCAGCGTGTGCTTGTACAACGATGACGCGTGGAAGGGCACACGTTTAGAATAAGCTCTTGGAGACTTCAGGTAACTCGGAGCTGCTAATCGAGGACACAGAGCAAGAGGCCCTGAGGAAATGTCTCCGCAGGTGGTCCGATATATAGAGAAAATCACCGGTGGGGCTTTCCAGGCATTCGGGATCAGATGAAGCAGTGGAGGGGTTGTCATCAAACTGTTGAGCTCTGTGACGCAGGTGAACAAAAAAAACTTCCGATCCTGGCCGAGTAGGACGGCTTGTTAGGCTCCAAGAGACCAAAAACAGCGTCCATCACCTCCACGTTGAGGTTCTATTGCAGCTCTGGGCTCAAAATCGAGTGCCTGGTTGGGCAGTCACACAGCTCGCCTTCCCCAGAGCAGTCATGCGTCAGAGGCCAGCCGACCTGAAACGGGCGAGGAAAGCGGCTACACGTCCAGTCACTCCGCCAGGCCGTCCAATGAATTGGTGACACGCGGGGTGATTCCAGACCCTGTCGGCCATTCCTTGCCTATTGCTTCCTGCCTCTCCATTTATACCTCACTGGATATCCAATAAAAGAGAATTAGCCTTGAGCAAGAGGCTGGCGATTTTTCTCGTCGATACACCCAAGAAAACAATGTGCTGATCATGGGAGATAGCGATGCTCCGTATAGAGGGGCACAAGGGGCTAGAACTGCCTGTGACCCAGACCCACTGATTCGCGTCCCCTGAGAATGCGGGGGACGGCTGGACAAGGGTTGGTTCAAAAAAGCCACATTTCGACGCCACAGATGACGTATCCAACTCTCGTTCCACCATCCCACTTTCGCGCTCTCTCTTCGATTGAAGATAGACTTGTCCTAGTGATTTTGCATGTAGCAACCAACTCTTGGGAAAGCCTGGCCAGACAAGAGTCTCCGAGACAAAAATCCAAACCTAGATTGCCTTTGTTCATCTGCTTGCTCTCTTGTACCCATCGGCACCGTTAGACATCTGACCCCCGCATCTTATCAAAATGGCAGCAAAAGCCGGCCGGCCTCCCAACTACTGTCAGTCAAGCCTATATTCCACGAACTCATAACTGTTGACTTACCATACCTACCGCTATAGATGCCATCCTCGAGGTCCCAGAAACCGCCTCCACCACCCAGATCCGCGATGCCTATAAACGGTAACCTATCCTACTCACCACCATCATATCTCCCCAACTAACAACCCCCCCAGCGCTGCCTTAAAAACCCACCCCGACCGCATCCCGGCCGACCACCCTGACCGTCCCGAACGAACCCGCAAATTTCAGCTCGTCAACGACGCATACTACACCCTCTCCGATCCCACCCGCCGCCGCGAATACGACGCCCAGCGCAAACTCTTCTCCGGCCCCAGCTCCTCCCGCCCCACGCCCGGCGGCTTCGACCCCTTCGCCGACGCCGAAGAGTCCGCTTCCGACCAGCAACAGCAAGGACAGCAGCCAAACTTCTACTCCTGGGCCTGGAACTTCTTCACCAACCAAAGCCAGGGCGCCAAAAACCAGCACAACCAGGAAGAATCTCGCCAGCAAGCTGAGAATGAGCAGTTCGCCGATGTCTTCGAAGAGATGCTCCGGGAGGAGGGCATGGCCGATCCGTCGCACAACAACAGGCCGACGGGCAAGTTTTGGGGCACGCTGGGCGGTATCAGTGGTGGCGCGCTAGGGTTTATTATGGCCAATGTACCTGGTATGGTTGCTGGTGCTGTGGCTGGCAACAGGCTCGGCGCGGTGAGGGATGCCAAGGGGAAGAGTGTGTATGCGGTCTTTCAGGTGAGTGCTGCTGGGGTTGACTTCATCCATGGAGAGCGAGCATAAGTGACAGCTACTGAGATGTTTGTGATTGTGTGCAGGAACTGCCACAGGCGGATCGAGCAAGGCTTCTTAGTCAGTTAGCCGCGAAGGTGTTGAGCCATACGGTGGGGATTTGATCTTGATGTGCTGGCTGATGAGAGGTGTGGTCGGGGTTCGGAAAGGTTATGAACTTGGAATTGGGCGTGGAGTTTGGGATTGTTTGGGAGAGATTCGCCCATGGAAACAGCACGGGCTGAAATGGGTGGTTAATATACCATGAAGGATTGGTTTTCTGTATCGTCGATGCAATAGATTAATGCTCATTGTTGCTTTTGCCTGTGTCTTGTTTCTGTCAATGCATGTCGAATCTGGAGTGGGGCGGGTTGTATGTAACCATATTGAGTGTTACAGCTCTATATATATAGATAGCAATATTTCACCTGGGAAATCCGGGGCTCGTTGTCATATAACATCGTCCCATATACCGAGAGAAGATTTGGCCTCCTTTTTTCTTCCTCCTTTTTAAATCAACCACCGAAGAACACCTAACCTAACCGCAACGTCAAAGCCACGTATTGCTCGAAAACTCTACCGCTTGTAAAGCAATATACCCTCCGCAAAAAAAAATCCACGATCACCTCTTCTTGTTCTTGCGCTTGCTCGCCTTGTTGCCGCCCGCCTTCTGGGTACCGCTTGCCTTAGCCTGACCCAGAGAGTCGACCGACTTCTCGAGAAGCTCAAAATCCTCGGCAGAGCCGGTGGAGGGAGTGAGTCTTCCGGGCTCAGAATCCTCGTCGTCATTGACGACCTCGGTCTCGGTGGGCTCGTCGATCTCTTCCTCAAACTCGTCATCCGCAGTGCGCTTCTTAAACACGCGTCCGATGGTCAGATCATAAACCCAGAAAGGCAGGCGAACCACGGCGGTGTCCTTGAAGGTAGGTTTGGCGATCTCATTGGGCTGGTGGATATGTTAGCTTATTTTGCAAAAAGTTGGATGAATAAAAGGTAGCTTACGTCCAAAAGGTACTCGCCCACATTGCCATCCTCATCCTCCTGTTCCAGGAAGACGGCGCCCACCGAGTCAACAACGAGAACCTTGCCATTCTCCGCAACGACACGCCTTTTGACTCCAGTGGGACCCTGTCCCTCGGGCTGCGGCTGGGGAGTCGCTGATCCGGAAGCAGAGGCCGAGGCGGGCTTGGTGTCACGTCCACGGCGGGTCTTGCGCCCGGCGCTCTTATCCTTGGCCTCCTTCTTTGTCTCGCGCTCTTGCATGCGACGCATCTTGCGGTTGATGGGAATCTGGCGACCGTCTTCGTCTTCGTACACCTGTTGAGGAGGGGGAGGGGGGGGAGCGGCGGCAGGCTCGCCATCAACGCCAGGAATGTTGAGGCCAAGGTTGTCGCCCCAAGCAGCACGGCGCGCAAACGTGATATAGCGCTCCACAAACTCGCGTTGGCGCTTCCAGCTCATGTAAAGGGCGAGATAATGCGCGCCACCACCGGCGACGAGGAAGACGCCGAAGATAGCAGTGCCAAGGCCGGGGCGATAGCGGTTGTAGTAGTACTCGGTGCCCTTCCAGGTAGGGAAGCCATTGGTGAGGAAGTAGTCATATCGGTCACGCCCAGGGCCGCGGAGGACATCGGCAACGATGGAAAGACGAGCCTGGCGCTCTGAGGCGCGCTTGATGGCAACCTTGAGCTCATGAGAGGTAGGCTGCTTCGTCACATGCACACCGGGCTTACCTCCCGACTTCTTGGCGTTCTCCTTGTTGGCCTTGATGCGCTGGGCCTGGAGCTGCTGTCTGACTTTGTCGGGATGGAGCTCTCTTGACTTCTTCTTGTAGGCTTTGTTGATGTCCTCGTGGCTTGCGCCCTTCTTGACACCAAGAAAATCGTAAAAAGTCACTTCGGGACCTTCATGCGCAAGGAGTTCATCGCGGACACGGAAGATTTCGCGATCTGGTTATCATCGAAGATGTTAGTAAGTCTGATACAATTGGATTGTGTAGATATAGTGGTACTGGAACCAGACGCAATAGAAAAGGGGTATCATCGCATTTGCGACGGGAAGGTACAGCAAATACTTCACATACCTTCTTTGGTCCATGCCGCACTCAGCGGCGTTAGGAGGGCCAACAGGCCTAGGGAAAGAGCAGAGAATTTCATGATTGCGCTACTCCATGAGGAAACTGACCAAAGTTAGAAACAAAGAGAGAACACCGTTTGGTGGTTGAACCGGCGCAAGAAGGTTGAAGAGCGCCGCCACGAAATGACCTGGAACCCTTGGTGCAAAAGTTTCCAAGGGACAGGCTGGAAGTTTTGGGCAGATGGAGCCCCCCATTTTAGCCCAGACAGGGGTTGAAGCTGCAACTGCCTGCCGGGGCAAGCTGCCGCGGCCCGCTGAACCCTGTGCCCCATCTTTTCTTTTTTGTAGGGCCAGTTTGCATCTCGGACAGAAGCTTGGCTGGATCCAATCATCAAGCTTTCAGTAGGAGCAGGAAGAACAATGACATATTCTCATAGTGAATTCACTTGATATCCTTGTGCTACATAATCTACACCTTAAGACTCCTTTCGCCATTCTTATATACATTGCTCTTTGCTTTTTCCGTTATACCTCTCAAGACAGACGGATTAAGTCCAAACACGCCAACATCACCCCTGCTTGGCAAAGGCGAGACACCAGATTGACGACATGTTACAACATGGAACCGGCAAGATGTTCAAGAGCACTGGTCTTCAACTAAGGTCAGTATCTAATCTATCCAAGAGCCAGGAATGTTCATGGGAGGGTTCTCAATCCATTCCCAGAAATCCCTTAAAAAGTCCTCCCAAGCGATATCCCACTCAAATACAAGCAACCAATCCCTAGGGTATGGCCCATAGATGATATCCTTCCACACATATTCGAACTCCGGCTGTACTGGTAAACACATCGGTTCCACCGGCCACACCCTAGACTGCAAGATACCAGTGTCGACAAACACTGCTTTTGTAGCCTTACCATACTCCTCCAGATCTATCCCCGCAATATGCAAATCTTCGAGCCAGGCACGGAGAGCCGAGTGGACTGCCATTTTCCAGCCCCTTTGATACTCCAGAAGTTTGCTGAAGTCTGGACACCGACATAACGCAGGTGCTAGGAGTAGCGCGGTCAGAACGTGGGCAGGATGGCGGGCATCAAGATCCTCGAGGGTGGTGATACCGGCAACCTTACGAAATACACATCGGACCATTTTTCATTGTTTTTGACGGTATCAGTAAACTTGTCCAGTCGTTTAGGAGCTTGGCCTGGTCGCCTGCAAGTGTGATCTAACCCCATAGCGCTTTGGAAATACATCCGCATTATGTGATTCAAAACCGACCCCATCTCTTTGGAAGCCCTCTGCTCGGATATCGTCGGTGCCTGAGTTTTCTTGTTGGCAGAGAAACCGTTGCCCAACTTTATAGTCTATAGCCAAGCCCGAGAATCGTTAGAAGAGTTTCAGGCGCCGCTGTCATGGCGACTTGTAATAGTGGCAGAAGATTTCGAAGAATAGAGGCTCTACAGCAGCGCTATCACTGTCCAGCATTGCCGACGAGGTGAACGTCCCCGCTGAAGTTGTCATGTGCGCCGTAGGAGAGCAGGGCCGTATGAAATACAAGCTGATCCTCTGGATTCAGGTAGGTGTACGGTACCACATCCAACCAGCAAAGGGGCGACTGGCCTTCAAAGCTGATAGTGAACAGGTCAAGACCCGCAACGAGGAGAGGTTTGACCAGATTTGGGTTGAAGATCATGGCATACTGATGCACCATTAGTACCTGGTCGAGCTCATATAAAAATGTAGTACTGACGTGTAATAGTGTCCTTCCTTTGTCATCCAGAATATATGGTGTGATGTGTCCGTTGGCAAAAGGAGCTTCGAAGCTCGTTTGGTGTGATGGGATGTGTTTCACACGTGACTCAAAGAAACAATTCATTGCCTTCTTCGACGATCGTATACTGCCGAAAAGCAACATTCCATACACAAATCGCAAAAGGTACTTGAAGGTCCCAAGCTCTGTTCATGAACCAACGCGGAAATGCCACTTTTATCCGGTAGCCTAACATGATAAATGTCAAGAAATAATCCCCGACTACAAAATGAAGGGGATACTCACTTTTCGCTTTCTGCTTTACGGAGGGTGCTTTGGCATCCCCATCGTGCATGACCTCGAAAACCAGGCACCCTGCTAGAATCCTTGTCCGATGGCGAGCTCGCCCTATACGAGTCCCATTCAGCTTCGTGGTTAGTTTGCCCGACACCCAATAATTTGCCTCTTGTTCACCGGTCAGAGACTTCTCTTTGAGATCCCGTTCCTGGTTCTATTGAAGGGGAATCGACTCGACAACCCTTGAGGCGATATATTCGGGCTGAAAGTTCATTTGGGATCTAGACGATCAATACCTAATCAGTTCTTGCCCTAAGATGAGCAAATGACTTTGCGTCATTCCACTCACATTTTCAACAGCTGAAGAGCCATTTCGATTATTTTCAATGCTCGATAAAGTCGCTTTTCGTACATCTCGAGCTCGGCCTTCTAGAACAACACCGCTTCCGTTTTGGCGACATATCTCTTCTGCCTCCTGGTCGAAACGATATCGCCCATGAGATCTTGAATCAATTTGCCCAGTTCCTCGTGCACATGTCGACAATGCTAAATTGCTCGAGCGCACATGGGCATTGGAGGACATCCTCCTCCGATCACTGCCTGTAGCTCCGCTTCGATTGCATCGATCGATAGGGCGAAATACTTGAGCTGCTCGACCAAAGCTTTGATTGTTTCTGGTACATCCTTGACCTCTCTCCAGAGTCGAGACAGTGAGAGGACCAGACTGCCCACTTTACCAGTGGCCTGCGCTATTGCGATACCTCCTGAAACGAGTCCGATGATCTCGGCCATGATTTGATCACAAAACAAATGGTTTTCGGAGAACACGCTCAAGGTGACACACTCACCGGTTGCCAGAGAGCGGGGTCGCTTTGTGTTAACATCATTCTCATGGAACACTTTGCGAACCCGGTGGGGGGAGGGGAGGCAACTGGTCACCAAGGCAGTGCCCAGGCTTATTCGAGGACGGACGAGGGGTGGCATGGTAGGAACGTAGAAGTCGGGGGTATCCTATAAAACGTGGTCGCCAGGTTATACGGCATAAATCTCGACACCATTTCCAGCCTGGCCATAAAGATCTAGACAACGGAGACGTGGCAGCTTGTGAATAGCTATGCCACAGTGTGAGTGGCTTTATCACAGTATTCACTGGTTCTTCATAGATAATACAGGAGTACAGTGTGTCGAGATACCTGTTATGATAAAACACACTCCGTAGCACAAGTCACTGCTTCTGCTGCGGCGAGGTCAAAGCCACGATCGTGGCCCAGGTACCTATCAAACAGAATCTAGGTACGTCATGGACATGATAGTAGACTGCGGCAGAATTTAAAGCTTTGCCTTGTGCGTTGATAAACACGTCCCTGATGGTATCACTCCCTTCCCACTCTCTTGGAAGACATTGTGGGTGTCTTGAAGACCTTGTAGCTGTTTCAAATCCTTTTCCCTTAACTATTTGCAACTGGGTTCTCTGCAAGCCACGAATTCAAGTCAACCTCAGTAAAGAGAAAAGCCGTGACGTCCCGAGCATTGCTGTCGAGCCATGTGCATCCTCCATCGTACCCGTCGACAATGTATTGGGTGGCTATGGACCCACTCCCATCGACTCCAAGTTTAAACAAGAACCTCTCCGTGACCTCCGTGACATCGTCCCAGGATTTCAATGCCTCAAACGCATGATTGGGTCCCCGAGATGCATCGGCAATCGTGAGGATGGCCGATTTGTACATGTGGTACGACCGCTGATACCCAGGCCACCAGTTTCCCTTTTCTGTGAGAAGTTAAAACAAACTTCTTCCAGTCATCTGTCGGATAGTGGAAATGTCGAAGGCAGTTGGGCCCAGGTAAACTTTCAATGACAGAGTTCGGGATGTAAACGCGAAATATCACCATCGAATCGAGCCGTGCCCGTCGTTTCCCATAGCTCGCTTCAGGTTCTGCAATTTCGACGTGCGGTGTGAAGGTAAAGAGTTGTCTTGGGATGGCATTCTCTATTAGAGGTTCGCAGACATCCCTCTAATTATACAACATGATGCCGGCCTCGTCAAAGAGACAATGGCCGCGAGCGTGGTTAATTGCTTTGTAGAGTACTGTATGCCCGGGAGGATTGTCGGCTTTTGCGGAGCTCTAAGTCAGGTTGATAGCCAGCGTGCCCTGCTGCTGTTGTCCGGGAGTTGAGTGGCGTTTGGAAACATCACCCGTTGCTATCCGCCGCTGCTCCGAATAGCCGACCCGCCACGGATCGTAGATGCCATCGAGCTCGGCGTAGCGCATATCCATTGTGTCATTCATCCAGTGCAGGCAAGATTTGGACAGGCGGAGATAGGTGAACTGCGGATCCACGATGGCGTCCTGGGTTTCGACGGCAAGACCGCAAGCATCCATACATTTTCACCATTGAGTATCACTGTCATCGGCGGCTTCCACCACGTGGTTCTCAGTTGTGTATTGGCGAATGAAGTGGAGGAAGGTCCTGTGATTGGAATGGTCATAACGCCCGCGGAACATCCACTCCCACCAGAGCTCACCTGCCTTTTTTGCAGACATGCCAACGTATATCAGAGTCTGGAGCGAGATCAGGTCATCGGTAAGGTAATAGATGCGTTCATTGTTGCTTTGTTGACGAATGGAGAGTTGATGGAAAATCAATCTTTTACGGAGAGCAGAAGGTGATTGAAACTGGAAGCTCAAAAGTTTCCTGTCCTTATTCAAGTTTTCAAAAAAATAAGGTGGCTTTCTGTGGTTCAAACTTAGACGACAGTCACGAGGTGATCCTTTAGGTTGGCCCAAAACCTTTCCTTGAGGCACGATCCTGCATGACTGGCCTATAAAGGCAACAGAAAAGAATAAATGTAAGAGATTTTATTATTTTTGAGCACACTGAGCACCGATAAGTACCATATTATAAGATCGCTAACTTGAATATCACAAAAGCCGCCCCATTTTCCTCCCACCAAATTAAACCACGCCATTCAAAGTCATCCCCCAAACATAAGGTAGGTAGTTTCCAAATATCATCGATAACCAGCAGCATCATACCAAACTAACTCTACCACCCGTCGCCCCCCTAATCAAAAGTAAGCATACCCCCCACCTCCCCCCCCCCTCCCACTATCTCCTTTGCTCGCCACACCCAAGACCCAAACCCTAGTGTTCCCATCATGCTCCCTATCCGCCCCTGCTGCCCCCCAAAGCCCCTCCATTTCCAACCTATGCTTCGTCTTCGGCTTCCCCTCCTTGATCCGGATCTTTTCAAAAAAGACATAAGCCCCGTAATACAACGCTGATTTCGCCCCACAGTTACTCCCCGTCATCCCCCTAAATCGCTGGAGCTGCACGCTCTGGAAGCATTTTCCTGGCTTGCTGGGGCCGCGAAGCTGGGCGTAGATGTCCCGGAGGAAAGACGCCTGAGTGACGCCGTCTTTTTTGAGATGTAGGTTGATCTTACGGCGGATTTCGTCGCAAGAGTCATAGACGGGGACGGAGTCAGTTTCCTGACCTTCCAGGTGAATTCCGCTGATATCAGGAACCGAAGAGGCAGCGGAGGGTTTGGCTTTGGATGCGGTTGCGGGGGCTGGGGCCACAGTGACAGCAGGAGCAGCAAAGGCAGCAGTGGTGGCGGAAGTCTTCTGTTTCTTCCCTACTAGCAGAGGGATACCGAGCATCTCCCTCTTCTTGAACCACTCCCAGGCGTTTTCATAGGCGGCGAAGCCTGAGCCGTTGAAGGGACCGTGGACACCCAAGAAGCCTGAAAGCGATTTGGTGCTGACGCCAATCTCACGGGCGAAGGCGGTTTTGGTCATGGCGGCGGAGTCGAGAAGATTATTGATTTTGCGACGGACCTGGTCGCAGTTCATGTCGATTGGTACGCCTTTGAGGTCGATGTCGTCGAGGGACATGCCTGATCCTGCTGGGGCAATGGCATGGTCATCGAGGGACTTGCGCTTTAGGCTTTTGCTTGCAGCGGGGCCATGATTCTCTTTATCAGCGTCTGGCTGAGGCGAGAGGAGAGCTGAGATAGGCATGACGCCTGTGGATGGTGCCACGGGAGGACGGAACACCTGGGTATGTGTTAGTGGTGGAGTTTCTGATGTGCATCTGGAATGTGCAGGTGATTTACCCATGATGACATGATGTTTGTGGACTCGGATTGTGCGAGTCAAAAGTCAGGAGATGATGAAACCGACCCAAAAGGAGTGGTTCAATGGTTGAAATCCAGCCACAGAACTCAGATAAGGGCCAAAAAGGAGTGCGGTCCTGATCTTGCTCACACCACTCGAGAATGAAGAGCAAAATAAAAGACGCGTCTGAGTTTGAATTTCGAAGCGCGTCGAGGGGAAGGATCGTCATCGGGAGAGCGTGAGAGTTCATGGCAGAAACTAGCAGGGGAAACCCCCCTGCCACGGTGGTCCCAAGAACCAGCCAGCTGGGTCCTCATCAAATCGAGGAGGTCGGTGTGCTTTCCAATTGGACAAATTTCAGGCTCCCAGTTTTTGATATTCTTTCTCGTTTGCATGATTTTGGACCTTTTCTTCAACAAACATTTGGAACTACCTGGTATGTATCTCGACTCGACGCCTTCAACCACAAGATTTTGGAAGCAAAGATGTGCCACAGCTGATTATCGATGAGATACTTTGGCAGGTCGCTGTACACCTTACCTACCTGAACATAGCCGTGGAGTCAGCTTATCATCGTTGGATAAGCTTGTTGTCTCGCTTGTCTCCTCCTAACGTCACCTCTGTTCGCCTTGAGGTTGACCCTTACAGTGTCGAGCAATCATATGGTTTTCATACACCCGCTCTCACCCGCATATATCCGCAGGAGGACCCTATTTGAGCGTGAGCAGAAGGACAGAATGCTCCGTGCCAGTCGGAGGTTGAGATTATGTGAGACCAATAGTTTTGAACTGACCTTGGATAGGGTTGTAGCAAGAAGCAGTATTGTAGGCGCCATTTGTCATCCGAGGTCTGAAACTATCCGATGGGCATTTCTACACAATCAGATCACTGCCCAATCAATTCTCACGACAGTGCCGCATCCTCACGCCCGGCAGCAACAATACTATTAATTTGCCATTAGTGGCTTAGTGCTAGTGAGCCGGAGTTTCTTAGGTCGACTTCATAGGGTGATTTATCGGACTTTGATTCAGCGTGGGATGAATCAATGATTTAAACTTGATCTAGAACTCGATGGGAGCGAAGTGCTTACCCGACTTGGCCGCAGTCAAGATCAGCAAATTAATCACACCAAGAACAATCTAATTGTATAAGAATGACCACGTTACTGGTGAATTTCTTTCACACTTGTGAGATCTCTAACTTCGAGATTACCCCCGGGTCGAGCCTTCTTTTAGCGGAGATCGCGGTCAAAGAGCCGGCCTAAGGCCTGGAACTATCCACCAATCCAACCGCATCTGGTGGATCTGATCCCTGAAATTCTGGAGTTTCAGAGGGCCACTTCCTACACCCGCTTGATCAACAGCCAATTCTTGGTGCTGACACAAACCATGCTTCGAAGAAGTCATAAGAAGTCACGGGCGGGATGCCTCGAGTGCAAACGACGTCATGTCAAGGTGCCTACCTACCTAACTAGCTCCCGTTGGGTTTCAAAACTTTATTGCTAACCTCTCTGGATGTAGTGTGACGAGCAACGCCCCAAATGCATCATCTGTACGCTCTCCGGCCGAGACTGTAGCTATGCCTCACCGGTGACCGACGGGGCACCCGTATCATTCGCTGGTGATCGAGTCGCGGTATCACCACCAGGATCAGTGTCAGGCTCGCCGATGTCAAATGTCGCCGTGGGCACAATTGGCGATGCAGCACCTGTTCCTGGTGTCCCCCTACCCGAGCTGGGCCATCCAAGCTCTCATCTCTGTCACGATGTCAACAGTGCTCATATGGAGCTCATGATCCGGTTCAAATTCTCTGATCACGCACCAGAACTCAACGAGGAGCTACACGACTTTGCCTCAAAACTCTTATTCAGATGCGCTCTTCAAGCTCCGTACTTGATGCACCAGATGCTGGCGGTGTGCGCGCGAAGGTTGGTTGCGCTTTTCCCCGACAGGTCCGACTTCTTCTCGGAGCACGCGATGCATCTTCAAACAAGGGCCATCTCGATTTACAACGAGACTGCAGCCAAGGCTCAGATTGACCAGAACAACTGCTCCGCCCTCCTCCTCTACTGTTCTTTGCTCAGCCGACATTTACTCGCCGATCTGCTTGCTAAGCGCGATACGAATCTGGATGGGTTTCTTGACCGCTATCTTCAGTTTCTTTCAATCTCTGGTGGTTTGAAAGGCGTGTCGATCAGTGCATGGGAGCTTCTACTCGAATCTGATATCAAGCACCTTGTTCTTTGGGCGATTAGCATTTCCCAGTCATTGCCACTGGGGAATCATTGTGACTATCTTCGACATCTCATTTCTGAGTCACTCAGTCTCGACGCTCAGTCGAAAGAGGCCTGTCTCAAAGCTGCGGCTTATATGCAAGTTGGGTTTGACAGGATTCTGGGCAATGACGTGCGCAATGAACGCTATCTAATGATCTTCATGTGGCAAGTACCTTTCTATCTTGAACCATAAGTTTGGTATTCGCTGACGACTGGGTTAGGCCTGCAGCCGTACCATCAGAGTTCACCGAGTTGCTTGCCCAGCGACGACCAGAGGCGATTGCCGTGATGGGCTACTGGGCACTCTACCTACACCTGAGTCGAGACGTTTGGCATGTTGCAGATTCAGGAGCTCACCTACTCAAAAGTATCGCAGCATATCTTGGCCCGGATTGGGACCACTGGCTCTCTTGGCCGTTGGACATGCTCGCACAAAATTCATAATTCACATTTACGGAATACATCACTTCATCACTTCACACCTTGGCTCCGCAAGCCATACGCGACCTAGATTTTCACCCATCAATTCAAGGTATCTAATTGAACAAGCTAGAGAAGTTCGTAGTCAAAGACGCCATCACCACCGCAGTGCCAACATTTAGCCAAAAACCCAGCAACCGAAGAAAACAAACAAATAGCACCAAAGCCGCCCCATTTCAGACCCCAAGACAAACAAATATGTCCACCACTCCACTGTCGAAATCAATGATCACTCAACACCTTTGACCTCCTGGCAAACCGAAAACATGCTTGTACACCATCACTCCAACGATCTCATCCATCGTGATTCACCTGAAGCCTAGGTCAGCTACTTGGTTGAGGGCAAATATGAGTAGACAGCAGTGTACTAACCGGCGACGGGCTTTGGATTACCTCGGATACGAAGAGTATCCAGACGCACCTGACAAGGTGGCACTTGAAGTTGAGCTCTGGGAAGAGCTGGTTCCTGAATTTTCCGGCATGTTGATAGATGTGTGCTGTGTTGTAGATATGGCCGAGGAAGTGTTGAAGGTATGTTCTTCTTCTTTTGAGATCTTGCTTTGGTGCTGGTGGCTGATGAGAATACTCGGGGCTTTCCTTCAAGGGACCAGACCTTTATAGATATTTTCAACTTGCCAGCCACTCTGTCTTCGTATATGGATGATCATCTCGCCCACGATAGAATCACCTCGGCAGTACTTGGTACTAGCTGTCATCCCACTCGTCGACAGCCTGCCGCAAGGGGTGTCTACAGCCCACTCCATCCCGGAGTGTAAATTCGATTGTCATGTCATACATCCCGCGTGGCTCCTTCTCACATGGCGTGTCTTCCTGCATGTACTCGAGGGTCACTTCCGGCATGTCTCGGATGATATTCGTCTTCGTGGGCGTCAAGCACAAGGTTGATGGATGTCAATGGCTCTGTCTCAGAAAACACGGAGCGGTCGACTCGAATAGACAAAGGTCGGAAGATAGTTGTTGGCTCACCGCCAGGAGGCAAACGGGCCTCCGAGCTGGGCCGGTGTTGTGCGACATGGAATTTATAGCTGGGTCATCCCTCATGCGTAACTGATGGCAGATACTGAGTTCTGGCACCTGTCACTTGCGAGCTTATACCTACCTAGGCACTTACCCCAGGCACTTGCTGTACTAGGCTGTCTTACGGGCAGTTAATGGGTCTGAAACAGAGACTTTTCAGGCACAAGAAGACGTTATAGCTCTTCGTATTGAGCTTGCCCTGCTGTCTGCTGTCTGAGAAGGCGTTGAGCTTTCAGCTGCTGCCAACAGGCCTCCCGGACATCCCGCCGAATGATATCCCCAGCAAGATTCTCCAAAAGTTCGCCGGTCCTATAAGGCTATCTACCCCTCTAGTTGCCTTGCCAGGACCGGGTGGATGCAGTTGTATTAATGTTGAACACCAACGTTAGGCGAGGTGGGTGCGGACGGGCTGTTCCAGACCGAGCGGCAATGATGCGTCTCAGAGGTGTTCCTTGTCTTTTTTGAGACCATTTGAAGCTTCCGAATGGTCAAAAAGAGACGTAATAACCCGTCTAGGTTGACTTCCGCCATCAAAGTTCAAGACACTTAACCATGCGCGGGATCGTCAGGAAGAAGGGTCCATGCAGCCGTCGTGGGCACTCCCACAATAACACAGACAAGTCTTTGTACTCGGTAGCGTCACCGTTTCGACGAGTTAGTGCTGCAGATCCATTGCATCGGGACTGCTTGCACTATACAGTCAAGGTGAAATATGATGATGAACATCCAAGAAGCAACATATGCCATGGTACTCAAGGATTTCGTCGAGAAGCTCGACCCGAGGATCTGCGAGAACCAAAATCAACTGCTGACAACGTTGCAGTGAAGCAACTTCGGTAGAGTTTGACAGCATCATTGACCTGCTCCATCGATGTCTCACTTTCTGGCGTCAAATTTCATTCTGTACCAGCTTGGGAAGGGATTCAGCGTACAACACCGCCACACCGTGAAAATGTACGCCCAGAATGTCTCCCCAAGGAAGCAATCCCATGTGGTTGGCACAATCAGTTCAAATACCGGCACTAATGCATGCCACGCATCCTCATCCAGCCCAGGGGCACCCAATCGCCCAAGGTTGCTCTACCTGGGTATCTTGCAGTGCCATCAGGCTTATATTTTCCAGCAAGTATTAACGGCCGAAAGCAATCCCTGCCCATGTGAGGGGGAACATCTGATGATTCCCTGGTCCCAGCCAAGAACCTCAAACGTGGTGGTCACACAATATGTCCGAGTTAGAAGCTCCGAGCCGAAAAATAGGGTAAGCAAGAGCTTTGCGTTGACCACGTCTTTAAACAGCTTCGGTGTTGGTAGCCGAAACACTCAGACGACTGTCCACGGACAATCCCTTACGAAGAACAAGGCCCCGAAATCCCAGGTCACAAGCCAACACTACCCGTAGCACAAGGGGGGGTTTACACCCTCGGAACACGCGAGAACAATACCTCAGAAGGTTATTCTCAGCCGCCACCGGTCCGAACTACTTTATTCTTTACCGATGCCATGGAGTGGTGGCTTCCTCTGCCTCATTCATGATTTGAATTCATATTGCACAAAGTTGCACGGCATGCGGCCCAATCCGGACAGCACATTGGATCAAAGGTGCCTCTCTTGATTCAAGACACCATCGTCAAGCATCGAATGGATCAACAACGAGAGGCGGTTTTGCCCCTCTCACTCTGGTTACCACCACACTCGGGATAGGCAACCAAAGCTCTGTTTCATCTCGATCCGAATCGGCATCGACAGAGAGGAAGAGCCCAAGGCTCTCTTCACACCCCGTCCGGTTGGCCTGATTTCCACGCCCTCCCAGCTCAATATGCGCCAAACAGATAGACATATTGTTCAAAGACAACAGACGTCATTGTAAACCAGCAAAAAATCTTCAGTCTCACCAACAGCCACGTTGTCACCCACTCTCAAACATTTCCCCATTTAGGCGCCGACCACGAGCCTCGGGAGACCCACCTGAAAGGTGGCATGAAAAGCAATGAAAAAAAGGGTTTTTTTTGTTGATTGTATGACCAAAGCCTGCAAGACTTGTATAATGTTTTACCATCATGTCACCGTCTGATCTATTCAGCCAAACCCAGCAGACCTGAAAACCAACCTGGGTATATCCCTTCAAATAAACCCTCACCGCCAGGGCGAAAGGCTGGGGGTATGTTTCCTCATTTGACAGTGCGTCCTGCCAAATGTCATGTATGTTTCTCCCCTCTTGACATTGCGAACTGTCTCTTTTATCGCCACGTTTATCAAACAAACCTGGGAAGCCGCGGTATTGGTCAATTCCACACCTACCCCTAGGTAACCTCTAGGCGCCTATCAACCTCACTTCGGAAAGGACTGCCGGGGGCGCCGGGTTTCCCGTCACACAGAAAGCCCATCACAGCACGTGGTCGTGGGTTGGGGGATCAATCCTTCAAAGGGGTGACACACACACACGCAGAGAGAGAAAATCAGTCTTGATAACACCAGGCCATCCTCATGCGTGAAAATCCAGAAAAGGAAAGAAGGCAACTACTACCGGGCAGCTTGTTGTTATACCTCGGAGCCGAGTGATCTTCTTTTGCCACAGCGGCAGGCGAAGGACAATAGCTAAAGAGGCAAGATTAGACGTGTGAGATGGGTACAGAACTAGAGGATGCCTGATCTAGGTACTGTTCAACGTTTGATGACGTTGAGGAAGGATGGTCAGTTATTTCTGGAGGGGCGGTATCCTACAGAATCTAGGGTAGGGTCGAAACCCATGCAGGGACTTTCTGGGGAGGTGTTGCGGAAGGTGTAGCCGCGGGTCGGGCGATTTTTCAGATTGTGGCTGTTTCTGGGTCTTCTTAACAGCTGAGTGTTTCTCTTTTTTTTTCTTTCTTGGTTCGTGATGTGCTGGTTGTTTACACCGACTTGCTAGAGGTGAGTTTGACCTCACCGAGGTCTGGACTTTGAGCTTTACTTTGGGTTCAACCTTTCCGCCTTGTCATCATCCGATTCGGGAATCTTTGGTTTGTTGTTGCTCACTTCGAGTTTTGACATAATCCTTCTCACCCAGGATCGGAGTTTAGCTTCCTAATATGTTCTCCATGAGTATCTGAGGTACCTCAATCTTTCCTCGAGCATGAAGTCCTCATATAATGTCAAACTGACCAATGTCCAGTCTTTTCGAACCCCCAACGAGTTTTCGACTGCTGTCCTATCCACAATATCAGCCACATAAGCTGAACGCCATGGCCAAAAACGCATGTAGGTTCACTCCGATGAGGCATACCGTTCCTGCTGCCGCGCGGACATGATGCCCGGTACCTTGCATTCCCCCTCACACCTTGTGGCTGTTAATTACCACTGGTCTGACGTTATCCCTGGGCCCCCGACCACCAAAGCAAGGACGCACACAAACACGAGCGATTATTACGTGAGCTATTACATATACCCACCACCCTATACGGATGCAAAAAAGAGAAATATCAACCTTTTGGGTAGGTGGTGGTTTGCATATTTCAATAATGCAACGTTATGGCTAAAATGCGAAAAAAGGTCCAGGTACAAACGGCACCGAAGCAGCGAACGGTGAATCGCCCCGGCGCGTCCCAGCTGATTGGTGGCGCTCTGGGTAATTGTGGGGTGTGGAACAGGCCCACGAAGCATGTACATGGCCCGCTTTTTCCCGCTGATGGCGTGTCATTGAACGCTGAGAGTCGGTTGATGTTTTCGTCCGGTCGAGCCGGATCCTATTAAACTCGGTGTTGGTTGCGTTGTTGAGGTAAAAAAGCTGCCTGGGCTTGTCATGGTTGGGACTTGTTATGCCATGCCCTGCTGTCTGGTCTTTTGTTCTGTCTTGTTTAGCCTCAGCCTTCCAAATGTCTGAGAAAGTTGAACCATGACGTGAATCGATTGGAGGCGCGGGGTCCCCTGCTGAGGCACCTTGAGGGCTGAATGAAGGTGAAATCAAGGTGGGCTGAAGAAACGAAGGAATGCTCCAACGGGAGCACGATAATCACCGGCCCGGGGGTTACTGTATAGAAGAGGTAATTACTTCCATACGAGAGAAGTGAGAGCGCAGCGCGGCGCCCTCACGCCCACAATTTGGCCGCTATACCAAACGTGCTACGGTCACGTTGAGGGTGTAGGGACCTAAGGGCCCGTGCTGCTTGGCCCATGCCATTGAATTGCGTTGGATGCCACCGTGATCACTCGCCATGCGTTGGGGTGTCAGTGGCCGTCAGTGTGTGTCTAGACACTGCCAGGGTGCTTCGTCAGCAGCCTTCACAGCGGACCCGCGCGTTTTGGGGATTTGATGAATGCCGCCCAAACGAAAGGGAAGCCAGACCAGACCGCCAACCGCTCCTCTATTGATTCACTGCTTGTGCTTGATCACTCAGCCCATCGGACCGGGTCACCGACCCCAGCCCACCCGAACTGCTTGTAGCTAGCGACCGATTCCAGGTTGCAGCCCGCCAACTTGTCTGACCAGTGACGACCACCCACACCCGCCTCTCACTCGCTGATTTTCCTATTGCCTCTGCACCACCGCCATTTTCCCTGTTTTTCCCTTTCCCTCTTGCTCATCCACCCTCCCCTCGTTCCCACCACCACCAACGACGCTCGTTATTCGCGCCATTTCGACGGCGACAGTGAATTGAGGAAGAAGGACGAATTCAAGGACCATTCGCTCGCTCTTGAAAGATCTGAAATTGTAAAAGGTGCTCGATACGGATTATAAGCGACGACGACATCCCGACACTTGCATCTTGGCTTCCTGGGCTGTTTTCTTCGGCTTCGACAAAACAACGAATCGACAAAGACTTGGCCGACTCCAGAAACGGAGCTGGCAGTATTTGAGGGATACCAAGGAAGGAAAAGCGACTGTTTTACCGATAGCGACGTCACCCAAGTGCCGACGACCGAACAAAGACCCTCTCCGCATCGATCTAGGACGAAGGAAACAAAAACAACAGCATTTGTCTGCATCCCTTCTTTCTTCTATCTCTCCGACGTTCCCGGTCGCCGCTAGTTTAAACACTTTTCGGGCGCCTGTCAAAGGAGAATTGGCTTTTCGGACGACAGGCGGGCGCTTGTGTCAACGTCACCAGCCCTCCAGGTGATCGGTTGGCTGTCCTGCTGATCACTGCATCGTGGTTTCCTGCAGCCAGCAGCGGTTTCTTTCCGTCGGGATTTGCGATACATCGACAGCCTCCCATCGTCAATCAACAACATATTAGCTGCAGGCACTTTACACTAGCTTCAATCTTGTTTGCCAACATTCTTCGCAATGGGTACGTTCAACTGCCATCGCTCATCTCCCTGAAGGACGTACTGCGCAACGTCAATTTCGAGATGTAACCGACTTGTGTTTCCCACAGACCCGTACTGACTGTTCACTGCAGACATCGTTCTTATTCCCGAGGGGCAGCTGCCTGCTTGTGTGAAGGATTGTGGTGTTCTATACGATGTCAACGGAGGCTGCGTACCACCAGGAGCGCCCCCAGCCGACAACAGCGTCTACAATAGCTGCTTCTGCAACGACCCTAGGTTGGCGGCCTGGAAGACGGGCACTACAGGAGTATGCCCCGATGCGTGTGCATCTGACCCGTCTGCCTACTCGAGAATCCAACAGTGGTTTTCGGGCTTTTGCTCCAATGTACAACCCACCACTGCCGGGCAACAAACGACGTCCACATCGACGGTGCGGCCCGCGCAGAACTCTACTGGCGGCACCTGGTAAGACGACGTTTTCGCTATGCCCGAGACTTTTTGGCTAACCAAGGCTTACAGGATCGAGACACATTACCAATGGGTAATTTTCTTGGTGATCATGGTGGTGGCGATAGTCGGTATCTGGGTTGGCGCCTGCATCTGGAGGAAACGATACCTGCGTAAGAAGGACCGCCAGTACGCCTTGGGTGCCAACCTCGCGCATGCCACCGAGTCAGGGAGAGTCGTGCCAAACGAAAGCAACTCTGGGTCAATTCACCGTCCATCAGCCGGCATGTTCGAACCAGCACCCCTCAGCGCTGCCCGGGTTTATGAGGAGAAGCCGAAAGAGAAGAAGAGGTGGATTGTCAAGGAGAGGACGTGAGGGGCTCAGGAATGAGTGGTTTTTCTGGATACCAGTCCAACATCATATTGAACCGCATCGACTTCATCAGCAACTCACTACGCATTGCACAAACACAATACTCTCTGGAGACCCAGAGAGGTATAGACGTAAATAACACACAGAACTAAACACCCACTATATCACCAAAACAGTGCGGTGTGTGCATGGGACGGGTTGGTTTGGGAAAGGGGCCCAGGGGAAAACCAGGTTTCAGGGATCTTTTTTTTTTTGTGCATTCGAAGTGGAATTTTCGATGCATTATACCCCATCACTCTCCCTTTTTTTTTTTTTTTTTTGGGCTATTCGATGCTTTTTTCCTTCTAATTTTCGTTCTTCTCACGTAGGTATTTGAAACAAACGCAGTATAATATCTTTTTTTTCACCACCTTTTGTACCTTTCCTTAGAACGTTCCTCATTGCATTGCGTGTGTGCTGTGGTTGGTTCAGGCGGGTATCTACCATGGGAGGAGACATTGGGAATGGATGGACATCTTTTGGTGGATTGGCGAGTCACTCCTTTTATTTTGCATTATTGATGATGGGAAATGAGCTGGTTTTGGATAGGACACGTGGATTTTGGGTTTTGGTTATACCTACACGCTCCTTTTTTATTTTTTTGTTTTTTTTTTTTGGCTAGGGAAAGAAAGGGGAGTGAAGGGTGTTAGTGGGAAAGTTCAAGTATAAAAGGGGTTAGGTATTTACATAAAGTGCATACCGTTTGATATGGAGAATGGAGAGACGAATTCTGTTGCTGAGAGTGAGATTCCTTGGGTATAGTTGCGGTGAGGCGGTGATGTTGCGAGTTAGCAGTGGTGTGACGCTGTTGATGTGTCGTTGCGCGCCCGCTGCGGCACTGTGAGACAAGATCAAGGCCTTGAAAGTTTGGTAAAGACGCTTTTACAAAGCATAGGCATACTATTCATGAGATGAAGCATTTTGACTGCTCTTTGGGGTCCTCTTCTGAAGTAGGCTGAGCACTCTCCATCCCCTCTGCACCACACGACGTCCGCTGTGGCGTAGGCTGGCCAAGCCCCCAAGACTCGTCATCCATCGAACCTCAAACCACGCACGCCCCAAACAGCCACATCAGGACCTTCTTTCTGGCCTGGTGAGGAGACCTAACCCAGGTGTTGTTTCAACAGTTTTCGCTCAGGTTTGTACAGTGGCAGTTCAAACCCGACTCTGGAACAAAAGACAGATCGAGTTCGGCGTGGCCCTCTCAACATAGGCACAATTCTAAAATGAACAATGCAACAAACAATAAATCCCCTTGTGGTGTAGTTGGCTATCACGTTCGGCTGTAAATGGCAATTTATCGATACCGAAAGGTCACCGGCTCGATTCCGGTCGAGGGGACACAACTTCATTTTTTATCAACTGTTTTTATGCACAGCTCTTTTTTCCTATCTATTTTTTTTTTTCCTACACAGCCACCTTTTTGTTTCCCTTTTGCTTCCTTTCCTACTCACTTTAGAAGGACACCCCCTTTCTGCTTGTGAAGCTGGCTGAGTGCGTAGCGACAGTCTGGGCTACCCCATTCGGATGTTCACCCCTTTTCTTAGTTGCTCTTTTCTTTTCTCTTCTCGTACTGCTTCTTCATTCTATATCCAACCAACGATTAGTAGGCTTATCATCGCGATCTCTCTCACATTCTCCTGTTTCAGCACACAAAACAGAAAAAGTCTGATCGAATGTTGCGTTTGCTTTGGTGCAAGATTGCCGCTGCCGTCAGCTGACATAGGTACCTTGCCCGACCATTCTGGACAGAGGAAGGAATGCTGCATGTTGAGATAGGCCTCTATCAGCACCACTTACCAACGGCGATTATATATCGAGAAATAGCCCATATGCCTTATACAATAGTTCAGAGGCCTTGAAAGCAGGCAATGGTTTGGTCATCAAGAGAGTATCCAAGAGGGATCGATCCAAAAGTTCTTTGCTAGGCAACGTAATCCGCATGCACCACAAAAGCCCCAATATCTCGGCATCGACTGTACCCATTTCCCATTCCAATTTACCCATTCTATGCTATGTCTGTTTTTATACCTGTTCCACCACCCCCTCGAAGAAAACAAAAGACCTCCACCCGTGTTCCGTCGTCATCATCATCATCATGGCTACCACCACCAACCAACAAGCTACCTCAGAGGCAAACTCTTCGCCTCCAAAATCGCCTGCTCCTCCGCAGCATCCATATAAAGATCAATCAAGCAACCCGCCGACCAAGCCTGAGTAGGTGACTGCATCCAGTATTAGCACATCGTCATCATCAATCCTTATAACTTCAAAAAGAAACTCACAGAATCAGCACACTCCTCCCCCCCCTTCTGCGTCAACTCGGTCAACCCCGCCCACGGGCTCTGCTCAATCATCTCTTTACACCCAATCAGTCTCCTCGTCACCTGCTGGAACGCCTCCGTCCTTCCCTCCGCATCCTCCTTCCCCCTTCTCATCAGATCAAACTTGAGCAGCGCCCTCAAGAAGAACCCCGTAGGCCACAGCCACTCCGGCCCCTGGTGATAGTTCCTCCCTTTACTCGTCGCAAAATCATCACTGTCCTCACTGTTGCGGTAATAAGGCCTATAGTTCAAATCGCTTGGGTCAAGCGTAGCCATGCCCGTCGGGCCGCGAAGAGCAGAGTCCGCAATGCAAAGCGCGTGCATGGCATGCTCAGGGACAAACAGATCCGGGGCGGCGGTCATGGCAATGGGGAAGTTGGGACGGAGCTGGTAGTCCTCGTATTCCTTGCCGGATTTGTACAAGTCCTTGTAGATGCCACGGCGGTTGATGATGGCAGGGTTGACGTCGTAGTCCTTGTCGTCTTCGGAAGAGATGGGGACAAAGTAGCAGCGCTCAAAGTTCTTCTTGATGAGAGCGGCCCAGTCCTTGAAGGTGATGGTTGAGCCGTCGGCTTTTCTGACGCCGGATTGGTCGTGTTTTCCTTGTTCGTGGAGGGAGGCAAACCACTTGAGACCGCTGTACAACAGACCGGTGATCTCAACGGCGGCGCCGTCACGGGGAGTGCCCGGGACGCCCTTGGAGCGAGCTCTTTCGCTTTCGCCCATCTTGTCCATCCAAGTGCCGCAATTGTCTTGGTTGCCACCGAACACAAAACCGTTGGACCAGTCGACCTTGATCTCTTGGTTGAAGCCATTGTCACTCATCTGCATGTCGAGGTTAGGGCCGGCATTGGCCTCGCGGAACTTCATGCCCTCGGCGTGGCGCTGGAAAACCTCCTGGATGATCTCGCGGATGGTGCTCTCCTTGCTGTAGGCACGAGGGTCGGCGGTATCAAAGTAGGCGTCGTCATATGGCAGGAACCGTCTCTTGACCTTCTCGTCAAGCAGCGACAGCCCATCAGGAACGATCCGAGTGTAGTCTTGGATGCACTGCAAGAAGAACCAAACAGAGTCTCTGGCGTTGTATCGCGGAGTGTTACCACTACCAAGAAGGTTGGGGATCATGCCGTGCTTCAGCACACTAGCAAAGGCACGGATGTGTTCCTTGGCCTCATCGAAGCGACCGGTACCGAGGTAGAGACCACGGAGAGAGATGAAGACGTCGCGTCCCCAGCAGCGAGCCCATTCAACAGCAAAGTGAGGAAGGCCAGCAGCGAGCGATGGGACCAGGCGATCAGGGTAAAGCGAGGCGGACTTGACAAGACCAGTCTGCTGAACGCTCACCATGCTGAGGCTTTGGAGGAACCATTGCCCCTTCTGAACATTGTTGTTCATGAGGGAAATGCCCCTTTCGAATGCAGCCATGTACGCAGTCCTGAGAACCAGGGCAAAGTACCGCGGGAGAAGGAAGCTAGGAATACCACGGATGGCATCGAACCGCTCCTTGAGCCAGGCAGCAGGCTTACCCAACCGCTTGAAGTTCTCCTTCTTGGCCGCACGCTCAAGTCTACCCAGGGTATAGTCCAGCGCCCACTGTCCATCACGAAGGTTTTGGCACAGTGGGTGAGCCAGGTTATTGTCCCTGATGATATCCTTCATGATGCTCCACCAGCCCTGAAGACCAGCATAGACAAGCTTGCCATGTCCGGGAATGTCATAGACGCCATCTCTCCCTTCGCTGGCGTCACGTTCTTCCGGCTCGCACTTATACAGAAGGAAGTTGAGATCAACCAGGTCAAGCTCGGCCATCGCGGCCTTGGCTCCGGACGTGACAAAGGTGTCCAAACCACTCGAGTGCTCCGCCGCGGGGATCCAAGTCTCAAAGAGCGCAATGCTGCCAGGAGGGAACTTTTCGCGGACAGTGATAATGGTGTCTTGGCCCTTGACCTCCATACGAACGCCAGGGAGACCAATAAGACGACTGGGAAGGCCACGGAGCAGCTTCTTGTCGCTCAGAACCTCTTCCACAGCCTCTTTGCTTGCATCAACCTCGAGCATCCAACTACCAAGGTGTTTGGCTTTGGTGCCGGTCAGGTGGACGGGGTTGAAAGCGCCATTCCCGTTTCCATATCCCGGAAACGCGGTATGGGCAATGAGGAAGTATCCCTTGCGAGATACTGGGTGAACTCTGTGAACAGTGACATACTGATCTTCGTGGTGGATATGCGTCTCATCATAACCATCCATACCCATCAGGGTGTGGATCTGGTTGAGAAGCTTCTTGACACCAGCGATGCCACCCTTGCCTTCGCCGACCTTGACTGGGAACTTGGATGATTCGGATGTGTACAGTCTGGTCTCGTGGACAAGCTCGATCAGACGAGGATAGATCTCGTCGTAACCCATGACGCTGCCGGTGGCACTCGCGCACATGCTGACAAGGGCAGCATTGGGCAACGTGTCACGGGCATCGCGCTTCTGAGCAGGAACCTCGTTATCGTGGGTGCAGTCCATGAAGAGTGCCTGGACAGGAACTGGCTTGATGCGGCGAATGATCTCACGTGTGTAATGTCCGTTCGTACCATTGGTACCGTTTGTGTCGTTGGTCTTGGAGCCACTGCGAACATCCGCACTCGAGATCTCATCCACCTCGAAGCTGCCAATGGGGCGACCACCATGACGATGAACAAGACGACTCAGCTCGCCAGTGCTCCACGCCTGCATGGCTTCACGAATGAGAGAGCTGATGCCAAGTCTCTTGACAAAGACATAGTCCAACTCCTCGGAGCCCGTAAAGAGCTCGGCGACAACATATAGATTAGGTCTCACGCGGCGAGCCTCGTCGAGGATGTGCTCGGCAACGTGAAGAGGAGTCGAGTGGCAGTTGTCAATGCGGAAGCCGGCAAAGTACTTGGCTAACATGCGAGCATACTTGGTCATGTGTTCCCACAGCCATGGGCTGTCTTGAGGCCCGGCACCATATCTGAGTTTGGTGCAATCACCCCAGACGATAACCTCACGGCGAAGGTAGACTCGGGATTCAGGGCCGGCATTGTCGACCCGAGCATCTCCACCCCAGACCCAGCCGTTGTTCACAAGCACCAAGTCCTCCTTCCTGTGCTTTTTGGTCTTCTCATTCAGAGGCAGACGAGTGAAGTAGGTCTCAATCAAGGGGTTCGCCTGGTTGATCGGTCCAAGCTTTGGGCCGTTGTCATCCAACCGGACATACTTGATACGGTTGAAGACCTGCTGGAGAGTATCGGCAACTTCAGCGTCGTATTCCTCGTAGAAGGGCACATTGACAACGTCTAGGATCTTGACAAGGGCGTTGCGAGCAGCGGCTTGGTCGGCAACGCTGCCCTTGCTGCCTTCGTACTTGCCAAACAGAACGGATAAGAGGGCCGCAGCCACACTGGGGTCGGCACGCCTCCTAAAACGCTCTCCTAGACGATCCATGTTTTGAAGACCGTGCTTGGTGATCCATTGCGCTTGTTCCTCAAGGGAAGTAGAGCGAAGGCCGTCTAGACCATGGCTGCCGATGGAACCGTCTGGGAAGTTGGTCCGGCCAACGACCCAAGATTCGACAGCCGCATCAGCATCCCGTTCGACGTCCAGAACATAGTACTCCCAGAGGCGGATCTCAGCAATGACCTCCTTCTTGATCGCACCCATGATCAGCACCAAATCGTCAACAGACTTGAGTTCCGTAGGCAACCCGAGGTCTCCCAGCTTGAAGCCCAACTCGAGCAGCTTGGTGTCCAGAAGATATGCCGACTCGAGCCATGGTGCTGTAGTGAGATTGTAGCCAGCTTCTGGGTGCTCCAGAAGCCACTCGCTGTTGTGTGCTGTGTGGTTGAGGACAATGTCGGTCAAGCTGAGAAGAGAGTGGTTCTTTTCGAGGCTGTCGACCAACTTCTTCACATCCTTCTCACCCCCAGGGAAACAGACTGGGTCCCACCCGAGCTGATCGTAGAGACTGTATGGGGAATTCGAGTCACCTCTCACTTGCAGTGGCGTGAAGTGGACCATGTTGTAGCCCCTGTCGCTGATGCCACGGAGATGTTTCTCCCAGTCATTGGGATACTTGCCCATAAACTTGCTAATAATAGAGAATACGGACAGTGCAGGCAGCGGCAGCGGTTGACCATCGAGAGAAAGCCGTGGTGCAACATCGATGTAGTATGTTGGTGTCTGTTTGGTCTGGACCTTGGCATTGCCATTTGTCTGAGGCTTCAAGTTGTTTGCAAGGTCGGGCAGCTCGGCGTATGTGGTGTAAAAGGCATAAGCACCGGCTTCGTAGATGGGGATCGAGATCTCAAGTGTGCGGTTGAAATCGGGGACAAGCCTAGTAAAACAGATTAGTCTTTGTGGTACGACATGTATTGCATTCCCAGACAACAAACATACTTGAACTCTCGAAACTTGTCCCGGCGGAACTCTTGTCCCTGTTCGGGAATGTTGACCCACAAGCTGCCATGGCGGCAGATGCTCGATGTGCCCTCGATGGCAAATCGAATGGTCACGGGGTCGTTGGTCTTGGGTGCCAGATAGATGTACTCGCCGGCGACCTGGGGCGAGCCATCATCGTTGAGAGGCAGCAGGTAAACCTCGTTGGAAACCATGGTTTTGGGGATCATGGTGAAAGAAGGAAAAAAAAAAGGGGGGCGAACTTGGGAGCTAATAGGGAGCTGTAGATGCAGCTAGTCGAGGTACGGTATCCGTAAGGTACCAATGGTGATGGACGTTGCCCCGCGTCGGGTCCAAATGGTGCCAAAAAGGCAGATGATCTACCTCCTTCTGTCTGAAAAGCACCAGATGAGACAGAAACAGAGGCAGAGAGAGCGCAGAAGTCGCGAGGACATCACAGAGAGAGCTCTACCCCGAGCTAAGTACGATTCGAAAGAGTAGTCCGACACCCTGTCGTGACAAGCCACGTCGAAAGCTGGTTCGCTACCTGTGGGCGGAACCGTCTGACACCAAGGTTAGGTTGGCCTGCGTGTCAATCGCGAGGCGCTAGGGAATCGGCAGCTTAGCGGAGCTTGGTTCTGTGGTTCTCGGACAGCTTCGTGCGGGTTTGGATCGTTAGAGCTGAAAAGCAGGGAACAGCAGCACTGTAAGAGTATGGGTCTCTATGCAGGGAAGAAAGCAGATGCAGAAAAGTTGGAAGGCATGGATGGGGTGAAGCCATTCCTATTCAACCTCCTGAGAGGCAGGGGTTGTGGGAGCAGCAAACAGTAACAGGGCACTTGGAAACCTACGCCGCTGTCTGCAGCCTGCAGGTCCCATGGGATTGTCCAGAGGCTTGGAGAGAAAAGACGGAAATGGAAGTTCAAAGGCGCAGAACGCCCCGGCTCGTAGGCCTATGCATGGGCCTGCGATATCCAAGAATACTGTAATGTCGTCAGATTGACAGGCACAAGCGGGCAACCGACAGTGCGGCCCGGCGGGGTCCTTGTTGGTTTCAATTTTCAATGGCACCAACCTATCCATCAAGCCCGATCGGAGCGGCACCTGAAGCAGAATCTCTTCCATCCCGCTCCAAGGTGAGCACCGACACCGAGAGAGTCCGATATTTTCGCCCGTTCCCTATATAAATGGTGGGTGCTTCGAGCCTCCTGAGACTCGATAGCGGGGCAGTTTGGTTGGATCCCAAAACATTGTGATAGGTGGCGAGCCTCCTTTATGAGCTCCGGTGGTTCCGCGTGTCAAAACCCGTGTCAAACTGCCATCCACTTGTCTATCGGAGCAGCTTTCCGTGTTCCCCTTGAATGATCCCACGTTGTTTCCGCCTGATGGTGATGGTGGTGACGAGGCCGGAGTGAGAAATATTAGGAGAGGCGTCGCCCGGTGCCCCGCATGTTTTAGCGCATCTCAGCGCCCATGTTCGATGACATCACGCAGAATCGAGGGGCTTGGCGAATTGCACGCCGTAGAGTCCAGACCGCTTGTTGACCCCCGCCCCGTGGCCCCCCCTGCTGCGGCTGGAACTTGATCTGTTGATGTCCTCGGCGGCATCTTGGCAACATACAAGCCTCACGACAGGTAGCTGTTCGGAACTCTTATAGGTGACCGAAACCGAAGCACATCTTGGAACGTTGGAACGATAGCATCGTGGTATCGATCTTTGTTTCAACGATAAAGCGAGAACAGGGTACCTATGCAACAGCCCTATTCCCTAGGCAAAATCCAGAGTCGAAAGTCGACAAAGTCCTGATCGAGCAACACCTGAGAGATCGCAAAAGAATCGCAGAGGTCAGCCGATGGTGAACCTTGATGACCTCCAACGGTGATGGTTCTGACTCGACAACCACCACTTTGATTCTGTACCAACGGTGGTGGTGTTATATATCAACTCCAGACGACCCCGAGAAGCGAATGGTTTGGCAGTGAGCTTATGCACTTCCACCATGTGTGCATGTTGAAGCCCCATTCATCCTGTAGGTATTGATCCTGCAGAAACGCATGTCCCAGCAACACCGGCGTCCAAGCAGCGGCCCGACCCTGGCTACAGCACGAGGGGATTCTGTCACGGACGTCCAAATGATGCGGCTCAAGTCCTGGGCCGGCATCCGGTGCTCCGGGGTCCGTTGATACCATCTCGTATTGGAACGATCGCCATATTCACTGTGGTATTCGCGATAACAGCCTTGGTGTTGAAGGCCGAGGCATGGTGGTATTGCAGAAATTCTCAGCGCATGGGCAGGTAATTATCGCATTATCAGGAGCCGTTGCTCTTCAAGCCTCGGCAGAGTCTTGTGATCAATGTGAGGATATTTCCAGAGCGAGGAGGAGGCCCTCACGGAGATAAGGTCTGATATGTTGATAAGAGCCTCGGTGAATGAGAGATTCTGTATGTCGATTATGGCCGAGATGGCTTGGCGACCTCGGTGAACGGAGGTTTGAACGGCGATGGCCGAGGCGAGCCGTGTGTGGTTACGGAAGGCCCGCAATCACAAGCTCGCGCTGAGCTGTCAGCCACGACCTAAAATAAAAAAGGAAGGGAAAAGAGGCAGGCGGTGAACAATTTTCTGCCAATTAAGCCCTCCCTGGCAACCCCCTTTGCGTCATGCCTTTCGGAATGGGCCAACCGCGTCGCAGCAATTCCGGCCAGTGGCGGTCATCGAACCAGTTCACAAGCTGATTGACAAAGACACACACAGCCAGCAGCCAGAGACCAGTTGAAAAGTCCCCTATTTGAATCCAGACCCCCCCTCCCCGCCCCATCTCACCGTCCCCGCGCCCGGCCTCTTTTGTTTTGGCTCATGAAGATACTACGACTAGCGGACTACAAGAAGAGTCCCAACATCCCTCGCTTGCTGCTTCGGACCATTTTCTCTGCTGCTTGTTCCATTCCCAAGTCTTGTCGCTTATCGCCCTTCCCTTGCTCGACGCCGGACCTGCCCCATTTTTCCTGTCGGAATATCCACTCGCATAGCGGCCCATCCCGGTACCCCATTCTCAAAGCCAAAGCCAGACCCTCACCCGAAGCCAGAACTTGCCGGCAAAGTCGTGCTTTCTCATCTCACCTCCTCAACAATCCCAATCCCGATCACCACTGCGGCGTCGCTCCCTCTCCTCGTCCGACCCCGCCCCGCTGCCACAATCTAGACCCTCTTAGTCTTGCTCCACCGCTTGGCTGTTCCAACATCGCTGTGTCATTAGCTGCCCCTCTCACTCTCAACAACAAGCAGCAGCCGTCTCACCGTACGACACACTCTCAATCCGCCAAAATGACCGTACCGGACTCTTTTCCGCACAAGCACAAGGTCGCAGTGATTGGATCCGGAAACTGGGGCACCACTGTCGGCAAGGTCATCGCTGAGAGCACGAGCGAGCACCCAGATGTTTTCGAGAAGGATGTTCAGATGTGGGTGTACGAGGAGAAGGTGAGAGTTGACGGCGAGACTCGGAACCTGACCGAGGTCATCAACACAAAGCACCAAAACACAAAGTACCTCGAGGGCATCAACCTTCCGACCAACCTCATCGCCAACCCCAGCATCGAGGACGCTGTCAAGGACGCCACCATTCTCATCTTCAACTTTCCACACGAGTTCATCAACAACATCTGCAGACAACTCAAGGGCAAGATCCTCCCCTATGCCCGCGGCGTGAGCTGCATCAAGGGTGTGACCGTAACCGACGACAAGATCGAACTCATCTGCGAGTTCATTGGCGAGCAGCTTGAGATTTATTGCGGTGCCCTGAGCGGAGCCAACATTGCCAGCGAAATCGCCAACGAGAACTGGTGCGAGACCACCATTGCTTACAACACACCTCCTTGCGACCGCCACGTGGCCAACGGAAACGGGCAAGCCAATGGCAACGGCAACGGGGCCTATGAGGAGCACCGCGACTCTCGTGGCCAGATTGTCAAGACGAAGCTCACACCCGTCCCGGAAGACTATCCCCCGCTGGACCACGAGGTCCTTCACACACTCTTCAGCCGTCCTTACTTCACCGTCTCGATGGTGTCTGACGTGGTGGGTGTCTCACTTGGCGGTGCGCTCAAGAACATCGTCGCTATTGCCTGTGGCTTTGTGGAGGGTCACGGCTGGAACATGACTGCCAAGACTGCCGTCATGCGTCGTGGCATGTTGGAGATCATCCAGTTCGCTCGCGAGTTCTACCCCGAGACCATCCAGCCAGCAACGCTCTGGGAGGAGAGTGCCGGGTGGGGCGACATGATTGTCAGCTGCACCGCTGCCCGCAACTGGCGGTACTCCAAGATGGCGGTTGAGCGCGGAGTGTCCATTCAGGAGATTGAGCGTACAGAGCTCAACGGGCAGAAGCTGCAGGGCATTTCGACCTCGCGCGAAGTCAGCAGCTTCTTGAGGGCGCGCGGTATCGAGGACAAGTATCCTCTGTTCAAGCTCGTCGACGGCATTCTGGACGGCAAGGTCAATGTTAATGACATTCCTAGCCTCTTCAGAAAGAATTAGGTTTCAAAAGTCATCTTTTTCTTACCCAGGACATAGGCATGAGGGACGGGCGGGGTTCATGGGGAGTCTTTGAGTTTTGGTACTGTCAAAAATAACATGTATTTAACCTGCCTTATAGGCGGGTAAGAGGAGGGGCCGCAAGGACCGGGTTGGTATCGGGTCTGGGGACTGGGAAATGCATACCTTGTACCAACAAAGGTTTGACAGTTTGCATATAACGGGATAATGATGGACTACATGTTGTCCTCTTGTTTTCTGAAAGTAGGGATTGTTCATGGCTACAAACATATAAAATTGCTTTGGGCGAATCAAAATGCATTGCTTATCGGTGGAGAAGAGAGATAAATGTGTCTTTGCTGGCATTGAGTGCATATGTCCAAGTGACAAAAACAAAAATAAAACTCCAAACTCCTCGCCAGCGTTGTCTAGAAACTTGGATACTTTGAGATGACATTATGTACCGTTGTTTGCACAGAAACTGAACTGACGCTCGCGTCAGCCTATGGCTTTCCGAGATGTCTTGGTCCTCGGAAGATGGATGATATTCGATATCCACCCTCTTCGGACTTCTTTCCTCGGACTCTCACTCTCTTCATCTCCATGACCTACGCCAACAGAACCCTCCTCTCGCCCACCGTCCCCCTCTCCCTTCTCCAACCACCCCACCGTTCCCCGACCCAACTCCTCTGCCCGTCCGTCTCCTCCTCCTCGAGCGTCCTCTCCCCGTCCCCAAAGATGGGCTTGGCGACGTAATCGTAACTTGCCCAGACGATATTAAACAGCACCGTCGTCCCTGCCACGACCCACTTGGGCGCCCTGCCCTTCTCGTCACTGAACAACCGACCCCCAAACATGGCTGTTACGACCCAGGGCACCCAGAAGCTGAGGAAGAGTACCTGGCCGAGTTTCTGGAGGCAGGTGGTTGCGGTGTAGGGCCGGAGGGATTGAAGGTAGGCTTGGTAGTCTTGGGGGAGGTCGTGTTCTGCTGCGCCGGTGGTGAGGAGGGAGAGGTAGCGGGGGGAGGGCTGGGCGTAGTTTGCTTGCGGGCGGCGGACGGGGAGGAGGAATTTTTGGATCCAAGAGGGGGGTTTAGGCTTGGGGCATTTGTCACCGTCACCGTCGTCATTGTTGGTGGGGCTGCGATCGTCTTCTTTCGGGGGCTTATCTGGAATATCGGGGAGGCGTGGGGCATAGAGCGTTCTCGCGAGGAACGGTCTGGGAGGGACGGGAATGTCGGGTTTTTCTGGGACGCCGATCGTGGCTGGCAAGGGGAAACACGGCACGAGAATGTCGTGGTAGCTTGCGCCGCCGCCTTCGGTGGTGATGATTTTGGCGTAGTCTTCTGCCGTTACTTCGTAGACTACGCCGACGAGGCCTTTGGTCCAGTTGATTGGTCCGCGCTGTCGATTGCTGAAAGAGAAAGGGGGCATCTTTGGGGGGTCAGGGAGGTCGGGCATGTCAGGGACTTTGGGGGGCAGTTTTGGAGGTTCTGGGAGTTTACGCAGGGCGGTGTTGGCGAAACATGGTTCGCGATATGGGAGACCGGGCAGGTCAAAGGTTAGGTCGAGAGAAGGGGCGGATACGTTGATTTGGCTTATGGGACGGATGCCGCGCATGCCCAGGAAGGTCTTTGAGCACATGTTGGAGCCATAGGCGAGGTAGAGGACAGTATTGGATTTGGAGGGCTCATGGTGGGCGTTTCTGGTGAGGATTGGCTCGGTCGGGAAGGGCTCGCCGGTTGTGGGCACGGCATCGGCTTCGAGGAGACGGGTGGCCGGCGTGGGTGGGATTGAGGAGATGGGAGGATATGTTGGCTTGGATGGTCTGGCAGCCCAGGACCAGAGGACTTGGACATGTTTCAAACTCCAGAGAGCGGTGTCTTCTTTGGTTTCCGGATTCGATGGCGCAAGTGGGCCTGTGGCTGTTGAGGCTGCTTTTGGAGACATGTTGGTGGTTTTACACAACAGTTAATTACCTGTTTGGGTGGTTGACGGATGGCGCAATTCACACTGGTGATGGCAAACCAAGCACTGGGTGGTTTATATAAGAACTGTCTCGCTGTCCCGTCCCCTGCCGACCCAGGCTTTCCGGAAGCTATTGGAGTTGCACAGCGGTGCCCACGTAATTGGCAGGGATCTTCGGGGCCGGGATTTGTGGGGGTTTGGTGCCATTTCCACTGAAGGTTCATCCGTTGTCCGCTACCCTATTTTCTGGAGTTCGGGTTTAGCCCAACTCCGAGTAACACGATGACAAAGCATCAGTTTGGAGGCTCGGAGACTTTGTCGCCGTATTTTCAAATCTTCGGGAGGATTATCAGGTTGACAGCCGTACGTATTTGTACCTGTGGCTGTTGAAGCACCGTGAGCTCCTGGTCCTTACCAAATCTGTGGCAGTTAGCTCCTCAAATCCGGGATTTTCTGCATGCTCTTAATGAACGTCCAGCTTTAACCACCTTTCACCAGCTCCAACAACTTCCTACTCTACCATGACTAAGGCATTGAGAAATAGATTCAGACTTTCTTAGAAAATCCGGGTCTGTCAATATCTGGCAGTCACGTGGCGAGGTTGAATCAATGAGTCGGTAGCAATATCTTTAACATACTCTCGATTAACAATGATCCGGACAAAGCCTTGGTACTATCGGTGCTTATCCCCGGAAAGTTCGATTCTGCAACTTCATGACTTTTTGGCTAACTCGGTCAATTATAGATGCTAGATATCGACAATTTTCTTTAGAATCCCAGCACTGTCTAATGTACCCCAACCCATTCCTCGCCCCCTAAGAGCGAATGACACAAAAGGGACATACCAGGGGGCTGACATGGGGAAGACTGTGGCGAAGTATCTTTATACTACCACCCTGCCCACAAATTAATCGAGACACCAAACCACCCAAATCGCAGTCACTTACACAGGAACCTCCAATTGTAACCAACCGTATTTTAACCGTCCTGTGGCCAAAGGCCTCCGAATTTTGAACAGGAGTAGGCCTGTGGCACTATACCCTTAAAATATTTTCCTAGGCTCTTAGAGAGTGTGGTTGGGGAGGAGGACGTGTGAAGAGGGGGTCTTTATTTGGTGTCTCAATTATTTTGTGGGCAGGGTGACTACTTCGTGTTCTACTGTTAAAATGTTTGCTGTCGTAGGCAGCTTTTCTTTTTTGATGAAACCTCCCCTGACCTCTTGGGGCCCAGTTCATCACTATCACAAATTCATGCACAAGCCTCAACAGTACGTCCAGCAGCATGTGGTTTACTACTTCCCCTTCTATTTGGCTGAACTGAAGTAACCCGACCTACCCCATAAACTCGAAATCCCGTTTGAAGAAAACACTTGCTGGTCCTCTAAACGCCTTCGCTCATAAGTGTAAAATCTGGGTGAAAAGCCACAACTCCATCCCAACCAAGCTCCACAGGATACCAATCCCAATCTTTTGCCTTCAGCCACAAAACTCCAAGTTTTCCACCCTAACCATGAATCATTTATTATGAAACTTCATGGCAGGAAACCCTTAGGCGAAAGCCTCGCAAACTCAGAGTGGTCCACCAGCACCGAGGAAGAATGGCAGATATCGCAAGACTGGCAGCTCAGCATCGACATCTTTGTCTTGCTTGTTGTCGGGAGTACCTGTAACTTGCGCGTCATCGGTGTTTGGGCGAGACTGGACTTTGTTCCGCAACGAGCTCTTGACTTTGGCGGAATGTGAGTCGACGTTGCCTCCTTTCTCGACTGATTTGAGCGTCTCAAAGGTGATGTACTGGGACGTGGTGGAGAAAGAAGACCTTTGTGGTGTAGATGATCCCCCGCCGGTCGGTGACTCATAATGATATGACAAGAGTTACTTCGGGACCCTGAGGCGGCGAACAGGGACTTTGGCCGGGAGTGGTGATACGAGAAGACGAGCAGATGCCTGTTGAGGAGGAGGCGGAGGTCTGGTAGACACACCAGAATAGTCGATGTTCCACACCTGGCTTTTATTGATGGGAGAGTAGACCTTCAAGTGGAAGACATTGTCCTGGGAATTGGGCACCAAAAGTTCCTTCGCTTTCCACTCTTTCCATCTCTTGACATCGTCAAAACCCATGTTAACACAGTTGAGTCTTCTAACGTTGGGAAGAGAGGTGACTGGTTAGTTGCTCGCTGGGCGGATGGCCGAAAGGGCACTGCGAGAGAGGAACGTAGGTGACATTTCGATGGTAGTTTGATGAATGGATCGTTTCTGTATCGTGATTTGGGTCATTCAGTGCTAACGGTGAAGACGGTGATTGAATGGGGAGGGGAAGGATGGGCTTGCCAAGTGGCAGAGAGAAGAAGACACACTTTATAGTACTTTCAGACTGAGGAGCCTGGCTGTGAGCCTGATTCATTTGGGGCTTTGCTGGGAGCAACTTGAATCTGCAGTGAACATGGCTGTTGCTCCAATTGAAGCTATTCGTCAGGATCAGTTGAATAGCACCGATGAGGGAATGGGAGCAACACATACAGTTAGCTGCTCCAGAATGCCTCCCCAAGACGCTCCCAAAGACCCGCATCACGTGTGAATACACATCTTCACCTCCGTAAAATGAATGAGTGAATAAAAAACCGACGAGGCGCACAGTATGGCTGCTGGGACCGTGAAGGCGAGAGTCCAATACCATTCATTCCCTGGAGTTCCCAGTCAAGCCCAGTCACCGCAAATGATAGCTATGTGGTGTCCTGTAGATGAACAATAGGGTTATAGCCTTCATACCTATATTGATACTCTCAATCCCATCTCTAGGTAGCCAAACATTGTGTTTTGGCTTTTCGTCCGACTAGAACTGTTTGTTGCTGGGAGTCAGACAGGTTCCTATGAGAAGAGGCTTACGCCTTCATGATTAGGGCACACTTGACAGCTGCGCAAAGTTACCGGCGAAGTGTTGACACCGAGGCATGAGCCTGATAAGGTTTTGGATACGTTTGCCGTTTCATTCATTGCTGTTTCCCATCGACAAACAACAACAACCCTGGCTCTGGAGATTGCGTGCCTTCACGTTTGCGAGTCCAGCTCCGAATACCTTACACCAAATGATCCTCTCACGACTTTTGAATGTCCAGATTCCGAATAACAACCACATCTCTGATACTTCACATTCAAACGCTTGGTAGGTTCAGCCTCGCGACGTGGGCCGTGACGTGTGTTGTCTTCACAAGATTCACCCGGGCGGCCGATTTGTCTGATTCACCTGTCGCCATCCAGGCGTGGCACGGTCCTTGATCTCTGTCTGCAACTGCTTGGCATGCCAAGCGTGGGCAAGATCGCTTGGTGACGTCTTTCTGCTTGAGCATCTGAGCATCTGACAGTTGCGATCATTTTTGCGCTCGACTCCAGAACCTGAAGACTTGAGACTCGGGAGTAAAAAGATATCTGGAGGGAAGACGGAAATGTCCTTTTGCACGACGAGTACAAAGAAACCACCGGCCAGAGGAAGCCAGAAAGTGTTGGTGGAATTGCGGAAAGCCCCGCGCTGGAGACAAGACAGCATCGACAGGCGGCGGCCTGTGACGGGCATTTTGGCTAGCGCACTGCCACGATGGCTGGCCTTCAAAGGTGCGTGTAAGTCACCACAAAACTGCGGGGTCCTCTATAAGGTCGGTCCCGCAGCCCACACTGCCCGCACCCCGTCAAAACTTCGAGACTCGGTTCTACATCGCTTGTGATTTCTGCCTGCGCAATTCTTGCTCTCTGGCCAACCCCACAGTCCGCATTGACCTCGCGCTCTACACCGTATTCATTTGAAGATCGCGCTAGCATTGTCTGTTCGTATATAACAATCTGTAGTCGTTAACACCGCGCCGGAAGACCGAGGACCTCGCAGCCCCCGGCTACCTTTGACTGGTACACCCTACGCTTCAACGTGTCGCGACTCCTCTACCACACTCGCGCAACCCGTGAACAGCTTCTCCTCGACGGCGCTAGTGACATCTCTCTCGCCCTACCGGTATTACCCCCCTCATCGCTCCGTTCGCGAAGCCCCTCCCCGTGGCTGCCCTCCCACTCCTACCGCGGTTCAAGGACCTCCGGCCAGCCCCGCCGAACGGCGTCAACTTCACCTGACCCAGAATCTATTTCAACCACCTCTTCTCCGTCGCGCGGACCCCGTTCTTCCAGGATCATGGGATTCCGAAACAGCATGGCCAGGCGTTTCGGGGATACTGTGAGCAGAACTTCCCCTTCTTTATCAACATTTTCTCCCCCCAGTTCCCGGGTCACGGGGATGGCCAGTACAAAATCCAAGGCCCAAAAATTCCATCTCCGTCTCACAACCAACCCCCGCACCAAGAGCAGACAGGGCAGACAACCCGGGAAAGTCGAACCCAGGATCAAGAAGCCCGATATGTCTTCTCTTCGCACTGCTACGACCAAGGGCCGAAGCAGTGCGCGTGCGAGCAGTCCAGCTACTATCTCTCGATACTCTACCAGGACCTCACGGAGACTGACCAATGCACAGCTGGGATCGGGCTCAACCCAGTATCTATCATGTAAGTGCTTCTATCTTGCTCCCATCGTGGTGTGTTCTCCTGCTAACAATCCATCCCAACCAGACTATGACATCTGCCGTACGTTTTCCAAACTTTGCGACTTTTCGATCTCTTATGGCAAGCAAACCAGATCTAACTGAGGCTCTAGTGACGACTGAGGATGTTAGGTCCCTCCGAAACGACTGGCTGACAGATAATGTATGTATCTGCTGGCGCTGTTGTACTGGACCAAGCTAACATGATCGTAGAACATTGCCTTCTGGGAAGAGTACGTCTAGAGGGTGAAGAGGGTTCTGTTGAAGCTCCCAACAGTCACCAAGCTTCCCCCCTCCCCCCGAAACACCGCGTCTCTAACATGTGGTTTAGATGGCTCGAACGGGAGGTCCTCATCAAGTACCCCGAGGCGAAGATCGTCCTGCTTCGTCCCAGCATGACGTTCCTGATGATGCAATCAAGCGACGTCAGGAGTATAGCAAGCGCCCTGCCAAACTTCGACCAGATCACACATATCTTTCTTCCAGTCAACGACGCACGCGACAGCACCAGATCCGACCTCGGCTCTCACTGGTCGTTGCTCCTGGTGTCCAAAATCGATGGCGTTGCGTTTCACTACGACTCGCTGGGTGGCGCGAACTATTACGAAGCCCAAAAGTGCACCGATCGGCTAAGTAAGGTGTTGGGCCAGGCTCTACGATTTTACCAGATGAACGACTGCCCACAGCAGGAGAATAGCAGCGACTGCGGCGTCTACGTCTGTATTCTTATGAGGCATCTTCTAATCAAGAAGTTGCTCAACGCCAACGCTACTGAGAAGGTGTCAATGTCGATGGCCGGCAAAGCGGTCGACAGCCGCAGCGGTCGAAAAGAGATGATGAATATTATCGAAAGTCTGCGAAAAGAAGGCGAGAGAAGACGCAGTGCATCACCATTTCCATCCTCATCCACCCCGCCACGCATCGACTGATGGGTTGCCACCAAGCGTTCGATTGACGATTACAATCTGGCTCCAAACGGACCAAATAGAACAGAGGTTGAGATGAGGCGTTTATCGGATGCTATCACTAGACATCTTGGAGTTGAGCCCTATGGTTCCTTCTTGTAACTGTATTCAGCACAGCAGTCGGGTTTTGCCGCATGATTTGGGTCATTCACAGCATTTCCAGCGTTGGCAGCTCCATTCGAGCTGAAGATCAGCAGCAGTATTTTGGTATGAGAGTTGAGCCCTATCGCAACTGTTGGTTCTTGGTACGAAGTCATCATATTTTGAGGGCGGAACTCATGGAGGCAATGATTGCTGTTGAGGTGGAGGTATATTACCCGAGATGGCTTTCTGAGAGTAGTTGTTCTGGCTTTACATTGAAAGCATCACGACGATGGATCTGCAGTCCTGTGCCTCTACCTTCACAGAGGCGCTGGCTATCTACGAGGGAGAACAGGTGTTTAGGAGTTAGGCAGGCAGGACACGAGTACCCCTTTGTTTTTAAGGCGCGAGGGCAGGCTTTGAGCAATTGGAGATGAAAAATGGGAAGAAAGAGGGGTGCGGTTTGGGTAACATCATCTGGTTTATCTCGTTAATTGGAGAGGATGGAGGGGGGTTATGTCGCATTACGATACCCACATCACACAAAGCCAACATCTGCATCATCATTGTGCATGGTTATGTTTACAATTCTTCTAGACAGCACAACAGAAGTTCACGTTGGGCAATCTAGTGGACGGCTATTGTATACTCATATTGTCTCAACATTCGTCATTCTTGTCGTTATTACAGCAGTTTGAAGGGTATATACATAGATAAGAAAAACACACATGACGTGTAGCCATTATTTGCCAAGAAAAGCAGGATTCTGCTCCATAGTAGAAGAGATGAACCCCCTCAACGCCGCCCACCGATTCGAAGTCGCTGCCTCTTGCGCCGTTATCGCGGTCCCCTCTGTCTCCATCTTTGACTGCTCTTCCGCCTGTTTCTTGGCCGTGTTCTGGTTTATCGTCGCCGTGCTACTCGCGCTCGTCACAGTAGCCAACTGTGCCAGGTTATGCCCAAACCGGGACATCTCCCCCTTGACGACCCTCTCCTTCCTCTTTAGCGCCCCCGGCCTAGACTTTATACTTTTGTGTCTGACTTTCCCCTGCAGCGCCTGCTCGTTGTCTATTGCACCTTCGTCCTCCATCTCATCTTCAATGTCGTCAAGGACATCTCCGAGCGAGTCGAGAGTTGTCTTTAGCTGGGTCTTGGCTTTTTTGGCCTGGCGCTTCTTGTGGTTCTTGAGTGCTGTGGAGGAGGAGGGCTTGGTGATTTTGGAGACGAAGGAGGAGTGCTTAATTAGGCGCTTGTCGCGCTTGGAGTTGATGAAGGAGTCGGTTACGTGGTTGTCTTCGCGGTGGGTTTTGCGGGGGATGGTTGGGTCGGCGAGGCGGGCGAGGGCTTTTTGGCGGGCGGTGGGGCGCTTTCCTGGGACTGTGGGAGCCTGGGAGAGAATGTTAGGTTGGAGATAAGAAGGTATTGGTGGATTTGAGTTAAATACCATGGTTGTTTGGTGTGAGAGGTGGCCGACAAAAGTGTGCGAGAGGTGGCTTATCGCAATGCGTGACAAGTCGCAGTCGCAAAGCGACAGGGAGAGCATGGCAGTTTGGACTTTTTAGTGGGGCATGGGGGTTCACCGCCTTTGGTGGGTAGGGGTCGGCTTTTGACGAGCGCCAAGGCTGATCCTTCTTTTGGCGGGGGAGGGGCAAAGCTCAGCCCTATGGATTTTCGTCTGCTGGGGTGAAGTGGATTGGGTTTCTGAAAGTCGATCATATTGGTGATAGCGAATTTGTTCGTTAGTCTGTATGTTTCTAAGCGAGGGTTTCTACTGTATTAGAGTTCCTTGTCCCTGTGTAGGCAGAACAAGCATTTGAACACACAAACGGCAGGAGCTATCTGCTGGTGTATTTCGAGCTTCAGACCAAGAACCCGGCGTGTTCACAAACCGACATTATGCAGCACAATTCGAATGATGAACACCATTCAAATAGCGCAGCAACGAATGGGGAGCAGAACGGCTCCAGTCTACGGCTTACAGATGAGGAGTTTGATAGATACTCTCGTCAAATGATCGTCCCTGGAATGGGCAAAGATGGTATGACTATGTCCTAAGGGGGTACCCTGCCTTGGGCCGAGACTAACACGCAACAGCTCAACTTCGACTTATAAATTCCAAGGTCCTCATTATCGGCGCCGGTGGTCTCGGCTGTCCAGCAGCCCAATACATCGCAGGTGCTGGGATAGGAACCATCGGCATCATTGACGGCGATGTCGTCGAACCATCAAACCTCCATCGCCAAGTTGGTCATGCCACCTCTCGCATAGGCATGAAGAAAGTTGACAGTCTTATCACCCATCTAAGAGACCTCAACCCACTGCCGACCTATGTTCCTTACACCTATCCCATCTCCCACGAAAACGCAGCAGACATCATCACCCTCTACGACCTAGTCCTAGACTGCACCGACAACCCAGCAACCCGCTACCTCATCTCCGATGTCTGCGTTCTCCTCTGCAAACCTCTAATATCAGCCGCCTCTGTTCAAAAGTCCGGTCAACTGATCGTCCTAAACTGCCCACCCACACCCCAGGGAAAGATGGACAGGAAATACCCTCCTTGCTACCGTTGCTGCTTCCGCAAACCACCGCCAGCCAACACCCAGCTATCATGCGGAGAAGCAGGCATCATGGGCCCAGTAGTCGGTCTAATGGGTGTAGCCCAAGCAGGAGAAGCGATCAAGATTCTTGCCTCAGCTCTACACCTCCTCCAATCCGGTTCAGACACCACCACCGAAGACGACCCCCACAACTTAATCCAACCCACCCTCCTAATCTACTCCTACGACCTCAACGCCGCCCCAGGCCCCTACACCTTCCGCGCCCTGAAAATGGCCTCCCGCAAAAAGAACTGCTTCGCCTGCGGCGAGAACTCACCCCAGACTTTGACACTAGAGGGCATCAAATCCGGCAATCCGAATTACATCCAGTTCTGCGGGCTCCAAACACCCAAAGCCACCCTCCCTGCGCAGGATAGAATCACCGCATCTGCCTACCACGCAGCGAGAGAAGGTGGGCAATTGCAGAACCACATCCTTCTCGACACCAGGGAGAAGGAACATTTCTCCTTTGGAAGTATCGACGGTGCGGTGAACGTGCCCTTTGGGAAGCTACTCATGAAAGCGGCGACCATCAAGAGGGATGGTGGTGATGCTCAAGAGATCTTACCCCTGAAATCGGCAGAGGATCCCATATTTGTTGTATGTCGTCGAGGGCTGGACTCCCAAGAGGCAGTCGAGAAGCTCAAGGAGCTCGGAGTGGACCACGGGGGCAAGAGAAAGATTGTTGATATCATAGGAGGAATGAGGGCATGGAAGGACGAGGTCGATCCATCCTTTCCGTTCATATAGTGATAACATCACAGGAACGGCCAAATCTTGAATAAACTCAACTCATTTCGAATTGCTATGAATAAGAGGAGTCTGCTGTGTAACCGCTCTGGCAATGGTCCTTTTTTTCCACCTATGGTACACCTGACAAAATGCCATCCCTGAACACCGCTAAACAATGAGAATGAGAGCAGAGGCAGACCGATGGCTGAGTCCATAATTGTTCGCTCTCATGAAAGTAAGAATTCCTCCTGTTGTGAACTCGATACACACTATACTTTGCCACATGCCATACCGTCTTACTCAAGTTTCCTTTATACGCCAATCTTCTTCTTGTTGAACGCTCTCTGATCTCTCAACCACTGCCTGTAACCGGCAACACTGGAGATCTTCTCACCATAGAAATCGGGGACTGTTCCAATCTCATGTTAGCACCTGTCATCATCGCCAACTCAAAACATCATGAGATCACCATACCAGGATTCCTCGCCGAACTCGCCGTAGGATCAACCCGATTCTTCTTGATCCTCGCAAAGAACTGGCTCTCCTTCAGCGCCATCGGCGCCTTCCACTTGCTGTTCATCGCATTAAATACCACCGTTCCAACACTCGGCCCCACCAACCAACCCAGTGCGGCGAAACCCATAGTCATCAACCCCATCGTCATGAGCGGATCAAGCGGGATATTGCCCACAAGACTATCCGCCGCGCCGGATCCCAGCGCCATCGACCCCGCGAGACCAAACCCCAGCATGCCCAGCACACTAAAGCCTTGCTGCCATCTCCTCCTCGACTTGCGAAGCTTGAAGAAAGTCTCCCAGTTGAGAGCAGGCGTCTCGGGATGAGCAGCGATTTGAGCCTTGGAGGCCTTTGCCGCGGCGGCTGCGTCGACTTCGGCGTCGGTGCTGAGGCGGGAAGGGGTGGTGGAGAGGGTGCGGCGGGTAGTTGGTGGTGAAGTACGGAACTTGGCGAGGGGTTGTTGTGACATGGAGGAGAAGGGCGAGATCATGTTGAGGCCGGCGGAGTAAGGGCAGGCGGTGGTGGTGCGGAGGAGCATGGGCTGGAGACCGCTGGCAGAGCGGCCTGCGCCTGCGCGAAGCATGCTCGTTGCTGATGTGACGAGCATCTTGGGGATAAGATGTAAGTGACGTTGTTGTAATCTACTGGGTGGCTCGTGTTGTGGCCGTTCAAAGAGTGATATGTGTTGATTTTGAACAGGCAATTGCTCGAGTAGAAAGTGGCAGAACCTGGAAAGATTGAATGGAGAGTGGCCTCAACAGGCACGGTGACGCTGTGCGGTTCAAGATACTGTCATGGAAGGCTACTGAACAAGAGCTCTTGTGGAGAACTGGAGCTAGGTTTTTGCGAGCCTCAGGCGCTAATTCCAGTCTTGGCAAGGAATGGTGATAAGCGATAACAGTGGAGGGGCGGGCTGGTGCTTGTAAGTCTACAGCCCTTTCCTTGCATTGCTTCCTGTAATTGCTCAACTCTAGTCGTTCTGCTGATTTAGAGAAGGAGCGACTTATAAGCAACTAAGTTATGGCAATTGCGTGCATATCTTATTGTGGCTGTTGACACTCCCATCTTGAGGAGCCAGAACGTTCTAGAGGCAAGGATCTACCTACCTACCACCCACCAAGGTTCTCAGATCCCATGGAACTCCTCCAGCCCACCAGACAAAAGAGACAGACAGAAGCACTGGAAAAGAAACAATAGGACTTTGACCTCACATATCAGACTATACACCTAACATCGAGAATGATCCTGTATTTGCTGGACCATTGACTCAGTCCATGGTTCCCAATGCAGTGTCTACTTTCCTCATCGGTCCGTAATTTATCCAGTCGTCGCGAGCTTGGGACAGCGCCTCGACAGCTCATAGCGATCAATGCCACGCCAACCTTACCAGGCACCCTGAATTGGGCAACTCTCATCATATGCCAGTCAGGCGCAACAGGTCCTCTCCTTAAAGTCCAGTTCAGGTCACCAACTCTCTACATTTTCGAACCCTCATTTGACAAACTCAGGCTCAGACTGGATGTTCCAGCAATTCCAGGCGCAGTTTCGCGATCTCTCGTACGCGTCGCAAAGTCGCGACTTTACGCCCCACCACCTTTCCTCAAGGTCTCGACCTACCCGCCTATGTCCTCTACTTCCAGCTTTCCCTCCTCCAGAACAAAGAGATAATCATGGAGGAAGACGAATCTCCCACCCGTCGCAAAGCGGCGATCGAGATCCCTCTCCGGTCAGAGCGAAAGTATGTCCCCGGCTCAGGGCCCGCCCCCCCTCAGATCTCGCTCCTTCCTGTTCACGACTCGACCGGTTACATAATCGACCAGTTTGTCCTTCCCACGGATCAGGACATGAAGCCAGATTCTCGCCGTCTACTTCACTATCACATTGGCTTCACCGACCTGCCTGCGGCGAAGCTACTTGTGCCTTGCCACAAGGTGCTCGACTACATCTCCCCGCGCGAGCTCGAGGAGTGGGAGTCCCGCAATTTTGAGAGACTCGACGCACAGAGAAAGACAGCAGAGTTGGCTCTGAAAGAGAAAAAAATGGCAAAGAAGAAGGCCGCCGAGGCCGCCGCCATTGCTGAAGGCAAACGACCAGTCGGCAGACCCCCCAAAACCAAACCCCGCGACTCTCGCTCGCCCGCTTCGACCACCCAAGCGAGTGAAGCCCTCACCATGGTAGAGCAGGTAGCTGGACCGTCTCTTTCAACACCGAAGAAGAGAAAACTGAGCATGGCATTGGAGAGGGAGGACACGGTTAGTGACGTGGAGTCCGACGAAGCCGCCATCCAAAGACAACTGCATCCAGATTTTGTGAATGATCAAGAGTGGCAGCTCCGCGACGCGGAAGAGGGTCAATGGGCCGGAAAGTCTGAAGCAGAGCCAATCGGTCAGTCTGGTCTACCTTCCTTCGAAACATCAGGTGCCGAGACATCGCAAGCCAGCAGTTTGGCACCATCCCGGCGAGGTGTGCTACCTCCTCTCTCACAGCCATTGCCACCTGGACGGAAAGAGACGCCCATCCCCCCACCAAATCTCAATTTGCATTCTCTCCCATCGAAGGCCAAAACAGGCGTCACGGCGATTCCTAGACCGAAACAAACGCCCATTCCTCCTCCTATTCCAGGACAGACATCAGGTCTTTCTACTAAACCTAAACACAAACCTGCAGCTCCGGCACAGACGTGCCCAGCTATTCCTGGAAACATTCACCCGGTTTTCGCTGCGGCTTTTGGCGCACGCACCGAAGCAAAGGTTGGGTCTCGGAACGGTGCGGCAGATCCCAAGACACCCAAGTCAACTCCTGCTAAATCACATGGAACGCAGCAGTCGAAGACGTCTACTCCAGCTCGGCGAGCTGAGCCGCTCAAGATCGCCCAATGGACCCCAGTGGCCGTGAGCCGGGGTCGTTTCAGCCGAACTACCCCCGGCTCCTCCTCCACCGCATCGGTATCCCAAGATCAAACCCAAGAGACTGGATCCCAGAAAAGCGAAAAGAAGGCGCCTAAACCAAGGAAGCGAAAGGCACCAGCATCACAGGAAGAGGTCTACGATGTTAAGGAGCTCCTAGACGACCGGTGGATCACCGAGGAAGGAAAGAAGACACACAAATACCTCGTCCTCTGGGCGGGTCAGTGGCCGGAAGGCCAGAATCCCACTTGGGAGCCGGCGGACAACATTGAGGATAAGGAGCTCATCCGCCAGTATCACGAGAAGAAAGCCTTGGGCATAGTGAGGCCGCCTCCTAAGAAGATGCAAAAGACTTTGCGTTCTTATATCCTGACGGGGAAGCAGTACAGCTCCGTTGCTGAAGCTTTTGAGGACGGTCTCGACGTGGTAGAACCCAGAAATCATCAGGGGAACGATGAGGAGGATGTGAACATGGACAAGGAGGAGTTCCTCAAGGTGGTGGATAATCTCCATCCGCAGTATGCGAAGAGCTTGAGCTTTCATGTCAAGAAGGAGAAGGAGGGAGGGGGTGCGAGTGGCAAGGTGGTCGACGCATCGTTCTCGGCGTTTGATGCCAGTCTTGCTCGGTATCAACAGAGCTTTAATGGTGCGCCTCGTGGAGCTTTTTAGATGGGCCGACGGCATTCATACGGGCAGAGTTATTCGGTCTTTGGCCTTGGTGATACCTTGGTGGAGGTTTTGGTCCGAGAGGTTTACCTGATTGGCAGGGTACGCTCTGGTGGATGGTTCCGTTTGCGACAAGGCGGTTCCCTCGCGATGACAAGTTGGGTTTCCTCACGACGACAAGCCGGGTTTCCTTACGACAAGCTGCTGCCCTTACACACCCCAACATTAAATATTCAGCGGCGTTGGCAAACGAACTGCGCTCATTCCCAAGAGCTTCATGTACCATAGTATAGCAATAGTCACGTTGCTTTGATGACGGAGACGAGCGGGAGGAAGGGACACGTCCATTATATACCTAGCTCTCTGGCATCCAGCGCATCATATATTACGGGAGAACCGGCATTCCATTTCCATCTAGTTTTGGCCGGGCAGCCACGCTCTTGGAGGCAGTAAATACAATTTATATGCGCCCAACTACCGAACTATTGGGTATGTGAGGTGATTGAAGGGGGTTGGGTGATATATTGTGATGACATTGGCTTTGTTTATCCCGAGAGTGAGAATAAGCCACGCCTTGTTTGTCCAATCCGCGATGAACGAAGTATTCCGCTGTCTCTTGGCTGAGAGGGCATTACGAGGCTGTTTCGGTGAGTTGGTTAGACCCCCTACGCCCGCCGCCCGGTGGAACAATTTGGCATGTAAAACTCGCTGCTGACCACCCCCACGAAAGGGTGACTTGTGGCTGGGATTTTCTTCGAGAAGGATCCCAGAGCGGTGGGTAGGATTTATGTGGCGTTGCCTAGGTTTTCTTCGGGCATACAGCGGTAGAGGAAGAAAACAAAATATCTGGACTGGGTTGGGGGTTGTGCTTAGCAATACACACCATGCAGAGGAGGGCATATCAGTGCTGGCACGACAATGGGGGTATTCGAATGGCCGTGTGGGATTGTATGAACCAGAGGTGGGCAGTATCCCCGTTTCTTACGAGCGAGCTGAGGATATGGCGGTGAGGCCTAAAGCTGAGAGTGTTTGCAAATCGTTCATGATAAGGCTGGGAATGGGATGTAATCAGAGATTGTGGTTGGATGAGACGAACTTGTATGAGTGAGCCAGGTTCCACTTGGATGGGAGAAAAAGAGCACTTTGAAACTTTGTTCATCCCTCGCTAACAATCTGACCTGCATTGATCTTCAAGCCACGTTCACTCCGGTCGGGTCGGGCGTATGTATGCCGATACCTATACATGGATGTACATGTACATGGGCGGATTGAAAGCGGCTGAGTGGGATGGAATATGCATACGCCATGATGATGCGGACCAGCGTGGGGGGTCGCTCATGCTGAAGCGATACAGGCTTTGTGCGTACCTTGGCCACAGGTGAAATTCGCATGTGAGGCAAGTACTTGAGCGACCTCGGAGACTCGAGAAGTGAAGATCAACCGCCATCATTTGGGAGAACCATGGCGTGGGATTTTGAGGTTGACCGACATAAAGGCGGGCGTTACCATCGTGGGATTCAGGATTGGGGGGTCACAGGTTTTTGTGTTGCCTGCTTTTACTCTTGTACTTGGGTCGGGAGAGGCTCTGCTTGAGGGGGGTTGAAGTTGTGGAACATGGGTGAACTGGGACGAGGCAATCACGTTATTAGGCGTCAAGGTGGGTCAGTTGCTTTGAGGCGTACAAAGCCAGGAAGCCAGGAAGCCAGGTTGGAGGTGTTGTGGGCTAATTTTAAAGTCCGAGCCAGAAGAGAAGTTGTCAAAGAAAATAATTCATTCAGCAAAGCAAAGCCCTTGCTTGTGATCTACAGGTTGATTTGAACTCCTGATAACTCTATACAAAAATTTCCGAGTACCCTTCCTTTGTCTAGCAGACCCCAATAGCAAATCCTTTTGATAACCATTATCTCCCAAGTCCCCTTCTTGCAATCCAGCCCTGGGCCCTAGTGAAAAGTCATTAAAATCTGTAAAATGCGTCGAGTTTCTTCTCCAAACTAAGCGGTAGCCTCTGCAACAAGTCGCTGCTCAATCTCCAACACTCCAGCCATGCCTTGCTGAATCTCCTTGACCGCATCACCATCCTGCGCCAACGATTTGAATGGCAGCCGTGGCTCCACGCAAGCCAACTCTCCTTGACCGTGGAAGTATGGCATCGCAGCCTTAACACCAACGAACCCGTAGCGGATGGCAAGCCAGTCACCCCTGGCAACCTCATGTTGGAGATCTCTTGCCTCAGCCAGTTTCCCTTGCTCGAAAAGCTCCCCAATCCTCACACAGGCTCTGGGGGCAAGGTTGGCAAAGCCACTGATTGTTCCATGAGCACCAACGACCAAGCCTTGGAGAACAAAGTCGGCACTGCCACCAGCAACAAAAAAGTCGTGCTTGCCGTTGCGAACCTTTGGTGTATCAACAACGAGGCGGGCGAGCTTTCCAGTGTTTCCACACGTCAGCTTGACACCGACAACACGAGGGTGCGCGGCAATGCGGAGGATGGTGTCGGAATCAAGGTCGACTCCGTTGGCCGCGCCGGGAAAGTTGTAGACAAGCAGCGGGATGGGAGACTTGGACGCAACGCTGTGAAAGAAGTCGACAATGATGTCCTTGTTGAGAATCCCAGCGTAGTAGCCTGGTGGGAGAACGAGGGCATGTGTGGCCCCGGCTTCCTTCGACTCTTGACACAGCTCAACGGTTTCTCGGATGGACTGGGCGCAGCAGCCAGCAATGATGGGCATTTGAGCATGGTCTGATTCGTGTCTGACGGCGTCGGCCACCGCCTTGATCACAGACTTGCGTTCTTGACGGGACATGTGGACTGCTTCGCCGTTGGAGCCGTGGACCACCAGCCCACTTACACCGGCGGCGAGCAAGCGTGCCGTGTGTCGTTGCGTCGCGGGAATGTCAACCTCGTCGTCAGGCGTAAAGAAGGCCAGCATGGGTACGTAGACGCCATTGGGAAGTCTTCCTAGTTGGCTCTGCTCGTCGAAGGTGTCTGATGGAAGGTGGGTCGGCGTGACGGGCATGCCGAAGTTTGTTGAAGGCTCCATTGTTGATCTATGGGACAGAATATCAGGCCTGGGAATAGACTTGACTGATAGTATGAGTTGGCTTCGAGTGCCTGATGCAGGTTTTGGTGGTAAGAGTTTGAGAGGGTAGTGATATAGCAATAGTGTAACTGGCGAATGGGCACAAGAGATGGTGGTGGTGGAGGAAGGGAAAGGTTGAGTCTCGGGTACTTATACCACAACGCTTGATCAGGGTGGAGCAAAAGTGATCCAAGTTGAAGTCAGGTGGACAACCAGGAAAGGAATGACGGGGAAGATATACGGACCTGAAGGAACACAGCCTAAGCCGTAGGCATTGAGGCATCCCTGCCGGCCCGATCTTCTCGGAAGGCGAGCCCCCTGGCAAGACAAGGACATCTGAGGCTCTAGCAATGATGATAGACCCAGGGGTGCCTCTTGCCAAGAGTGTGGTCCTTGTCTAGCATCTTTGCCTCGCGTGGGGGCGCCAAAGAGTCGGGATGCCGAGCATGACTGATGGGGGCTTCACCACAGACAAGAAGCGGCTAGCCATGCGGAAGTGACACCGGAGCCGGATCATGGCTTGCGTGGCATGCACACCGAAGATGCCACGCCTACCGACTGGTCAGTTTTGCCCTACCCAGAAAAGCGTCCCAAGGCATCTGGAATTTCCTCCAGAACCAGTCGTTGAGCAGACACAGCTGTAGGTGGTTGCGTTTCCCAGTATCAGCCGGGCAAAGACAGCGGTGAGATACACCGCATACATGGGTGCCGGGTAACCTGGTCCCGATCAGGGCAATAGCTGGAACGAATATGATCTCGTGATGGCACCTCTGGTCAAACTAAACACCATGCTGTGGCCATGATCCCATCAGGTAATGCACCCGTCACCTTTCCCATTCTATGTGTCAGTAGGCTGTTTGTATCGCCTAACGACAAACTACCCGTTGGCTGGAAGGGTAGCACGGCAAATCCAGTTTGGGGACACAAAGTTCGGGAAAAATGCTCGTCTCCAAAACCACGGGAGTGCAAGTCGACGGACCCAAAGCCCCAAAGATGTGCAGTGTTACAGTGGGGTGACCCCCAACATTCGGGCAACGAGCTTGGCGCCCCCGATGTCAAAGACCATTGGCGGCATGGCTCTGTCAGGGGCAAATCCCCAAAATTCCAAGTCGTGACCATTCTCATCAACGCCACCCCTCCCTCCCTCACAAGGAGGACGGCATCGGGGCTTCCAATTGATCAATGAAAACCACCCGGTTTTCGCTCGGTCAGAAGCCAACAATCTCACTCGGTTTCGTCATCCAGGCATGTTTTTTTATTTTATTTTTTTATTTTTATTTTTTTATCCCCCGCTCTGTCATCCAACACCTCACACCCATCGCACATCATAAAGCCACACCGCTTCCCCATGTCTGATGAAGATGATGGAGAAGCAAGGGCATTTCGGGCTGTTCTCGCCCGAGCCTCCTTGCTTCTTTCTCCTGAGCCAGAGCCAGGAATATCTCCCAGATCCACCCCCACACGCTTTAACCTCAAAATCATTGATCGATCGCCTTCGCGTCTTCCAACAAGTTGTCGTGTTCTCGTCGCTCTTTTTCCCGATCCTCTGTCCATCATTCCTTTGTCCTCCTCCTGCTCCCTTCCCCTTAAACCCCAATTAATTGGCAGCCAGGTTCCCTTGCCTGCTTGCATCGAGCAAGTCTCACGTGAGGCCCCCGCCTTGTCCCCCGTTCGCGTGGGGGTTCCCCAGATTTCCTCAACTCGCTACCAAGCCGCTATTGGTTCCCCAAGAACGATGCTGGCCGGGGTGCTGAGCTCCAACTGAAAGTGGCTCCGGGCACGGCTCTAGACGTTCTGGAATTTCCAACACGTTTCTCGCGTTCCCATTGGCTCTTGTCCTGGCCTTGTGATGTTTGTTTTCAATGGATCGTCTTATCGCGCGAGATTGCCAAATTGACCTCGTGACGATGGGTTCAATCTTGTCCCAGCGGCACGGGGCGGATGATCTTCAAGTCCACGAAATGTTTTCTAGTGCTGAATATACTCATATCTTGTGCAATCTGCGTGTCAAATCTCAACCGAAACTGTGAGTGTGGTCTATCACGGTTTTCAGCCCGTCAGGGTACCTTGGTGAAGCACGGAGAGCATCATAATCTTAAAACACGCGACATACACATGATGCCCGAATTCAATGCCACAAATGACCATCGCCAGAATCTCCCGGTAGCTCTATAGAAATGACGTGCCGTTAGATCATGGGGCTGAAGATGTACAGTGTGAGGTCGATTTATCATTGGCCATGATGCCCATCTCCCGGTGTCGTCAATGAACAGCACGTGAAGCATTCACCATTCTGTGGCTGTCTGTGTCTCCTCCAACTTGACCACAGGAACAAGATATGACCCCCGCGAATGTCAACGGTCATCAGGCATCCAATACGGTATCAATCACTTGGTGCACAAACTCTGCGGCATGATATTATCGGGGCCTTAGAATCACAAGAAACAGTAACGGCACTGCGAGCACGATCAAATGACAATATGGAGAATGTTAGACATTTCCGTGACAAGAGCAGATCCATATACACATGTATTGATCCTCCAGTTCCCTAGTCGAGATAATAGCTGACATGGACGAGATATTGAAACCAAATCAGAATCATGACCACCCTTCCCAACCATCCCTCAAATGACTCTTTGTCGACGGCGGCGTTGACAGCTCTTTTCCTTCTCCATGAGCTCGTTTCAATGATTAGCAGAGCTGCACAGCCATTTGCATCCTTGACTCTGGTTGTCTGGACTAGGGTCAGCAATCGAACCATAGGTAACTTGCTGGGGAATGGGAAAACTTACCGGCACCATCATATCACCGTGCTTTATCTCCATCTCAAGAATATCTTTGTGATTATTCTTCCCACCGCTTCTGGTGAAACCATTGGTCTCGAAACCCTTGTTTCGCTTAGGGCGAAATCTCATCGTGCACTGTGACCCAAGTGATGGAGCGGCGGCGACAGGCCAGGTTATACTGTACAATGATCAATTAGTATTCCATGATGAGTCGCAAGGTATAGTGACATACATTGATCTTATCGTGCTCCATGTAGCCCCAGGGCAAATATCTTGAGATGACCGCTTCGTGGAGGTCGAAACCGAAGCCGGCAAGACGTCTGCATGCATGATGGCATTGAGGCAAGACAAATCCCCCGCGAAGACCCAACTCTGTGCCATGATGCTGAGAGTTGACGGTGGGCAACTCTGGCATCAGTGAGGGAATGAACCCGGTGAAAGGTCGATAAGAGAGTTCAAGTTGACCGTTGCCTCTTGGAGGGGTGTCGAAAAACCCAACCGACTTTGTAATGGGCGCCCGCCCCCCCAGAATGATGCCGGAGAAGAGCCTTCCCCCCAGGATGAAGTTGGAAGACAATCCAACCCCATCACGTTTGAGGTTGAGTGCCCCGAGGGGACGGCATGTTTGAGTTTGAGTGCGCGGGGGGCGGGCACGAATTTGAGGTCGAAGACCCTTATGTTGAGGAGTGCCCGAGGCACCTTCCGCGGAGGGGGTAGATGTCTTGGATGTTTGTGTTTGGAAGAAGATGAGAAGAAGAGAAGAAGAGAAGAGAGAGAAGATATATCAGGGGAGTTTTCTTGCCCCACAGAAAGGTAGGCAGAGTTTTCTCTGTTGCCCCGTGTCATAGGATCGGAACCTAGACCCGCTCAGCTGCCCCTCGCACCAGAAACGGGGAAGGAGGACGACATCATTCCCCCACTCAGCCGCTCTCTTGTTCCCTGATTCCTGCCTTTCCAGGCTCTAAGAGCCCCGGTCACAAAGGTCACAAAGGTCACAATGGTGAATGATGGATTCCGTGGGATACCGGCATGTTCCAACTGCTACTAGCTATTGCTTACTTGATTTCCAGGTTGTTTGGTGGCCCATTACACATGATCGATTCTGTTCATACCAAACTGGGTAGCATTGGGAAGCATAACAATAGGAGGCTTGCTTGCCTGATGTTCGGATTGTTCAAGAGGGTAAGCGGTAGAAATGTTGGGTCAATGAGGACAGGCCAAGTATCTAGGTACCCAGGCTGGGTAGGAGCTGGGATGTAGGTGCTGAGCATCGATGGAAAGATCTGAACCGGAATAAGCGGGTTTTTGGGTAGGTTGGAGTAACAGAAGTAAAAGGAAGGAACAATAGCAATGAGGAAAAAATAGGACTGGAAGGAGCAGAAGCCACCTCAGCATAGGCTCCAAGATGATCACCACCAAGCAGCTTTAATTTGGCCCTTATTTCTCCCTACAAAGACAAAATAACAAAGTGCTTCATTCTATCAGCAGCACCAAGAACAAGCAAAAATGAAGATCATCATCGTCAACTCAACTGGCCTGGTGGGAGACGCCATTGCTTTCCAGTGCCTAGCAAGCAGAGACATCCAAGATGTCTACATACTGTCCCCGGCAGCGATGCCACATGAGTATTCTGCCAAGGCCCGGCACCTGGCCCACCAGGACTTCATGTCGTACGAGCCGGAGCTGATCGAGAAGCTCGCGGGCGCTCAAGCCTGCATCTGGTATGGCCTGCCTCCTGGAAACCTTCTGGAACCCAGCGCTGACTTCTTGGAATAGGGCGTTGCCGCCGAAACCCTGTGTTGACGAGCGTCCGAGGCCCTCCGAGAGGCGTCGATCTATCAGCGACACCTGGTTCAACTGTGACTCTCTTGCCGATGAGGTCGAAGCCCTCACTGTTTCGGATGACCGTTTCGTGGAGGTTGAAACCGAGGCCGGCAAGAGAGTTCAAGTTGACCGCTGCCTCGGAGGTGCCAAGGCGTTCCTCGACCAGGTGATCCGACACCTGCCCCCGGCGAGCGAGCGGCCGTTCCGGTTTGCCTTGGTGAACTGGGCGGCCAACAGCTGGGGTGAGGAAGAGACCGAAGAGGCCATGGAGGTGTTGTCCGAGCGGCTTGTGGTACGTTATGTTTTGTTTTGTTCTTTCAAGAGATTTTTCTTTTTGTTACTGGGGGTCTAGTCAGTTTATGGCTTCATGCCTAGGTACAGTATGATTCTGTTGAGACATTCGGTTGGTAAGATGGGAGAGTTTGGATAGAAATCGGCTGGTTGGTTTACAGGGATTGATTTCTTGGTTCAAGTTCAAGGTTGGCAGCCAGGCTCATTATTTCATCAATAAAGGGGTTTTCCTCCAGTTTTGCCTTTTTGTGTATATACTGTTTTCAAATACTGGATTGTTTGTGCACCCATTTCCTGCGTTCTTGTTACATTTATCGATACCTGATAGTGAATGCTTACTGACTCTTGGTTATAGAACGCCAACATCAAAATTTCTGTTTTCCGGCCCGGCATGTTCGTTCCTGCTCGCCCAGAGGCGAATGTCAACCCGCCTGTGGGCGAGGCCATCTTCGCCAGCCAGCTCGCGGATGCGGTGATCGAGGATATCCTCGACACCAAGAAATAAGGTAGGCACTGTCCCATTCAGCCGCGGCGATCAACAGGGGTTCCCGGGAACGCAACCGAGGCATCTCGTCGATCACTTGTCGCTTTGAGCTCACCGGGTACACAGAGTCACTAACTTCTCCTATTGATAATGATAGCACAAGTATGGCCGAGACATTGAAGCGGCTGTTTATCCTTGGTATCTGTGGAGAGAGACTGGGGGCTGGCTGGCTGCATGATGTGCCGCAGCTGATGGCTGACCGGGCAGAAAGGTCCGATGCCCGAATCTTTGGAACGGATTGCTGCAGTTAGGTATTCTTCGCAGACCAACTTCGTTCGGTGTCGAAGTGTGCTTCCCTCCTTCGCCTTCACCCCGACCACCACTCACACCTGGCATTCAGCCGTTAGCTTCGGGAATCATTTACAACATCGCCGAGCGACTCCACAATGGCTGAACTCGATCACTGGGCTCAAGCTGCGGTTGTTTGTGATCCGGGGAAATTGAAGATCAACCCGGTTGACTTAATCCGAGCAGCCCTAGTTACTGCGACCTTGGGAAATCGTTAGTGTACCTACCTACCTTGATTGAAGATAAAAGTCATTTACAAGCATATATCTGCTAATGGGACCACGGAAGCTCCCGGTATGGAACCCTTCCAAACATCTCCTATACATACCTACCTCAAGGTACCTACCTACATACCAAACACGATGGACAACCTTTTTGAAACCGGACTCATTACCAAGGTAGCAAACGTGTGGCTTTCGATCCCCAGACTTGAATTGTGCTCCACTGTAGCATTCCCGGGATCGGGGATTTGGGTCGGCTCTCTGTGGTTTCAGGTTTGAGATTACACTATTCTGAATCGGAGCTGAATTCCCAGATCTTCGGGTTTAGGATGGCAGACATGCTTCGAGTGTTCGAGCGGCCAATGGTTGAGGCCGACCAAGACACACACACCGTCTCATCTCCAGGCAGGTCATAAATACGGCATGTACATAAGCAGCAAGTGAAAGAAGCTACTGTGACTATCGCGCCAATTGCTGCGACAAGATGGGATCGGACCCAGGCTGTTGGGCCACCAGTGAACGAAAGGGATCTGCAAACCCCGATATTCTTCGGAACCATCATTTTACCAACATGTCAGCTCTGGCAAGGTGCGTCGCTGCCAGGGACTAACCGAACCCATCGACATCTCGGGCCGACAGGCCGTATCGCAGCCCTCCTGTTGGCTTAATTGCAGCTGGGCATCCGCAGAAGCGAGCTGAATACAGAAAAAAGAAGCGCGTTGCCTCCATTCAAGACTCGAGGGTCATCATCTTTTGTCAGATTATCGGTCCCAAGCTCGCATTTTGTGCCTCCTGCTCTGAGGGTCTGGGACGACGCACACAGACGCCATGGCATGCTGGTAGGTTTCTCTACCTTCCCTGTTGAGCACCCTAGACCTCCTTAGCTCCTCACTGTTGGCCCAAAATCCAATCGCAAGTGTTGGAAGAGTCTTCCGGCGGCAAGGCTAGCCAGTTGATTATGGGGCTTCGTCCAAACTGTCGGGACTATGAGTGCTGTCCGGCGCCTGTCCTGTTTGGTCCATTCTTGCGCAGTCCCCTTCAGCCAAGCTCGCCTTGGGAATCTTGTGAATACGCCAAGAACGGGCTGTCGAGCAATGGTCTCGCGGCACGGTTAGGGCTGCCGCCGGCAACTCATCCAGACACCCTCACTATTCCCTCGGCCAATAAATATATCGTCTCTTTCGTCTTATCAACTGAGGTGGCTTGTCTTTTACTCAATTTTGCCCGCAACCCTATCCGCCGATCCCCAGGCCCCAGTGGGCCACCTTTCACTCTGTCACTCTCTCCCTGTCTCATGATCTCAGTTACCTCCACAAAGGATTCAAGAGACAGACCGGATCACAGCCAACGTGGGTTGCACAATCCAGGCACGCACCACACACAGGTAGCGCTTGGACCCCCAACTTACATCGCCCTGCAGTGACATCTGGAGTGGTCTGGGTGACTGGGTCTGCAGCAGAACCCCAGACTGGGGTACCTCTGTCCCAGCGTCCCCTCGTACATCTCGGTACCTACGTGGGAATCTCACCTGGCCAGCACCAACCAACGTTCACCTGGAGAGCCGGCTGTCTGCTGCTGACATCCCATCCCGTGTGCATGTCTCGGAGACAGTGTTCCTGATAAGAGGCACCGCCGTCCCGTCTTTCCTTCCTTCTGTTTCACACACACCTTTGACTTCAAGACTCGAGTGTTAAACATTCGCCGACCAGGCTGCTAGGCTGTGGACGGCATCTGTCGCTCTCTCCTGTGTTGACTGGTACACATCACAATCCGGTCAAACAACGACAGTTTTCTCTGCCATAAAGTCTGATCAGATCCCCTCCTACTCGTCTTTCACTTCGGATATGGCCAGTTCTATCATGCCCGCTCTCGAGATCACATCCCCTCTGGACGACGAGGCTCCCATCACCAGCCAGTTTTCCTGCCAGCACCACACTATGCAACCCCTCGAGTGGCACTACGTCCCCGCCGACAGCAACCAAGGCAACAGCTTGATCGTCGCCATATGGCCCACCGACACCTGCTATCAAGGCCTCCAAACCATGTCCCTAGCCAACACAATGCCCACCACGAGTCGCCCCCACCGCAATCGGCAACTCCAAGAGTCGCAGCTCATGACTACAGCCCTTATCCACGTCCCGCACTGCTATCTCAACGTCACCAGTCACACCCCCGCCTCCCACCACGCCCCCGGCCTCGTCGAGCGAATCGGCCTGCCACGGTCTCTGGTCCAAGGATTCCTCTCCACCATCGCCCTGCCCTCCTCCACAGCCGACGTCGTCGGTCTCAACCACCACCACCACCACGCTGCCGCCGACTTTGAGCTCGTGACAAGCGCCGTCCCCCACATTGACGACCAAGACGACTGGGTCTTTTCTCGCTGCCTGCTGGCCGACTTTACCGGCTTTGGCGAGGAGGCGGCGGCTACGTTGACCCGCCAAGGACGGTTGTGCTGTTGGATCAGTGTTGTCTTGGATGGCAGCTCAGGGGTGTGGGACCTAAACTTTGTGGTGCACAGGGTAGGGGTCTGCGTCCGGGACCCGAGCTTGAGCAGGACAGGGGCTTGTGTTAGGACGGTTCACTGATTAGGAAGACGTGGGGTTTGCGGTTCTTTCTTTTTTAGAAACAAGGTGTCTGTTTTGGATGTTGGTTGAGGTGGTCATGAGGACGGCCCATTGCGACATTGTCCCAGCTTGCGGCTAACACTGGCTAAGCTTGGGACCCTTTTCTTTCCTTTTTTGTTTCAGTTTATGTTGGTTCTTCCAAGCAAAAGCGTTATACAATGGATATACACGGACTGGGCGGGAGGACGAAAGTTTCAAGCATGAAACGGGTGGATTGAGTTTTACTGGCGTAACTTTCTTTTTCTTCTGTCCTTTTTACACTCAGAATTCACTATGGCGACAGGGCGATAATGGTCAGGATGGGCTGGGACGGAAAGATCTGGCGTTTGTTTTCTTGCTTTTCTTTTTCTTACGATTCGGTCAGGGGTTTTGTTAGATCTCCTGGATGTATCTGTACTATCTTAACTGCCTGGCATGGCATGGTAACAAGGGTGTCGCTCTGTCACAACGAAGCACGTTTCACCCCCACTCAAAGAAAGGTCACTGTAAGATCAAAGCAAATCAACGTATCCGGTCTTTTATGTCGACAATTTTCTCTTTTTGGGGTTCCATGAATCGTTATCTTTTGTCCCGGGTTGTGTGAGCAGGACATGATCTGGTTGGTATGCAAGCTGCCTACCTGCGTTCAACATCCGCAGGTGGCCGGTATTCAAGGTACCTTGAGAGGTAGCAGGAGCCGGGATGCCCGTTTAGTAAAGTTAGGCTGGGGTAAATTACGACTACCAGTAGTGACAGGGAGCGGAATGAATGGATAGTTCTGCTGTTTACTACATTGGCGATAGCCTCGCCCCGGGGGACCCCAGCAAGGCAGAGAGATATTCCCATTTCATTTCCGGGCATGTCAGGTTGTTCAAGATTTTGTGACGCCCCAGGGGCGAGAAAAGACAAGAAAGGCTTAAGCTCCGCACAACTGGTGCTAGGTCCAACGGTGAGATGGACTTTGCTCCGTGCCCTGCTCGACACTGCAAATATGTACACCAAGAGAACTTTCCTCGTCATACACACTAACTAATAAGCGGAGAGAAAGAACTTACCGCTAGGAAAAGGTCCTCCTTGCGGGGCGGGGTAATAAGAAGGTCTGGAACTATTTGGTCTTTTTTTGTTTTTTTTTTCTTGGTTTGATTTTAGGGGTAGATCAGTGGGTTTAGTGGTCGGAGGGTAAAATACATGGAGGTTCGCCGGGGGTAAATTTGATGAAGATGGTTAGTCCAGTGCGGAAGGATGGATTTGTAAATGTAGGTCCCATGCCAGCATTGATGTGGCTTTTGGTTTTGAGGAATCAAGGATGGAAGCGAAAGCGAGAGGTTGCATGATGCTGTGAAACGGTTGATGACATGGCAGGAGATAAACGAGCATGCTGAAAGTGGGATGTGGCAAAACGGGTAGCGTACCCTTTCTCTGGTTCGTTTTTGGACACCGCTCTTTTGAGGGAGTTTTCTGGTGGGAGGGGGTGGAGAGCATATGCTGTGTGACCTTTAGGCGTTCCATTTCGGCAGGGGGCTGATAGCGAGACCTGTTGTTGTTGATGATGATGCCTATTCTTCATCTATGGGGTACACCCAAGATGAGTTGGTCAAGTGCATGGACAGGTCTAGACCTGCTGATCCGATACCTGCAGTTAATTAGCCCAGTAAAAGAGGCATCCTGTCTGCTGAACTTCAAAATGACTCTTTCTTGGGATAAGTTGAAAGCTATCGTTTTCGTCATTTACGGCAAAGATTCAACAAGGTTGCATTCAGCCAGCAACAACGACAACTCCCACGTCCCGAACGGGACTCCCCATAATTCATGTCCCGTCATGGGGGTTTATGATAGGGGAATGAAGCTCTGTTCTCTTTTCGGCATTAGCTCTGTTCTTCTTATCAGGTCCCGGTTTTACAAGGATGCGATGATTAATCATCAAGATCAACTGTCCATCAGACCACGGGCATAGGATCCCAGAGCTCTTCAATCCCGGATATGAGGATGAGAAGGCCACTGCAAAAGGAACAACCACTATGAATAGGTCTGATAAGCCAACACACATCGCTCTTCGGCACTCGGCAGTGAGCTTTGGGACTGGAGGACCATACAGGATCCCCTGTCATTATTCACCGACTGGTCTGGATCACCACAACCACCCACCCTCCCATTCCGTTCTGAGAAAGCCCACAGCGGGTGACGGGCACAAGGGAGCTTAGAACAAGCAAGTAAAGCTTCGAAACCGGTAGTTGGATGTCGATATGTCCTGAAATGGGCAAGGTGAAAGGGGGGGTATGTGAAATTAACGTTTCAAAAACTTGCCCAGGCTTGAAATGCACGAGTTGGAACCTGGTTTCTGCTTGAATTGAGCTTTCCTCGGTAAAGGCAAAATGTGAGATATCAATTCTCGTCCTTGCTCTCCCAACGCTCGGCCCGGATTTGTAGGCGGAGAAAGAGAACTGTGTCACCAGCTAGCCTCGTGGCCGATCCGACTGCCAGATGTGACGGGTGCGCTTGTACCCAGACAACGACAGGGGACAGGGGGGGGATAACGCCGTTCACGTCGACATGGAGAGGGAGAGGTACGGTACCCTTTCTCAGCCTATCGCTTTCAGCCAGGGGGTCTCGGCATCGGTCTGCTGAAGAGAAGACCGAGAATGCATAAAATCGAATCCAACTGATCGATGCGATTGTAACTCGGCGGCATTTGGTGTTGCGCAGTAAGTGTTGTTGGCATTCTGAATTAGGGACAGAAGGCATCAGGCTCCGAGTCTCAGAATGAACGAATCGGGCTCTAGCTTGTTGTTCAGGATACCAGGGTGAATTGGCGATGTGGCTAGCTGCCCCCAAGCCCATGTCCCCTGGTCTGGGGCGGCTCCGGGTACGATTCCACCAATACCACTCGTGATACAAACTGAGTGTTGAATCATTGCCGCCCGAGGGCTCCGAGTGTTCCTGAATAAGCTGAGCTGAAAGCGAGACAAAGTTATTTTCACGCTATTGTTTTCCTCGTGACAGAAGTAGCGGCAAAAGTGGGCTGTGAGCAGTACGATATTCAGAACTTGGGTCTTGTTGGTGGTTGATGTTTCAGTCTATCTTCAATTTGAATAGTGAGCTAACGTGTTCCAGAAAAGCAATTTGGAGGCATAGTGGACGGGTTTCCGAGGTACTGGGCTGCTGGTAGGGCCTTTCGACATCTGTCTGCATACCTAGATGATTGCATAAGCACAGGACATAGAGACAGTAATTGTCAGTGGCAACAACATGCATGATTTGTGCTACGTAAATATCATACATTCTGTTTGTATCTTGAGCCTCAACCCACCAAAATAAGAGTTGTATCGAAATGATTCCTGCCAAGTCCCACCTAACCATCAGTATGAGCTATTCAAACAAGCCCAAGCATCAGCTACTCCTTGTATGCTTCAACCTCATGTCATGTTCCGACCTCAAGCGTTCCACCTCTTCTTTCAGTTTCTGATTACCATCCCCCATCGACTTGAGCACACGGCAGGTGTAGTGAAGCACCTCTGCCTTGCTCATTCTCCTCTGTTTCTTCTTCCCTTTGCCCCCTGTGTTCCTGTTTGCGGGCAATCCAGGACCAGTCCTTTCGTCCAGCAGGGCCCCAATGATGGTCATATGTTCGTCGTCGTCGTCATAGTCTCCATTCACACTTCCGCCGGCCGTTTTGCTGTGGCGGGCTATCACTCGTTCCTCTTCCGGCAAAGCGCACAGCGCTTCGAGTAGCTCCTCGAAGCCTTTGTGCAGCCTGGTCCGGTACTCCTTCTCAACCTGATTATGATTTTCCCTGGCACGCTGATCTTCAGCCAACTCTCCTGGTCGTGGTGGAGCTTCTTCGGGGGTGCGTCTAAACCGGCGGGTCGCAGTGCGCAAGCTGGGACCGTTTGACTTCGTTTGCTTGTGCGGTTGTATTGAACTTGAGCTGGCTGGAGAGACTGTCTTGGAGTCTTTGGATCGGGGAGTTACCTTTGTTTTCGTTGAGGGTGAGGGTAGCTCTCCTTTACCCGAGGCTTTTGTTGTCTTCCGCAGGTTCAAACTCGCAGGTCTGCCACTATGCTGTCGGTGCTGTGTCGGTGCTGGTTCGAGTTCGGGTGGGATCGTGGAAGAAGAAAGCGACCTGTCATGCGACCCTTGGTGTACAGGTAATGTGGTATCGGACATCATGCACACAGCAAAATATGACGCCGGCATCTCCCGAGCAGAGTGTGGTGCGTCAAAGGGAGCCGAAACTATGGGTGAATCGGGCTGGCTCAACGAAACTCCATATGTGTGGTTTATCGGGAAAGACTGATACGTCCAATGATCGTTGGCTGGGCTCAAAATCATCGGCGAAGTTTGAATACTGTTGGTTGAGCTGAGGGTGCAGGCAATGTCGCCGTAAGGTGCTGACGGGCTTATTGGGCTGTTCGAAACCCACTGGCCTTCTAGAGTCGAGGAGCTCTGGTCAAAGGAAGTTTCCAAGTGCAAGTAGGTAGGACTTGGAATTCTGGCATCTGCCACGGGCTGTTGATATGATGAGAGGTCGGTGGGATTAGTGATGCCGTGGTGAAGGTTGGGGTCATGGTAGCCGAGATGGTTGCTCGAGTTCTCGTCATATGTCCATCCATGACTGCCCGTATCTGATCGATGTTGGAGGTCTGATGGCAGCCCTTGCCCGAAATGTTCCCCAGGGAGCTGAAACTGATGTCAGGATAGGGACAGGCGTATCTGCTCTCAAGCTTGGTACACGGGGAATAGGGACAACAAAAGGGACGGATCAAGAGTGAAGGGAAAGGTGGTAGAGGAAAAGGGACTCGGGACGTTGCCCACCTGGTTTGTATTATTCTGAATCCACCCCGAAGTTTGCTCCATTCTCACTGTGTTGGTCTGCTGTGTGGGTAGATGATAGATTCAAGATAGGCACCGACAGGCACTGAAATGATGTTAGTTTGGGTGTCAGCCAGGTAACAGAGGGTACGTTCGAAGATAAGAGGGCTTTCCTGGTAGAGGAGACCGTCTTGGGCTTACCCGAACTGAGAGCCAGGGCTAATAATGCGGAGGGTAACCGAATGGGAAGCGGGCAGGGACCCGCTGTGTTGTAGGCTGCGCGGTGAGCTCGTCCGTGTCTTGGTGTCTGAACTGGTTGCTACCCCCGCCCGAGACTCCCCTTTCAGTGACTCTGCCTGGTAAGCTGTCTCTGAGACACCCCGGGGGGTCACTGGGCACGGTTTCTCTGCCTCCCCTCTTGGGTTTCATGCCAAGATTGACGCAGCTGTGTCAATTTCCCAAATAATGTGGTCGGAGAGGTCGCAACGTGTTGTAGGGGGACGCCAATATGCAGTAATCAGTAGAGCCGACGCTCATGGACTGTTCCAGCCACAGGCCCAGGACAGTGGTTGGATGGGTTATACGCTTGCCGAGGTGCGAAGTCTTGTGAAGAGGACCGAACGTGGTGAGGCTGCTTGGCTTTTGGGTACCGAATCCGCAATCGCGCGCAGTGCCTCAGTTCCCCGACGCCACCTTGCTCAAGTGTGGCCGATCCTGGGCCCTTGTATTCCGCAGTTGACTGGGGTGCGAAGCTTGGTGATGTATACCTAACTGGAGTGTTGACGCCAGACTCGTGGTGTCAGTTCTAGGGGACGGCTGCTTTTAGCTTCGTGGGCCACGGCGGGCTCAAGAGAGGTGTCAGTGACAGAAAAGAGACATTTGCCAAAAGAAGCATGCAAGTATTAGGTATCAGAATGCACATCGAACGTGGCAGAGCGACAAAAAACATTGAGATGTCTGGGACCCTAGTTTGACAGTTTGGTCGATCGACAGCGCAGTGCTCCGAGTCCCCGAAGCGACCTACCAAAGGGACACAGGGACGCAATGTTCGAAGGGCTCAGGGCAGGACGGAGCATGCCCTCTAGGCCCTTGTAACAATCCTAGACCCATGTCGTTATATGGCTTATCGGCCGTCGCGATAACCTCATCACCAGCACACATACTCACCTTTTCTTCCCCCTCTCCTCGGGCCGCTCGCGATTTGTCGTGGCTCGGCTAACAGGCAGCGTTCGTGTCCCAAGGGAGACCATTCGCTCGTTTATCTCTAGACCATTTATTGCCTGCATCGTGACAGGCTCAGAGGGAGACCGACGAAAGACAGAGCCAATACCTATCTGCCCTCCTCGTTCTCACCTGTCAAAGCTCTCCCTGGACAAGTGAAATGGACCAACAGCGGGGCCAGGGACCCGCTAGCATAGTACCGGATTAAATCCCGCCAATAGTTCAGGCATCTTTTGTGGGGGGGATGACCCAGAGAAGCCCCCCCGGTATCGTTCCCGGTTGCTTCATCCAACTTGGTGCTTGGCCACATCCACATTCACGGCCAGCTTCTTGGGTTTTCCTCACTCCCGTCGCGGGCCGCCCATTTACGCTATTGCTAGTTGATTTCGGCGAAGTTCCACTTACGTGGTGAATTCCCACAGCTGCTCCGTTGCGAGCCTCGGAATTGCACGCTGCTGCATGACGGTGGCCAGCCATTTCTTATTCGTTGGGGATCAGCAGCACCAGGGATCCCATGCAAGCCACCAGCACGCAACAAATACTGGGCCGCTCTGAGGTGTCTCCAGCAGTGCAGTCCGGACCTCTGATGGAACCTCACTGCTCAACTTTTTATGACTGCTCACATGTGCTTACAAAGGCAAGGACAGCGACATGTTGATGCCTTGGAAGAAGCGTCCCACAAGTGAACTGAGCACGTATCTTCCCAGAGCCACCAGGTCCCCAGCTCAGTCAGGTATTGGGGGTCGAGAATCTCGGTCTCGTTTTGTCATGTCCCCGAGGCACGGCCCGCCCACCTACAATACTACACCCAAAAGGTATCGAAAGAAGGCGTGTAGGAGGGACAGGTAACCAGCATACCCCCACGAATGAATAGGATGTTCACGGCAGTTGCAGGGACACATCACCAAGCTCCATTACCTACTTACACTGAGGTTCATTCCACTTCTGAATTCCGCATCTCTGCCTTTGGCATGCTGCCCGTTGCTGGACGAAACCTTCACCTTGTGAAAGAACACCACACCAGTCATCCGCGGTGACTGTCGTTATTTGTCAGCGGGCTTCGAGATTGGCTCGAAGCCGACCTCTCGTGAGCCTTGACTTCAGACTCGTTCCGAGGACATACAGCTTGGTGGCCGAAGAGTGTACATGCTTGTCATGCACCTGCGATCCCGAGTTCACTATCATTCTAGCTTACGACGGAGTTGCTCATCAAGACCACAGCCGTTGCTTGGAGTGGTCTGACTGTTTGAAAAGCTAAACATGCTGCACCTTGATGTGCTTTCCTATGACCTCGCTGCTGTATGTCTCAGAAAATATATATAAGATCTGCAGAGAAGGTATGCAGGTCGACTTCTTGACAGGTTTGATATTTGACAGCTCCGCGGATGCGAGACCTTTTGTCTTACAGCACTGGGCGTCGAAGATTGTGGTTGAGAGGTTCTAGAAGCGGTCTATCTTTTTTTCATGTTTTCTTTTGCTGCACTTAGAGCCTCATAGCCGAGAGGTCAGAATGGAGGCTAAACAAGGGGTAAAGTGGCAAACATCGAGGAATTGGTCTACAGGCCTGCAACGTCGTCCAGGGTTCAAAGAGCTTAAATCAACCTCTTTGCTGGATAAGTTCGAGTTTCGGGTTGAATATGATAATACATGAATAAAAAGGTTTGCTTACAGTGTGGTAATGGCTGTCAAGGGTTTTGGCGAGATGGGGGACCGAACTCCAGATCGAGCATCTGGTAAGAAAGCGGGGTAACTGGTCAAATACTGGCTAAATTGTGACGGTTTAAACCACAGTGGTAACGTAGCAGACCAGTTGCTCTTTCTTTATCTTTGATCACCGAAGCAGTTCGTGGAGTGAAGTGAACATCCGGCATATGCAGAGTAAGTCCGAGAAGACGTGCAGACAACCAGCAGCCTCACCCCTGACGGATCTGCCTCCGTCATCCAGGTCCCCGGTGAGGGATTCACACAGGGATCATCACATTCCACCATGGGCCACCACATCCGCACAACGATCAACCACTACGATGATCCAGAGGATGGCACTCCCCCAACACCGGTATACGTGGGAAGGTATCTCATGCCCCCCTTCTGTCACCGCTCCCTCTCATGTCTCACTCACCAACACCCCCCTTTTCCAGTACCCAAGTCAACAACTCCCGCCCCATGATTGCCATTCCCGTGACAGTCACCGATATCACCGGTCACGAATCGACATTCACCCTTGACACCCACGGCTTCCAATACCACACCAAACCCACCTCCTTTTCGGCCTTCCACGACGAACAGCAGATAGCACACGACTACTACAGGGAGTGTGAGCGCCTCATCCGAGACCTGTCCGTCACGCATCCTTACCCACACCAATGACCATGTTGCTAAACCCCCACCCAAGCACGAACGCCTCCAACGTTCTAGCCTTCGACCACAAGGTTCGGCGCGGTCCCTCCCACTGGCACAGCATCAAAGAGAACAACGCCGCCTGCCGAGGCCCCTTGCATAAAGCCCATGTCGACCAATCCTACGACGGGGCGGTCCTCAGGCTGAGGGAGCAGTTCCCCAACGAAACTGACTTTACGGCAGTCAGCCAGAAGCGATGGCAGATCATTAATGTAACCCACCCCCCTTTCCCTCCCGGAAAACACCCACTCAACCTACCTAACAACCACCCCCAGATCTGGCGTCCCCTCTCCCCCATCCTGAGAGACCCCCTAGCCCTCTGCTCTGCCCCTTCAGTCCCCGACACCGACCTCCTCCCCGCCTCCATCATCTACCTCAAGACCGGTAAACGCAACGAGTCCTGGACCGTCAAGAAGCCCAAGCCTTCCAGCAGTCACAAGTGGTACTACAAACACCACCAGCAACCCACAGAAGTAATCCTCATCAAGTGTTTCGACAGTGATCTAACCTGTCCAGCTCGAAGAGTGCCGCACTGTGCGGTTGAAGATCCAGAGCACATAACCGCAGCAGACAGAGAAAGCGTGGAGGTGAGGTGCTTGGTGTTTTACTGACGATAACCACCACCAAAATGTAGGATGGAATGAAGGCTCTTAAACAAAGTTGGTATCATTTCAGCCCCCATGCCCCTATATCCCACTACCCATACTGGTGAAGAAGTACAATTCGAATAAATCTACAGTGAAAAATCGTAGAGATCTCCCAGCAAAGGAGGATGCAATGATACGCGCTTTTGTGTCCTCAAACAACCGCAGCCAGAACTAACTGACGCGGTGGGCATCATAAACAATCTCTGCACCCCTCCTACACCCGCTCCCCACCCACAACCCAGTGTTGACATCTGCATACCGCTCGTCGCCCGTCTCCAGCTCGATGACCACACGGAACAAATACCGGTGAGCAGCCACATTGTCGGCCGCCACCGGGTCCTGCAGCCGTTCCATGACATCCCGATCCCCCGTCCACCAGCCCTTGACCTTGCATGTAATCAAGGCAGGTTGTTCGTCATTAGTTTGTAAAAGATAGCTCGCATCAATCCTCGTAGCCATGTCCTTGACCGTAGTCTGCTTGTCCTGGCCGCCAGGCAGCAGGATGCCCTTACCAAACCTCCCAGCCCACTGACCGCCAACGCACGAAATCCAGCTTTCCCGGCCAAAGTTGGCAGTGCCGATGCTGAGCTTTGGTTTGACCCGGATACTCATCCGAAAGTCAAGTGTCAGGGATGGGGTAGGCAGCGCCAGTGAGCTGGCGACATCATCCTCGTCAAATTGGTGACGGAGGTTGTTCGCGGGGATCTTCTCCTTCAGCACGCTCTGGTAGCCGGGACACACCATCAGATGCTCCCGCTGCCTGGAGGTGTTCTTCGCCCGGACCTGGTTGCAGTGTAAACAGCGCGCAGACATGCACTTGTCATCGTCCTTGGCTTTAAACTCGGCAAAGGCAGCGTGGACTTCGCGGAGGGGTATCTCGGGAAGGTTGGAGTTTTTCGTCTTTTGGCGCTTCGCGGCCGGTGTTCCATCCGGCGCGCCTATCGAAGCACGTCCTCCATGGCCGGGCATCTGGTTTGGGGTGCCATTTATGCGTGGGTTTGGCATGAAACCCAGGTTGGTATGCTCACCCGGCGGGGGATTGGGGTTCGGGTATTGGGAGGCATCGGGGTGGCCATGTTGTGGTTCAGACGACGAGCCAGCAGCCGCGGCTTCGTCTGCGGCGGCCGAGGCCTGGAGAGCTATCTCGGGGTGGGCAGCGAGATAGGGGGCGCATTGGAGCAGGTGCTGCTTCTGGCGCGTGGTGTTTTTGGCGCGGGTCTGGTTGCAGTAGAGGCATTGCACCGACATGCACTTGGGTTCGCCTACGTGTGGAGCGTAATGACGGCAAGGTTAGCAGAGGGCAGCATGTAAGGTATCATGGTGTATGTGATGTATGTGTTGTGTACGCGGCGGTGGCGCGTGGGTACGGGTACGGGTACTGTCAATACAGTGACGACGGTAAGGTGACCCAACTTACTGCCATTGCGAAATTCCACAAAGGCGCTGTGGACATCTTGATCGATGTGACGGGGCATGTCTCCGTCGTACGGCCTGCTCCAGCCGGGCTGTCTTCCCATTAAAGCCAGGTTGTGAACCGGGGATCGAAGGCGCTGCTGGCCAGACTTGAGACTGTGGTTGTTTTTGGACAACTGGACGGTCTGTGGCCCGCGTTTGCGTATCGATCTTTACCGGCGGTAAATCGGGAAACCGATGCGCAAAAAGCTGGTGTTGCAAGGAGGATGAAATGAAACTTTGGAAATACCGTAATCTGGATTGGAAGCGGCACCCAGAGCCCGACAGGCCATTGGCATTTGCAGCCAATCGTCACGTGCGGATCCACCACACATCAACCTTATCTGCAGCTGTGGGCCCAAGCTCCCTCCATGCAAGGTCTCGGCCGAGAACAAACTTTTATGAAAATAGCAGAGCCATCCCACAATGCTCTTCACACTGGCTGACCACTTTGATGGATGGTCATAAAAACTGACAGTGGTTTTAAGAAGGACCTTGCAGCAGGTTAGGAGGAGGAACAAAAAGAACTCCTCCGGGAAGGCTCGAACTTCCAACCTCCTGATTAACAGTCAGACGCGCTAGCCAATTGCGCCACAGAGGATATTCGCTTGTCACGTGCTGACACTGCAAGTAGATTGTCTTATAATTGGTAGCGTTCTGGCTTCTTCTTATACCTTTAGTATTCGATGAAGGATATTACAACTGGGCTTAGTAGCTTATAAACAGCTATTTCGAGAAAATAAACTAGAAGGACAAATAGATAGGTCCAGATTCCTTTTCTATGCACCAAGTGTGACGGATCGTATCTTTTCCCATTGCGTAAGACTTTTGCCAACATGGAGCGGGCATTGGCAGCTGTTTTCATTCGAATTCACCGTGTTTGAAACGTCCATACGAGTTTGCAAAATCAATCGCAGCAACCTCATGTGCTTGTACCCATCATGCCTAGTCTCGTTTGCTTTTGTCACCGATCGTTCATCAACCACAGTCGCCTTGGGCTTTGCTTGTATAATGTGTTCCCACTACAGTCCCTGAGGGTTTAGTGACCCAAATAACTTGCAGATAGTGGAAGACAAAAGTTTTGATCTCTCAATATCAACTTGCTGCCACAGTCGCACAGACGAATAAGCTGTGGCAGATGTTAAGCTCAAATAAATCAATACATTTCCAGGTATCACCTTTTAACGACATGACCGCAAAACTCAGGAGGGGTACTTGGCATCCATCACAAGCAGTGGAAATAGTTCTTCCGACGACTTATGAGTCGGGGAATTGCAGTGTTTAAAAAGGGGCTGGATCAATATGGTTCATCCTATCTCTCGGCAAGATGGCTTATAGATAACTGGTGATTTATCTTGCGTCTCAGTCCCTCAAGAGTGTTCTACATTCCAAATGTGGTCTTCATTCCCTTCTTAAACCTGGCCATGAGGGACTGTCACTGACATCCTGATTTCGAGGTACCTAGTCAATTATTTGATGACAGCTCAAGTTCGTTGAGAACTGAGAATTCTTACTGTACTTACTACTCCGTCTCCGTAGGTTTTGCAGTTTGGATGAGAGTGGGTCGAGCCGGTGGCCGTGGGCAAGGTTGTGTCGCCGGGACGGGAGCAGAGCCAAGCTTTCGGAAAGCTTGTTTTCTTAAGCGAGCACCAAAGAATTTCACACCCCGTCACCCCATCTTCCTTCACACCCCCAAACACAAGAAGAAATGGCCGACCCCCTACAATGAGCACCTCTCTCACTCAACATCCGGATATCCATCCTCCAGCCCGCTATTTTCTCTTGCTTTCTGAAAGACTAGCAACTTCGCGCTGTTTCCAAATATGCCATGACCCACAACTTCCATGCAGAAAACCTCACGAGTCATTCTCCACCCCTCGTGGCTCCGAGTACAGCCGCTTGTGTCACCTTCCGAACATCCCGACCGACCAGAGAGCGGGCGTGGCGATAGTTTCACATCTTGAACTGCTGGACGATATTGGACAAACTCGAGTTGAGCATGCTTCAGACAGTTTCGATATCGAACGAAAAGATGCCATTGCGGATCGGATCTGCCATCCCATCCTCCTTGACGTCTGAACTACTTGTGAGATTGACATGACATTTCTACAGAACTATCTCAAATGGCGGTGACGAGACAGCACCTCCAGGACCATCTCAACAGGCTGGAAAATTTTTCACTGGCATCATCTTATTGTAACCGATGGCAGCCGGGACGTCAACGTCGGCGCCCGACCTCACAGCTGTATTTATCTTATGATGGGGCGCGAATGTCCTCGCGGTTATGGTGACCGCGCGATGCCGAAGATCACCGCCAATCAACACAAGCCTCCGCCCACTTATTTCCCGTCAATCCCAGGAACAGCGATGTATGATCCCACGTGCCTTGGCACCGTCATTTACGCTCCTGACAATCGCTATCGGCTCGGCCCTGACCTGCGTGAGCTGTGAGCGAGGGGATCCCTGATGCTGTTTCATGGCTCCATTGTTGCCACCCCTAGGGCAGAAAGAATGCGTGACAACGTTCCAGGCCCCAGTTATCTGGACACCCGCATTGGTTACATCTTCCTCATGCTATCCAAGACCCGTGCGGCTCAAGGGACGACGGCCGCGATGTTTGGTATCGCGAATGGCGTTCGTCCATGATCGGCACAGGGAATGGCAGCTTCGTGCAGGTGAACCACCGAACGCTCCCGAGCAAAGACCGCCACGGGCACTCCCATTTCGAAGATATAAGTCTCTGGAGCCGCCGTGATGGATTCAGATATCGTTCCAGAATAGTACACAGCCAGGTTTCGAGTGGGATGTTTGGATCACATTCGTTTATCATTCACTCCCTGTAATACGACACCGCAGGTCGCTCATTCATCATCAACTTCGCAGTCGGGATCCAGCATCAATATATCGATTAATAGAGGAGGAGAGGCTCTTCAACATGGCAGCACCGACATCCGCCACGGGTCAAGTACCCCCATACCCATACGACAGCGACGACAATGCTCACTATGCTTCCATCATCCCACCGGAACCCAATGCCGCCTCTGCACGGAGTTCAGCTGATCGTTCCCCCGAGACAAGACCACAAATTCCAGCACCGGCCGAGAAGCACGGAAAACTAGCTGGGGCAGCAGATACACGTCAGGAGTATAAACTGGTCACCTTCACTCCAGGAGATCCCGATGACCCGAAAAACTGGTCAAAGGCGTACAAGTGGTACATCACCATGGTTGTGGCAGTTACATGCTTCGTTGTCGCTTTTTGTTCCAGTGTTGTCACTTCGGATGTTGGTGGCGTTCAGGAGTCTTTTGGAGTCAGCCATGAGGCTGCGCTTGTTCCCATCTCGGTATTCGTTGTTGGTTTTGGTGTTGGTAAGTCAACAGCATTGTAATGTCTTGGTTTGGCAGTATGTGTTCTGATATTGTGACGCCCAGGACCTATGGTTTTTGCTCCTCTTTCTGAGGTCTTCGGGAGACGAATCATATATGGCTCAACCCTGTTGCTGGCCGTCATCTTCATCATCCCATGCGCTGTCTCCAAGAACATCGGGACCCTCATTGTTTGCAGAACTATCGATGGCATTGCATTTTCTGCGCCCATGACATTGGTAGGCGGCACCCTGGCAGATCTCTGGAGGAACGAGGAGCGAGGTGTTCCCATGGCTGCTTTCTCCGCCGCCCCCTTTATTGGCCCCGCAAGTAAGGATCCCCCAGTTTTCTCCAGTCTGACCACAAAGCTAACAATGAACAGTTGGTCCATTGATCGGCGGTTTCTTGTCTGATGCTGCTGGCTGGAGATGGCTCTATTGGATTCAGCTCATCTTCTCTTTCGTTGTCTGGGTCCTCATCACCTTCACCGTTCCCGAGACTTACGCACCAACCATCCTTGCCGCCAGAGCCAAGAGACTTCGCAAGGAGACAGGCGACAATGGCCATGTCACCGAGGCTGAGCTCGACCCAAGACCCCTCAAGGAGCGCATGGGTGTCTTCATGATTCGTCCATTCCAGCTTCTCTTCCGCGAGCTCATCGTTCTCCTCATCAGTCTGTACATGTCGGTTCTCTATGGCCTTCTGTACATGTTCTTCGTCGCATACCCCATTATTTTCGAGGTCAGGAAGGGGTACTCATCTGGTATTACTGGCTTGATGTTTATTCCCATTGCTGTCGGCGTCGTGCTCTCGGCCGCGTGCTCCCCGTGGGTCAACAAGCACTATCTCACTTTAGTGGCCAAGCACGGCGGAAAGCCACCTGCCGAGGTTCGTTTGATCCCAATGATGCTGAGCTGCTGGTTCATCCCCATCGGCATGTTCATCTTTGCTTGGTCTTCATACCCACATCTGACCTGGGTTGGCCCTTGCCTTGCTGGTCTTCCCGTTGGTTTTGGCTTCATCTTCCTGTACAACGCGGCCAACAACTATCTTGTCGACTCTTATCAGCACCAGGCCGCTTCAGCACTTGCTGCCAAGACGTTTATTCGATCTTTCTGGGGCGCTGGTGTCGTGCTTTTCACCGAGCAAATGTATGACAGGATGGGTGATCAATGGGCCAGTACTTTCCTGGCCTTCTTGGCTCTTGCCTGCTGTGCCATTCCGTTTCTGTTCTGGAGATACGGCGCGAGGATCAGAGCGCGCAGCAAGTATGCTTTTGGCGGTGACGACGACCACATGGACTCGGATGTGGAAAAGGCGAACGCGAGAGAGCACCACGATATGGAGGACCTCAGACAGGCGAGAAGCTACGTCAGCAACCCTTAGGTCACATATGATCAGTACACCTGCTGGGTTGGCAACTCCAATCTCAGCTATGGCTTTTGTTGATTTCGGTATTTTTACCTCTCGGATGGGCTTTAGGACAATAATCGCTAGTAAACTGCATTGCATTGGAGCATTGGAGTTGGGTTGTGATTTGGGATAGATACCAGTGGTAGTTTTGCTGCAATAGATTGTTTTGAACTTGCCTTTAACAAATTGCTTTGTGGTGACTTTCATGTGATATACCTATTGGCGGAATGTTCTGAAATCCGGACTTGCGGGCCTCGCAGCCTGATATTGGCCAAGATGGGGTGCAATATCTAGGGCGGCAATACAATATAAAAGAAACCCAATCATGAGGGGAACTCCTGATGAATGACCTGGCACCTTTGACATTTGCCGAATTTCTGTTCGAGAGCGCAGAGTTCAGCAATGCTGTGTCACACACCTCCGGGGAGCCAGTGACCATCATTTCATGCGTGGAAGTCTGTTCTCCCTCTTGTGTCCTGCCTTCGACCAGGTCGATTCAAATGAAGCAATCTGTGCCACGTTTCTGGCCTATGTATCTAGAGAGATAGATCTCTTGGCTTCCTGTAGCCGCATCTCATAGACCAAAAACCAATCATGTCCCACCTCTTCCCCAGAAAATGTCAAAATCCTTTCGGCAACACGCCACTGCTTTGCATTGCATGATTCACACTCCGCCACATCCATCCATCCATCCATTCAACTGCCGGTACCAGCCCTCCTTTTGACATGTTTGACAGCACAACTTGGTCCAAATGCGGAATTCCGGCGGTAGAAACAGGGAGTACCACCATGGTTCTTGTTTGAATGCGGGAGGTCGGAGGGTGTTGGGGGGGTTCTCGATCAAGCTTAGCGCTGGGTCAAGTCGGGTATGGTGGCCAGCACCAGTGTTGCATTCGCTTCTGGGGTCTGGGATTGACCTGAGCGCTGTCGGCCTGCGGAGGATTTGGGACATGACCGCTCTTCAGCATGTTTTTCGTTGATGAAGATGACGAGGCCTGATGAGTAGGAAGTCTGCCGGAGCTGGCCATTAATGACAAGGAAATATTTTCAGGCAGACCTTGGAGTCGAAGATCGCTACTTGCTTAACGGTAAAATTATCTTCAATATGGATCTGGAATTGTTTCAATCTCCACCATCCTCGTCCTGTCTACCAAAGCTCAAAAGTGTCACTCAGCGCTCGGGCACGCTTTCCAGCGAACCAAATGTACGTCAACCCGTTCGGTAGAGCGGAGCAAGAACCAATGTTTCCTTGTACTCGACAGTTAAGCGCACGTTGCCTTTTATACCGCCAGTACCCTATGACTGGGCCAGGACTCCCCGCATTATCCACCCAAAAGAAATCATGGCCTAACAGGGACTCAAATCTTACAAGTTCCGAAGTGCCACCCTCTGAAGCAACCTCGTCCGGGAACACACCGGCCGGCAAAGTGGAAGCTTGCAAGGACTAACTAACCTCGCCATCCCCCTTTCTCTCTACAATGCCCTAGCTTGCGAGTGCGAAGAGAGAGCGTTGTCACGGTTGGAAGGCATAAACAATGACACCCAACATCAAACACGAGTACGTGCCCTGATTTCTTTCCAACGATTATTCCCTTTGCGGCCATTACTCATTTCCAAACGTTCCTAGCTAGACATTACTTATTTGATGTTGCTTGCACCCCCAGACAGGAACCAAGAAACCGTTTTCCGCTTCCCCAGAGTTTTCGATAGTTCGGGTTGCAACCCTGCAAGGCGAAAAAAGAGTCGACAGAAAAGCTCAGCACTGCCGATCCTGATTCTGCTGCTGCCGCCGCCGGTTGATGAACAGTCACATCGGGCCCCTTTTTTCGCCCGTTTTCCCTCAAATTTTGGCTGGTAACGAGTTGCGGGGAAAGGCTGCGCTTTTTCCAGATATCAAGAAGCTGGCTGGAGATATATCTTTTCTTGGTGAGCCCCATCGGGCTATTCCCACATTCTTCTTTTTTTCTCCTTTTTCGGGTTGATGGGCGGGCATGGTTTCCTACCCCCATCGACATCAAGAATCCACACCGCCAACGTCAAAACATACCCAAGGTACCTAGGTTGCAAGAGCCGGGACGCAGAAATGGGACCCGACCCTCTGGCCAGCACTGGCATCCCTCCCTTCGAGGGACCACCACCACCACCACCGCCAACAGATTTCAACTTCACATTCCCAACAAACGGGACAAACTTCACAGTGGGAACCAACGAGACGTTTCTACCTTGGGGGCCAATACCGACTGATGCTGGGCGATCGCTGCAAGCCGATATCGTGGCTTGCGCGGTGATAACATGGCTCATCGCGCTTGGGTTCGTGGTGGTGAGGTTTTACACGAGGGGTAGACTCAACAATGTGCTGGGGGCGTCGGATTGGTGTATCATTCCGGCGTTGGTGTTTGCCGCTGGTGTGATGGCTAGTTCTCTTGAGCGTAGGTCTTGCCGCACGGTTTCTGATATCGAGATTGTGATTACTGACAGCAAATCTAGAAATGGCTCGAGGGGCCGGGAAACACGCTTGGGAGGCGGACTGGATGCAGATGTCGGCGCTGGAAAGGGCGGCTTGGTATGGGATTCTGTTTTACAATTTGAGTCTCACCTTCTCAAGGATTTCGATACTTTTGCTGTATCGACGCATCTTTACCTACAGCTGGGCGAAGCGGGCGATTCAGATTGTGCTTGTTCTTGTGGTGCTTATTGGGATCTGGCTTGTTGTTTCGGTTTGCACGGCTTGTATCCCGCTTGAGGCGTTCTGGAATTGGGGTTTGTTTTTTACGCAGGAGGTGTATTGCCAGCCGGGGAACATTTGGTGGGCGAATGCGGCTTTGCATATTGTTAGTGATTTGGTGATTATGGCTTTGCCGGTATGTTCTTTTTTTGTTGCCTGGCCTGATGATCTGTTTGAGGTTATTGCTAGGATGGATGAGTAGAAGAAGGACTGACAGAAAGAAACCAGATGCCAGTGCTTTCAGCTTTGAAACTGCCGAGACGCCAAAAGTACGCTCTTGTTGGGGTGTTTGCTTTGGGGTTTTTGTAAGTCCTCCACCACACACATGGGTATCTTTATGTTCCTAACTCATTACCCCAGCGTCTGCATCGTCTCCATCATCCGCCTAGTCTACCTTATCGACATTGTCAAAAAAGCCGGCTACGACGCAACCTACACCTCGGCCCAGATGATTTACTGGACCTCGGTCGAGGTCTCCGCCGCCATCTGCTGCGCCTGCCTCATGACCCTCAAACCTCTCATCCAACGCCTCTTTCCCCGGCTCCTCTCCCCCAACTCGGGCAGCAAGACCCAAAGAGAAAACAGCAGCCTCCAATGGATCGACCCCATCACCGGCCACCCCATCCGCCGTGACTCACGCCAGTCCTTCATCGGCCTCGCTGCTCAACTAGGCCGAAGAGGAAGCAGAAGGCTAAGCGAAACATCAGACAAAACCTCCTCCAAGCGCAAAGTGAGCCTCCTCCGGCAAGTGGAAGAACACGAAGTCGGACTACCGTTGGTGAACAACAACAACGGGCTGGCAGACTACAAACTTAACAGGCCGGTCATGCAAGGGGATTTGGAATCACAGCAGACGTGCAGTGTTTCTGCTGGTGCGAGAGGGGGGTCATCGTTGCATCCGTCGAATACGACTGATCACCATAACGAGGATGATGATGACATCTCTCCGTTGGATACCACGAGTGGAGGGAGGTCACCTGGTTCAGGAAGTTTACGAGCACCGCCACGGGCTCACCTGAGGTTGTCGATACAGGTTACCAGGTCGGTCAAGGTAGAGAAGCACCCGAGGAGTCCACAGCCGGGGGAGACGTTTGGTGGTGTGAATGTGGGGAGGACACCACCGCCACGGAGAAGATCGGATCATGCTGATGATGATGAGGACGAGGAGGAGGATAGCGATGAGGATGAATACGACTTGCCTGAGAGCCCTAGGGGGACGAGGATCATGAGGATGAACCAACGGGAGGATAGGGATAGGGATTACAGGGGAGAGAAGGTGGGATCGGTGGCGAGGAGAGGGGGGGTGTAGTATGAAATTTGTTGGGACAGATATTATGGTCTGTCTTGTTGCTGGCTTCGTTTTTTTTCTCTTGTCTTTGTCAAACATCCCACGGAGTCAAGGTCTGGATCGGATGTGTGAGAAAAGAAGGGCCGGATAGCCTCTCATGATGAATGGTTTGTTTCTTTCACGGGTAACGAAGGGAATGGGATGATACCAAGGTTTTTGTGGGTTTGAGAGATATCAAAATCTATTCTATTTCTCCATCGTCACGATACATGTTCAGGCATTAGTCCTCGATGTAAACCAACTTTGACCGCAAGCAAAACCAAAAAACTACCCAACCCGACCTGTCTCCTGAGGCTGTGCTAAGCGAGCTGTAAAATTCAGCTCACTGCCGTTCACCAGAGCGCGCGCGATGACATAATAGGGGACATGACATGACATGTTCGCGGGATAAAGTTGGCGAGATGAGTGGAGTTGATCAAAGAATCCTCTTTTGACGACATTTGCGTTTTGCAACCACATTGCTGTTTCTCATCTCCGCCAATGCGGATTTTGAGCGTCCAGAGCTGAAGAGCCCTATCCGTGACACAACGTCGCCTCATTTTTATTGGGCTGATATTTTGCGCTGGACACCAAACAAGCGAGCAACAAACCACCGCTGTTTTGAATGACACGCGACGCCATGAAAAGTTCTGGCCCATCATCTCACCGGTCTTTTTCCCAACCTCATAACCCGGTAGCGACAGAAAACGAAGCTTACCTCGCCTACCTACCAGGTCCAACAAACAGAGCGGGATACTACTAGCGCCTTCCAAACGACCGGCCTGCCTGGGAAAAAAAGAAGAGGTCTGGCCAGAACTTGAAGTTTAAGCTTTTGCCAAGCAGAGCGTTCGGGCTGGGCGACGGGGATTGCGCGGCTTGAGCATGATGTTTTCCGGCGGCCTTCGCCGGGCTTTAGCTCAGTTTGTTGACGACTCTGGCGCTTCCAAGCCCGAGATTCCGTTCGGAGGTTTGGCAAAAGGGTCGCTTTCTTCAAGCTTCTTGGCTGGTGGTCTGGGTGGGAGGCTTGTTGGTGGTGTGATGCCGAAGTTTGAGCGGTGGGTGACTGGACATGGATGAAAGGCTTTTTTCTCTTGGCCCAAGGCCTGCCCTGATCTGGAAGTTGAATTGAGGCTCGGCGGGTTGGCAGCGGGAGGCTCCTTGAACCTAGAACGTATAGGGCTGACTGTGCTGGCGTGGACGACGGGAGATACGAGCCAGATTGTTCTTGAGTCGGATGGTGGTTTGGTGGCTTTTTGTTAGTGTCAACGGCGTTGAGATGGCTTTCTGGATGGGATGCGCAGGTTACGTGGATTCCCAAGAGTTGCTTCAAAGAAGCCCATCGGGACCGTCAAAAAGCGAGGCCAAAGTCGAGCACCGTAAATTGATGCGAAACGAGTTGATTGAAGGGTGCTGCTTGTTCAACAAGCAGGAGGGTGAGGTTTCTGGGAATGCCTGGGTCAAAAACCATTTGTTGACAAGACCCCTGAAGATGCGAGACGTCTGAGCCAGGGTCGTGGTTCCATGCACCCCTACCCTGGGAGCAAAACACTGGAAGAAAATTCTTAAACTGCTGAGGAAAATGTCGTCTCCACAACCTCCTCAACACGGTTACAACCGGGGCACCGTCGCGGGGATATTTCGGTTTCGTATCTCGAAGTCGATGAGATAAGGGTGGACATTTCTGCGAGACCGGCGACTGCGCTTGTCTTGATTTGGGCGACGGTGAGATGGACGGTAATCCGCCCAGCAAAGGATTTGTCCAAGAAAACAGCAATGAGAACTTGACGGAGAGGATCAACACCGGCCGAGTCAGGAGGGAACCACGGTATCCATCATTAAGGTTGCTGCCAATGCTGAGGAAAACAGGCTCAAGGCATAAGGTTTGGCGGGTCGGCGCGCCGTCCTAGAGGAGAGATGGAAGCAGGCAAGACGTCATCCCAGACTTGCCAGTCCACCCACTCAGCTTCGCATCGCGAACACCCCCACACCGCCCGCAGGAGCAGCTCTCCGTCGGTCCATGAGGTTCCCGAACTCCTGTTGGCAAGCGGAATCGGTGGCTGACCATGTCCTGCAGGTACAGGGCTGCATCGCCGGGGTAGACGGGACGGACGATGGGAAGATGTTTGGTTCGGAGTTTGACTTTGAGCCATCGTGGCCACAAAGATCGAGGATCCCTGGTTGATGAATCGGCCAGAGTCTAATGCTGTACCCACCCTCCGGCAATTTCGTCGTGGGTCCCCTGTGAGGCTCTTCCTCTCGCCTGATTCATGGCTGTTGAGAACATTTGAGACTGATCTTTGACAGCCGAACGTTGAGACTGAAGCCCTCGGATGAAAAAGCATCCCATTGAGAGTGCCCACCAGTGCCACTCTGCTATAAACACCTTATCTTCCACTAGACTGGGGGAACTTGGCGACCTGTGAACTGTCAAAAATGGGCCGCCCCGGATGCTCGCAGGTCTTGGAACACCGGTCCCAACCAAGACGCTCGATGCCCATGGCCTGGTCATCCACCCACCCAATTCCGTCTTCCACTTTGCCAAGGTGACGGGGATCTCGAGCCTTCAGCACACTCCACAGAAGCGTATTCCATAGTGGCCGACTGTTGCGGGGTGTGTTCCGCTTGTTCCTTCTTCTTAAAGTCACCAAGCCGCCCCGATCACCGTCTTCGTCCGAACACCTCCGCCCCTCTATCGACCCTCTTACGCTGTCCTGTCACCTCAACTTGGATAGACAGCCCTTCTCCCCGGCCCGTCATCATACCCTCAACGGTTTGGACACCTAACCAGTCCATCAACACCACCTATACCGGTGTCACTGCATCACTCCCAACCGACGAGATGGCTGTCACACACGTCCACGTCGACAACATGGCCAACATGGCGGCCTACACGCCAAAGGAGACAGCCGAGTTGATGTCTCGGATTGGTGCCATGAGAGGAAGAGCACGACCCGACAAGATCTTCTTCTCTGCCTTCATGGCCGGCTGTCTCGTCAGCTTCACCTCCGCCTCGGCCGTCATCGCCACTGCCGCCCCATGGTTCCAGGAAAACGCCCCCGGTCTGATCAGAATGATCAGTGGCTTGATCTTCCCCAGCGGCATCGTCATGATCTTGATCTCGGGCTCTGAACTCTTCACTGGTTCCAACATGATTACTGGCATTGCTTGGATGCACAGGAGGCTGCCGCTCAAGAACCTGCTCATGCACTGGTTCCTTTGCTTCTGGGGCAACATGGCTGGCGCGTTGTTCGTAATGGCCATCATTGTTGGCTGTAGGTTCCATCTCTTTGATCTTGTGTGTTCGAACTCGTGTTAACTAGTATGCTTCTTTCTAGATGGTGGCGTTTTCGACAATGAGATCTTCAAGCGGCAGGCTATTGCCACTGCTCAGCTCAAGCAGATCACTCCCCAATGGCATCAAATCTTCCTGCGCGCTATCGGTTGTAACTGGCTGGTCTGCCTCTCTTGCTATCTCGGTCTCCAGGCTAAGGATGTGACGTCCAAGGTCGCGGGCATGTGGTGGCCCATCTTCGCTTTCGTCACCATGGGACTGGAGCACGTTGTCGCCAACATGTTCTTCATCCCCATCGGCATCTTCCTGGGAGCCCCTGGGATTAGCGTTGGACTTTACATATGGAAGGGTATGCTTCTCTTCCTTTTCTTACCTGGGTGTTTGTCGTGCAAGATGCTAACCCGAATCGTCCAGGCATCATTCCCACAACTCTCGGAAACATGCTCGGTGGCTTTTTCTTCTGCGGCTTCTTTTACTTCTACATGCACCTCTTGGGAGAGGATCCTGTTGCTGTCGACGGGGTCTACTATCAGCAGCCAGAGCGCTCTCTGGAGGAGGGCAATCTTTTTGCCATTCGCAGCGGCACAATCGTCGAGGATCGCGGTGGCAAGAGCAGCAACTCTAGCGGGGAGTTCCAGCGCACTGTTCAAACACCTACGACTGCCGCCATCAACAAGGTTCAGTAGGTGAATACCGACGCTGCGATATTGTCGTTTTTTACACCAAAGGAGTTGGAGATCTGAAGCTTAGCTTTTCAGGCGCTGCTTGAGGCGTTACGGTCGGTACTGGGGTTTAAGTCTTTGAAGACGGGAGAAGCGATGCCGGGGAAGGTTTGAGCCACACAAGCGGAGACACAGGCGTTCAAGGACCATCAGCCTCGTTCCGCCTCTTGTCCCTGGCTCTCATGCATACCGAGGTCCCTGAGACGCATTCTTCCCGCCGCGGTGTTTGGTTTCTGGAGAAAGCGAGCGAGTTTGTCGGAGTTGGGCTGTTCGTTTACTCGCATCATTGTCGGCGCAAAGAAAGAAAGATGATACCCTCGATCTGCTGGGCATATCGGCGTTCTCTTGCACGTACCTGCGAACGCGTTTGACCAGAAGGGAGGAGGACTTGAATAGCCGGAGTTGAGTGTGCCAGACGAAATGTGTTCCGGGCATGTGGCTAGTGTGGTAATGGGCTGGAGCTGGAATGGCAGCCTCAGAGGAAGAGGGCACTGGCGAGGCGAGTAGCATCCGGCGGGGGGAAGGCGAGGGCCAAGAGCTCGAAGGTCTTCCGAGAGTTGAGTCGGCATCATCACGGCCGATTTCTTGAGAGTCTCCGGCTCTTCAAGGACCATGAGCTGCTTCAACGGCGCACCGGGTCCCCTATTTTTGAGTTGGACATAGCGTGAGCTGCCATAAATAGGATCAAATTTATCAACTACTATCAACCTGTCGCATGCAATCACACCGGGAACGTCGCGACCAATTCATCCCAGATATTGGGGACTACTGCAGGTCAGTAGAGGGTAGTTTAAATCTTTGTTTCTCGGCCGGGACCCTCCTTACGTGTACGCATTTCTCGACAGATATGTTCCCTACTTTACTACTACTACTGACAGTGACAAGGGCCAGAACAGATCGGCGAAATAGAGCCAAGCACATCAAGCACTGGCCCGATGAAAGAGATGACGTCGCATTGGAACAATTAAAGGTTGCGGAAACCACCTCCGCGTTCCTTTCTTCTCTTGCTGCATCTTTCCCGTTTTTGCTTGCAACGCCACGCCCGCATATCCCGAATGTCGACGAGAGGCCCAGCCAGGAACAACGGCGACAAAACGACACCCAAGATGGCCCAGACGAGCAACAAAGTGTGGTAGAGGCAGCATTAAGTTGAAGTGTGTGTCCCCGGGTGGCGCGACATGGCGACAAGGGGGCGGCTGGTTGACACGCTGGGGTAATATACCGATATATATCACTTGTAGATTAACCCACATGCATTTGGTTGCATGTCAAAGGAGAAAGTTCCAGGTTGTGTGGCCTGTCTTCCTGTCTTGGACACACGGATGATATCCGACCTTTTTCATTTCATGTGCAACAACAGTTTGAAACTGCCAAACCACTTTTTTTTCCCTCCCACGAATTTGTTTTTGTGCTCTTCTCTTCTCCCCCCCTGGTGTTCCTATTTTTGGACACACTTGGGTTTTAATTTGAAGAGACAGAGTTTGTTGCCAATCCGGGCACTCGGTTTCGCGGGTTGCAATTTGGATAAATGGCAAAAGCTCCGCTACACCCAGGACCACCAAAAACACTCTCGCCATCTGTCAACCAGACCACACAGAGACCCAGCCAGACCTTTCGGCGAACCACGCCGATTGCTATGCTTGTGATGAGAAAGGTGATCTACCAGGGTGTGGCAAAAGGCAAAATGGCGAAAAACACGGTAGACGGGATGAAGCAGCAAGAGAAGGCGAATATCGTAATCGTCAGGTAGTCCTGCCAGTTCAATAGAACCCATCACGATAGTCTTTTTTTTTCCTTGGCCCGGGTTCGCACGCATATAAGTAACAGGCTTTGACCTCGTCTTTTTTCTTGACAGCTCAACTCCCAATCATCACTACAGGTATCCAAGCAACAAACAAGCTTAAATCCTCTCCATATCCACTCCCTTACCCCGGATTTTCATCTCTACTATCCCCACACCTTTTCCTCAGATTCACAACTATCACAATGGGCCTCCTCACAACAACACTCACCATCCTCGCCGCCGCCGCCTCGGTAGTTAACGCCGACGCAGCCGCCGCCCCGGCCGCGCCCGCCGCCATCCCCCGCATCACCTCCCTCACCTTCTCCGGCCCCGGCTGCGTCCGCGACCCAAAGCACACCGGCGGCCTCTCCGACCCAACCTTTTCCTTCTCCAACTTTGCCTCCTCCCTCCCCGGCACGACAAAGACCCTCAACTGCCAGGCCCACCTCCAAGCCGCCGGCGCCTCCCCGGGGTGGCAGGTCGCCGTCAAGACCAACATCGTCAAGGGCAACGTCTACCTCACCCCGGGCACATCCTTAGACTACTTCACCACCGTCTTCTTCAGCCAGGACGCCGCCAAGACTGTACGTCCCCTCTCTTATTCACCTTGCAGCAAGGCACTGACAGATAGAAACAGGGCACCGCCCGCGGACACATCGCGGCCACGGACAGGACCATCGACCAGGCCGTCACGCTCGTGAGCAACACGGGCGCGAACAAGGTCTGGTCTCCCTGCACGGGTGCCGACGGGTCGATTGGGATTTTGAATGTCAACTTCCGGAGCGCGCTGAACGGGGATGGGAAGGCGTATTTTGAGGCTTTGACTGAGAATTGGGATTTGGAGTGGAGGAAGTGCTAGAGGTTGGGTGCCTTTCTGAAGGGAGGTTGAGTGTGTGTGATTTTTTAAATGAGCGTTTATAAATTGTTTGGTTAATATCGGATCTTTTCTTTTGTTTTGGGCGTGGGTGGTGCAAATTGTGGTGGGAAGGAAAGAAGGGGGGTGTTGGGGGTGGGAGGGGTGGAAAAGGGAAAAAGAAAAATATATGGCAGGTGAAAAGATGATTTCGCTGTAGAGAAAGAGATAAAAACTTGATCTTGAATACTTATGTGGTGAGGATGCAGGTGGCGGTGGGTGGATCTGCAGTGCAGAGGGTGCGGTGGTCGTAGAAGTGCTTTCGTCAACTCCAGGAATTGACCATGATGGACAGCAGAGAGTGAACTGATGGAGGCATGTTGCTCGAGTCAGGACCGAAGGCTCGATCTGCTGGGACATGTACGCTTCACTGGTTCGACCCCAGTTGAAGAGGAAGTCTTTTTTGTCATTTTTTTTCTTTCTTACAAAGCTTTGACCACGTACAGAAGACTTGATTAAAAAAACAAACAAACAAGGCCGTTTTTCAAAACGAGCGTTGATGGCAGGTAGAATGGAGCCGTGGGTAGGGGAGATAAATTGGAATTTTTGGCAGGATAAGCATTATTTATAGCTTGAAGAAGACTACCACCTTTTCCTCTTCAGTTTGGGACCCAACATTGAACACCTTGTCAAAATAACCCACGGTGACGACTGGTAGTATCGGTTTCAGCGTGAAGATGTAGACATAGAACAGGCTCTCACCTATATCGTTGAGATGTCGACGTAATGGTGTTGAGTTATGTAGTTTGGTGCTGGTTGTCTGGTTGTTGCCTGGTTGTTGATCTACCTAGGTAAAGAAATGGGTCTCTCTTAAATTTACCATCACAACTCTTATGGCATGTTAGAGGACAGCCCTTAGCCCCATCTAGCCTACATCGCAAGTCTTGTAGTGTGTTAGAGGGCAGCTCCTAGCCTCGTCTAGCCTAGCGCATCAGTTCTACAAAACCCAAAAAATGGAAAATGTCACGAGCCCAAGTTGACAGCAATGGGGTATGGTGACTGAGCAGACACTTGCTCCGACCACCCCCCCTTCACGCAGCTGCTCCTTCCTAATAGCTTCACCAGGAAAAGGGTTTGTTTACTGAAAGTTTTTAGATTGTGGGTGGGGATGGTCCATGCTTCTGGTCTACTACAATCCCGCCCTGCTTTTACTCTCTCTCTCCAGAGCCTTTTTTGCGTTTTCTTTCCTCCAGCAAGACAACATCATCACCCAACCTCGCCGCCTTCATTTTTGCGCACTTGCCCTCCTTTCTCGAGGTTCGCCAATACTCTCGCGCATTGAGAATAAATTATACTAAAAGCAAGGTACAGGCGAACCAAAAAAGATGTCGAAGATGTCGACTCAAAGCACCCCCAGTGGTGAAAAGCAAGGCCAGCCAGGTGGTGGCAGGCACCTGGGTTTTGGGCAGTTGAACTGGCCCATCCCGGTCATTCCGGGTGGAACAACTAGCTTTCCCATCCCAAGCCTCGGTATGTCATGTTCCTTTGATGATCTTGTGGTCATCTTGTCTTGTATTAACTTCGAGTCGAACTTTGCTAATGTTTTCATCCCATAACCCGGCATTCAAGTCCAGATTTCGCCGCTGGACAAACCCCTTGCCCGTGCCGGCGTGATCGTGGGCTTAAGTTCCGAACGGAAATACCATGCATATCACCGCCGTGCTGCCGCGAGCTGTCCCCGTCCCCTCGCGCGCCCAAGCCGTTCCCGGGCCCTCGCTGTCTGGGCCCGCGCGAGCATCGCTGCCGTTCACAAACGCAGATGCTCGTCCAAGCTTGAGAAATGTTTGGGAGGCATCTGTTGATGCTCTGCTGGGCTTTGGCAACACTCCTAATGCTGTCAATACTCATAGACGCCCTCAACTTACTTCGGCAGTTACCAAAGCCGAGCCCGCCGCTGCACTCCAAGAGCTGCAGAGAAAGAAGGCTGATTTGGAATCCGAAATAACGGTTGTTCAACATGAACTGGCCGAGGATGAGGAAGCGTTGAGAAGAGCACTAGGGCCCCCACGACACTAAGATTGGAAAGCTGAACAAGGACATCTTCGAGTTGGTCCCAGCAGAGTGCGAAACGAGAGAGGGGAGGATGACTGGAGGCAGCAGGAGGAAGAGAGATCCATGAGAGATATGGAGAGGAGAGAGAGCCGATTCGAAACTCATGATCAGGAGACAGCACGCTGGCGGGGTATGGGAGGTGTTGTTAGGTACGCTGTGGCTGGAATTGGGGACTATGGTGACCCAGGCCTAGATCGTTCCGGTCATGAAGGGGAAGCAGTCTCATCGCACGGCTCTCGCCACGATTCCGAGCACCATGGCTATGGGATGCACTGTAGTCATCATCAAAACGTTCACCGGGACCATGAAGAACACCAATTCCGTCAAGCATCCGGGTATGCAAGTTTCCAGCGACTTCGGGGCTCTGAACATAGCAGTCGTATGGCTCTTCCAGGTTCTGGGTTTGCAAGCCGCACGGATCGTCAGAATTCGGTGCATGCAAGTCGCTATGAGTATCGGCGTCCTGAGCATCGTATGCAGGACATCGGCTATCGCCAAGTGAAGACAGGGCCGGATCTGAATTATTGAAACTTGAAAGAATGTTGGAGCATCAGATATCATGGCGAAGTGTAACGATCTGTGTAGCACACCCACCGGCAACAGACGCTGGAGGTTGTTGGTGGTTTGGACGCGGTCTATATTGTTCCATCAGCGGGTTACCTATGTTATGGGATATCGTAGGCACATTGCCTTAAAAACAGCGGTATATGTAGGGTTAGGAACACGAGGGTGGGGACTTTATGGGGATGGGTATCATTGCCCGGGTGTCTTCAGTCTATTGTACTAGTTATTGTAGTTTCTTGTAGTTATAAAGTATGTATTTCATATAATACTAAGGCCTTATGTGACTAACAGGCACTCTGTGTAAAGCCAATTGCAAGTTGGAAATTAGATAGGATGTGGAGGAACATAAAGGCTTAGTTGAGCAGATGAATAGGGTAGGGTCCAGTATCATCATGTTCAATTGACGCTTCAAATCAATTGCCCGGGTGACTGCAGGTATGGAATCAAGATAGGGCGGCGTCAACTTATCAGAGCACTGAGCGCATCATTGGATACCTGAACTGTTTCAGCCTTCCATTAAGAATTATGTAAGGCACAGCTACCTTTTATCATCAAACATGACAATCATTGCTGGTGATCGTCTGCCCTCGGGCCTTTTTCCCTTGATTGGAACCGAGAGGCGTTAAGGTTGAAAAGGATCTTCCGATTTTAACTTTGTACTGATAGGAAATAGCGGTGACAACGAATCTAGGACACCTTCCTCACACCGCACAACTCCAGGAAGGTGAAATTGAAGGTGGTGTGCAGGCATAGCTTTGCATCCACCATCTGCAAGGCATCTTGGATGGTTGGACAGGAAACAATGAGCAACCAAGAACCCCACGTACCAATCTCTTCCACATCCCGCGAACGTTGCAACTGTTTCTTGGAATGGAGGTGTTGGGGGAGCAGAAGGATGTGAAAGTTTTGAAAAAGATGCATAACGGATGGGTCACATGAAAATGTTCCGCTTGTCTTGGTTTTCGGATATTGTCAGCTTGACAGCTCCCAGTGGTTGGGAGCAAGGGAGCAGCAAGAGGAGCGAGGGTGGCCGGGACGGGGGGGGCAGGAAAGTGAGGGGTCCGACGGCAGGCAAGAAAAAGCCGGTTTCTCGTGCAGAAGCCACCGGCTTGTACAGCTCGAGATGATCGAAATTGCCCCTTGACCGGTCGTGATTCCTTCGAGTAACACTTGCAGATTATCCTGTCACAAATGCTCAGCCTCCCTTGCTGGACCTGCGGTATTTACTCGCAATCTTTTGTTGTCATTGTGCTGTGTCGAACGGTAATAAGGTGGGCCAGGAGCACGGCGGCGAAGACCCGGGACAAGAGCTCCATGTGTGAAACTGAGGGGTAGCTAGCTCGATGGAAGGATCAGGTAGCTCCAGTCCGACAAGTGGGCAAACTACCCGTGCCTGATGTGTGTGAAGCTTCCAAGTTCCATTGGGGGTGGCCATACCTCAAAAGTGTGCCCAGAGAAAGCCAGGCGCGTTCCCCACGGAAGGCTACATTGAGGGTGGCCAGCCACACCGGTGCCCAGGTGGGCGTTTGACGACGTTTGACAACTGATCTCACCATTTCTCAGGGCGGCTCTGCTTGTGCTTTGGATGGAGTAGCTCTCATGAAGGCTGCTCTTTCACAACCGCACGCTATCGAACTCTTCGCCTCTAGACGCGTCCCTTAACCACACAACAGCTGGTGGTGTTGGCTTAATCCTTTTCTGTCCCACCGAGGAAGGAGGCCCAGTGCGACCGAAAATGGTCGTTTGCAGGCTTGCAGCATGCCATACTACCCATCCCAAGGACGTGCTGCATACTGCATGTAACAGGATCGACAATTCGACAAAACTCTCATGGCCGGCAACAATTGTCCATTTGAGAGCTGACCAGTAACGCGTTCGGATTTCCCGATTTGACCATGGCTGTGTCTAGTAGGGTCGCAACGGCGGTGCTTGTGCCGATGCATCGACGTTCGATATCACGCACACACACACACACCTCCCACACTTGCCCGCCGCGACAGACCATCTCGCCATGGGGGCACCCCCATGTTGGATCTGCACCACCATCCAGTTACACATGGCGGGTATTTTCCCACCATGGCGTTCACGATCCAAAAGGTTCTTTGGAGAAGCATATCGATGATTGCCACAGGCGTGGTGAGCAACGCAACTGACCCTCCCTTACCCTGTCGCCCCCCACCATCAAGATGGCCTAGGCTTGTGCTAGATGTAGGATTCCCGCCAGTTTTTGAGAACTAGAACTTCGTCGAGACCTGCTATACATGCGAGGTTCTCTCCTGTGCTATCTAGTTCGTGGCAGGCAAGATAAGGTGCCGCCCATCCCGCTGCCCACTCCTTTCCGCAGTATGGTGCATCATCCGCCATCCGACACACCCCCTTTCACCACACCCACGACCCGCCATCTCACCGCTTTCCACCGGTCGATGGCGAAACAGACAACCTCGTATCTGTCAAAAGTTCGAGCACCAGCCTACTTGGCATAAAAAGGTGCCATGGCCTCTCACCAGGCCTTGGTGCTAGGGCTTTCTTCACGGTGGTCTTGGGCTCTTGTCGGCGTGGTTGGCTCTGGTCTCATCAACCCGGGCATCGTGCTTGTCAATTTTTTCACCCCTTCCAGAAAGCTGCCCCTGAGTCATTTCCAGCTTCCTCTCAATGTCGCCGGCACAGCCTATCAAGTTCAAGCCCCGTCCTGACCGCTTGTTGGAGGCATCAACATTCGTCTCCAACTCGTACCTATCCTCGTCGCCCATTGCGCAAGAAATCCTAGCTAGGGACCTTGCAGAATGCTGCGATGACTACGGAACCCACGACTGCCGCTGTGGGCACGACTATGACGATGATGTCGACTTTGAGACCGAGCCCCTGGAGGTGACCAACGCCCAAGGCTCATCCTTTGCACCGAGATCTAGTGGTGTAGCCTATGGCACCTTGAGACCCATCATCACGACTGAGACAGCTGCAAGCTCAGATGTCGCACTCTCTCGTGATGCCGAGAGGAGTCTACTTCGGGACAACCATATCCTCCCTCCCAAGCATCGTCGAGGACTTGCCGAGCCAGCCTGGAAGCAGATGTATCGGCGGATGTTCAGTACCAAAGTACCTCAGAGCGATGAGGTCGGCCCTATCATTTCGGCATCCTCCACAAAAGCCCTCGAGAGCACACCTCTGCTGCAAGACATCTACCTGGACCCGCCGTCCCCTACCGAGAGCGACGAGATCAACCGATGGGAAGCGGCGGTAGCTGCCAATGTCCTCAAAACAACGTGGCAGCGCGAAGCCCAAACTCTCACACAATACTCGAGGTCGTTGATCATCACATTCCTTCTACACTACTCGGTCACTGTCACAAGTGTTTTCACTGTGGGCCGCATTGGTCGTCTGGAACTTGGAGCCGTCAGTCTCGCCACCATGACCGCCAACATCACCTGCTACGCCCCAGTTCAAGGCCTCTCAACTTGCCTGGATACGCTCTGTGCCCAAGCCTATGGATCTGGCCACAAACACTTGGTCGGACTGCAGCTTCAGAGAATGACATATCTGTTGTGGATGCTGCTAGTTCCTATTGTTACCCTGTGGTGGTTTTCAGGAAGCGTGCTAGCCTCGATCATTCCGGAGCCCGAGACAGCTGCGCTGGCGGGGCTGTACCTCCGGGTGCTGATTCTCGGGACACCTGGCGTTGCGGCATTCGAGAGCGGCAAGCGCTTCGTGCAGGCTCAGGGTCTGTTTCACGCAACAACTTTTGTTCTTCTCATTGGCGCTTCAGTCAACATCTTTGCCAACTGGTTCTTTGTATGGAAAATGGGATGGGGGTTCACGGGCGCTGCAACAGCCGTCGTCTTCACGCAGAATCTTCTTCCATTCCTGCTTTTCCTCTATGTTCGGTTCATTGAAGGCATGGAGTGCTGGAATGGGCTCACTCGACGAGCTTTCAGCAACTGGGGTAAGCAACCTTGGCACTTTGACCTTCTTACCCCTTTTCGGGGATCCACTTGTCCCTCGTCACCAAAACACGCCTTGTACGAATCTTCCATGCTGACCAATCTGAATAGGGCCAATGGTCAAGCTTGCTCTTCCTGGAATGATCATGGTTGAAGCGCAGTATTTTGCCTTTGAGGTCCTCACACTGGCAGCCAGTCAATTCGGCAGTGCTCATCTTGCCGCACAGAGCGTCGTTGTCACGGTGACGTCCACGACATTCAACATCCCCTTTCCACTTTCCATCGCGGCCTCAACACGCGTGGCAAACCTTATCGGGGCCAGATTAAGTGGCGCTGCGAAGACCAGCGCAAAAGTGGTACGTGCCATCTTTTTTTCTTTTTGTTTTTTTCCTTTGGCATCGTCAGCGAGCAATGGCTTACAACTCGACAGGCACTCGTGGCTGGATGTCTGGTGGGACTGTTCAACCTCACCCTGCTCAGCAGCCTCCGATTCAAGATACCGTACCTCTTTACAAATGACGAAGAGGTTGCAGCCATCGTGTCAGAAGTGCTACCCATATGCGCTGTCCTGCAACTCTTTGACGCCCTGGCAGCAATATCACACGGCCTTCTCAGAGGTATCGGGAGGCAGAGCATTGGTAGCTTCACCAACTTGGGTTCATACTATCTCGTGGCGCTGCCTATCTCGTTCTCGACTGGATGGGTTCTTGGATGGAAACTGGAGGGGCTCTGGTTCGGCATTGCCATTGGCCTAGCAGTGTAAGTTTTCCAATGTGGTCGAGCTTGTCCGCCCAGTGGCTTGGACTAACGAATCACGCAGTGTTTCGAGCGTGGAGCTCTGGTACCTGTACCAGGCTAATTGGGACCATGCTGTGGAAGAGGCGGAGATGAGAATGCGTTCGGATGATGTCTGTCATGGGGAGTTTAAATGAGGGAAAAGCTTTGTGATTTGATGGCCTGTGGCGTTGTGGGTTGACCTTCTCAAGGGCTTGTGTTGATGACCTCTGCAAATGCTGCCTTACCGCTCTTTGGGTTTTGATAGAAATCTTGGAGTTCCTGAATTTCTTCATCTAGCTAACATGCTGAACAAGGATTCTTTTGAACAACCTCGACTTATTTTGAAACATGTGAACCCATCCTCACAGATCCGGACATGTAAGCCATCACACCAAGCTACCCTATCAATTATCCACTCAAAAACATCTCAAGAAAAGCCGCCATCAAAGACAACCCAACCCCCATCTGCAAAGCCGCATTACCACCCATGGGCACAGCCCCAGCAGTGAAAACAGTCGAAGCAGTCGGGGAAGGAATCGCCCCGGTGCCAGAAGGAAGCGGCACCGTCGAGTTTGACGGCTTGCACGGGTCAAGCGAGCTCCCAATCTGCACCGCAAAGAGCCCCGACTTTGACCCACCAGCCGACGAGACTTCAATGGTGTAATTCCCAGTCGAGAACGCGGTGTACTCCAGCAGCGCGATCCCAGTTGTGGTGTCTGTGACAGCAGATTTGATCTCACTCGTCTGACCCGCTTGCTTCAACGTGGCCTTGAGGGGGATATTGTCAATGGCTGTGACAGTGACATTGAACGCCTCGCCGCTCTGGGCAGCGTAGGAAAAGGTGGTGAGGCTTGTCTGGGAGAGCATTCCCGCTGTTTTGAGTCCAGGTAACAGGGGAACGCTGCCTGTCTGCGGGGGTCCGACTAGCCCGTTGAGGAGGGCTTGGGCGACGAGCTTGGAGGTGTCTTCTGCTGTGTTTACTGTTGTGAAGGTGCCGCCCGAGCTGAGGATGGCGGAGGTGATGCGGGAGTCTTGCTCCTCCGCGTCGACGGAGAGGAAGCCGAAGGACACGCGGATGCCGGCTTGTTGGGCGCGGTTGATGGAGTCAATTGTGTCTGAGATGAGGGAGGGGGGGTCGTCGGCTCCGTCGGTGAGGACGAAGATGCCGGCGGCGTCGGGCTTGTTACCGCTTCTTGTAAGTTCGTCGAGGGCGGCGGAGATGCCGCCGCCGATGAAGGTCCCGCCGTTGGCGGGGATGCCGTCGATTGTGGCTCCTGCACCGCTGGGGTCACCGAGGGGGTAGAGGACCTCGGCTGTCTCGTTGAACTGGACGATGGTGACTTGGTCGGCGGTTTGACCGGTGGTTGTGCCGGAGGATGGAATCAGCTTTCCGACGAGGAGCTTGGCGGCTTGGAGACGGAGGTTGCTCGGGTCGGTGTCCTCCATTGAACCGGACCTATCGATGACAACCCCGATCTTCCGGCCGCCGTTTGTGGCCTCTATTTTGCCAAAGAGGGGTTCGCATGTTGAGTTCTGTGGAGGAGGGATGGTGACTCTCGCACTGATCTGCCCTGTCAGTGCGAGGATGGTGGCCAGGGAGGCTAATTTGGTGAATGCTAGATGCCTTGGAGAAAGTTAGCTGAGTAGAGCAGTGGTGGAAGTCATAGCTTTCCTACATGTCTTCAAGTGTTTGATATTAACGAATGTCACACAGGTTGCCGAAAGAAAAGTAAGTAAAGAAAGAAAGATGAAGGGTATGTTGTTTCAAACTGTTGGGTTAGGCTTGAACCTCTGCTCCGGATCGACGATAGGAGAAAAGGGAATCACACAATATATACACGCCAAACATCGTCAGTGCTTGGAACACCAGCCTATCCAATGCACTACCCACTATCTACATGCCTAGGCCTCCAGCTCGCGTTGCACATCAAGGCTGGCGTCCAGCGCCTCACATGAAGCCCTTTACGTTGCTGGCACTTATCCTCCAGTCACAAATGATTGTCGTATGCTGGTTGGCCTGCTTAAGCGGTTTGGTGTGGGAGCTGGCCTTCAGCCGCCTCTAACTCCGAAGACGTTACACCAGAACTCATGACAAGTCACCCAAGCATCCGTTCTTATTCGAGGAGAGCTGCCGACGGCTGTTACCCTTTCATGGCAGTGTCAGACTGTCTGCAAGCCACACAGAGAATAGCCCAGGCACGATTGCCAGACATTGAGCCAAGCATGGGAGACGTGGCTTGAGGTCGATAATTATGGAACGACCGCTTCTGTTCACTGCGGTCTCAGTTAGACTTGGTTATGTAAGTTATGAATCAGTACCTGATGGAGTTGTGATCAAACCAAAAAACAAAGTCAGGTTGCGACGCAAGACGTTCAGATGCCAGGTACTGAGCCTGTCAAGTCGGAGAACAGAGCGGCTGAGGCGCAAGAATGCCACCAAAGCCTGTGTACTGGACTTCATTGCCTCTGCCTTTTCTGGATCTCTGTCTCATTTGGACCTCATCAACTTAAGTATCTGCCCACGCTGAGTAATCCCTGCCCACAAGGTAAAAGTGACAATGGTGGTTGGAACGACACATGCCCAATATACCTAGAACTTGTCTGGCTCGTCCCATTCCAACGACGGAATCGAAAACAAGGCGGCGAGAAACGTTGCCGGAAGAAAATCCATGGTCAAAATGGCAACTATTTTCATCGACGAGGCGTCCCTACTGGCCGCTTCGGCGATCTTCATGTTGGATGCTGAGTCTTCATGGGTGAGGGAGGCGAAGAGCTGGGCCGAGACAAATAGAAGAGGTTAGTTTCATCTCAGGTGGTATGTCCTAGCGGTTGAGTGCTAAGTTCACTTACCACTTCTAACTGGTTTCAACTGCGGTTGTCGAGATACTGGCACTGCTTTCCCGCGCTCTCTACCTGGCGACGAAGAAGCACCACTGCTGAAAGGACACTGAGCCTCGTCTTATCCCTGGGGCCTGTTGCAACTTGCTGTACAAGGTGATCAAGCAGAGTCAACACAATTTCCACGTGCTTGGAAGCGTTTTGATGATGATGTCGTGCGTCGCCCCCATTTTCTGTGCTGTAGCCATTGGGTTTTGCCCATCCATAAGGTCAGGTTTATGCACCGAGTCGCCATGGCCGGTAAGTTGGATAACATGCCGGACCCTGTGAAGACTGTTGACCAAGTCCTCCTCTATCCATGAATATCTGTAGACAGCTAGGACGAATGACAGTGAGAGTGCGGAGCCAGATTCCCCTTTGAAGAGTTCCAGGCAGTCAAGAAGTCTGAGCGAGACGGGCTTGCCAATTGTTAGGGGCGGTTTCCGGTCCTCAAGATCCTCGGGCTGGACATTGAAACGGTCAGGAAGATTAATCGGAATAGAATATGCTGGAGATATTGATCACTAGAGAGCGATACATGTCCTACTGTATTCATTGGGATACAAACGAGTCTCAGAATAGGGGTATTAGCGTCCGGGGCCGTTGCTGAAACATCGTCGGAGAAGTAGCTTTGCAAGGCGCGGAGCTCAATGTCGTTGTATGCGAGTTCTTCCTGCCCGTTTTCTGACCTTGTTATTCGAAGAGCCCGGAATCATTCCTCAGGTCTTGGAGACCGGTATTACATCCCCAGAGGTTGTTATGTAATCGCCGTCATCCGTAGCCCCTCCATGACGAAGTGTTGGGACCGCCAGTATTGACAAAGAATGCTGACAACGTTAGAAATTGCAAGTTCTTCGTGAGAGAGATGAATGCTGAGCATTTGTCCTTTGACCATTGGAGGGCAAAAGAGCGGGGTCTGTCAGCACACACTGATGAATTTCTCAGCCGATTGGAGAGACTTGACAAGTGCAGTGCGAGACCACACTGTTTGGCACAACCCCAGGTGGCACGACACCAAAAGGTGCCCAATCAAGCCTTCTATACTTCTTTCAGTGCTCTTCCAATACCAAGTGGTCTGGGACAGCGCTGAGACATGTGAAATTGTTATTAGAAGATGGATGATCGTCCGTATGATCACCCAACACAATGGCTCTCTCAATCCTCATCGTTTCGGACCATATGCCCTAGTAAAATTGCATTCAATTTTTTAAAAGATTAATATGAGCAAACGCTACTGAGGGAATGTAGTTTGGTTACAGGGTTCTAATCACTAGGCAAATAAAGTCAAAAATAAGGAGTAACGCCAGGGTGTTTATATTGTTAAAGTCAAAGCTACCAATTCTTAGCAAGATCATACTTGTGAAGTAACTGATCTAAATCAAGCTCGGGCTCATATACTCTAGTATAGCTAAGACTGGTTGTATACGTGTCCATCATTATCTTTGCAAAGAAATGGACGGCGAAGAGCTAATCAAGGATTTAGATAACGTGTAGAGATATATACCGCCTGGCCTACCCTGTGGGTAGGATGTCCTTTTGGTTCCACATAACGGCCGTGATATGATACTTGTGGGCTTTTGGGAGGAGGTTTTTTGGCATTGCTGGTGTTGATTTTCTTTCCCGACACATCACATATACCATTTCTCGACACATCACCACATACACACTCATTTACGGTGGTTCGTTTCTTGGACTTCACTTTCCGGCGTGCGGTGCCCGCCTTGGTAGGAAAGGGGGACTATTGTAGGGTTGGAAAGTGGAGCACGGTTGCGGATGGTATTTCATGGGCATTGCTGAGGTTTGGTAGTTGCACAGTTTTAACAATACACACCACCTTCTCCTCCTCAATCTAATAATATCTTTGTTGGTAACAAGACCCAACTAACGGACCACAACCACTTGTGCCTCCTCGTTATCGAACGTGCTGGGGAGGGGTTCTCTGACTGTCTGTCAACCGAGGTGAATTCCTGATCTTCAGTCTCAAACGCTCTCAAATGTGTGAAGGAAAGCCAAAATCGCGATAGCTGGGACGACTTCGGCGCGCGAGGAACCGGCAAAAAAGCTTGCGAAAATGCAGGTGAACATGGCTTGTAAACCAGTTTGGTTCGTGGGCAGGCGGAAGCATGTGTGGGGCGATAAGTGGGGAATGGTGGAGGACGGTGTTTTATAGGCTTTGCTGAGCTTTGGAGGATGATTCTTCTTAATAATACAACGCTTTCCTCCTCGATTTTGATGATATATTGCCTGGTGATTCGAGCCCAAGCCAACGGACCACACATGCTCACGAACGTGCTCATAGTCATCGCTTGTAAACCATTTCAGCTCGCTCGCCGGCGGTGAAAATTCATCTCAGCATGGCAATGACAAAGTTGCATAATCAAATTTTATCACGACATACAACCTTAGGTATCTTGACTTTCGGTTCCTCTTGAAAAAATTGGATGTATAACTACCAGTTAAGGTACTCCACTACCAGTTCCCCAATCTCCAACACCCCGAATGGCACCCCCTCTCTTCCGGCTTCAATACTCAAATCTCCTGAAGAACTCCCTCTCAGCCTCCTGACGCCTTCTCTCCTTCCTGTCCTCCCTCTCCCACTTCGCGTCCCACCTCTCCATCCTACGGAGCACCCGGCTGTACTTTCTATCCATCTCAGCGGTCTTCTCCTCTTGCTCTTCCTCAACACGCGGGCCCAGAGACCGAAGTCTCTCGGTCATAACGCGACGGCCTACCCATCCGGAATCACCCTCGAAATTACCATCGCGGGAGCTCGCAGCACCGCCCTGTCTCGTGCTGTGGATGGCCACAGACTCCAAACCCCTCAACCTGGCTTCTTCCTGCAACTCCATCAACCTGGCCTCGTCGCGGTCGATACGGCCGAGACACTCTTCTTCCTTACGCCGAAGGATCCAGGGCGGCAGTCGACGAATATTGCTCCTGAGGATTCTCAAGCACCTTTGTTCTTGCAAGAGGGCGTCCTTCAGGATGGTGATCTTGGTGTGGAGCGGGGCAATGGGGGGATCTCGACGGAGGTTTAACATGGCCCTTGGAGCGGCGGGGGGCGGGTGGCTGAGGACCGGAGGGGTGTTCAAGTCGGTGGCAATGTTGGTGCCGGTGCCGTTGATGGAGGGGTTCCGGTTAGACCTGGATATGGCCTTTGGGGATGTGGGAGGAGGGCGAGTAAAGGTAGGGCCGGGGCCAAAGATATTGCCAGAGGCGTGGCCTTGAAATTGTTGTTTGTTCATGTTTCCCTTGTTTGTTTGTTTGCCAGAGGTAGGAAGTTGTCTTGTCGAATGCCGAAGAAAGAAGACTGCGGAGAGCAAAGCAGTATTATGAAAGAATATAGAAAGGAAAACAATAGAGTAGTTTATAGCCTGGTGCCCGGGTAAGCGGGTCTACGATGTCATTAGGGCTCATGAATTCTTGAATTGTCAGGCCTCTTCAATGGAGTTGCTCAGATAAAAGTAGACGTGAAAGCCGAAAGCGGGACTGATTACTCGGCGAAGAGTGCTTGTCCGGATGGTTACTTCTTTCGTTGAACATTTGCTATCACGTCTTCATGCGGGCAATGGATTTCAATATCTTGTGAAAGGGGGCTTTCTTGGTTGAGGGCTTCCAGAAGCACCATCCGTTCGCGGCTCTGCAAGCCTCTTCGATACGAAACCTTGAATGTTTTTTCCTTTATCTTTTTGCAGTGGGCACGTCTACTGTTTAGTGTCTCTTGCGTTGGCTTTGGCGTTTCTTTTATGAAAAAACCTAGGGAAAACTTACACTACTTACGTCTTCAAAACCAGATGCACTCAGTGACACAAGTGAGCAAAATCACATACACGAAATGATGTTGACCCGCTATTCTGCTACTTCTTTTATACTCTATGTTATCAGTGACAGCCTTGGCACTTATTGGGACATTGGACGAAATAAGAATGCGGCGGTACCTTCCAAAGCCCATTGTTTACCTAAAGTATCCTCTCACTATAAATTTCGCAGAGAGCTTCTCCTTGCAAAGCGTTCCCACAGCCTCCAAACCAACATATCATTACTATTCCAACAAAACATCCGATAACATGGCACCAAACCCTTCTAATATGGCAAATCATTGATATCCTCCTAATTTCCCGGTCTTCTCTTCTCACGATCCATATCAAAAGCATTTCTCATGTCATGCGCCCCAAACAAAACCATGTCCTGCTTGTTTCTCGCCTGAAGCAACATATCATTCTTTTCCAACTGCTCAAATGTGGACTCCTCTCTGCCCTCGACAGAAGGCATGACCTCAGCCTGCCCAGCATCCCGACTCTGCTCAGTGATGAATCTATATCTCTGAGTTTTGGTAGCTCCCCTCGATCGATCCTGCCTGCGGGGCCCGCCTGGTATACCCCTCGGAGGCGGCCCTTGGGTGGTATAGTGGTGGGGCGGAGGCATTGGCGGCTGAGCATCAGATGTAACCGGTCCCCATCCCTTGGTAGAGCCTGGTTGGGCCCCGGACAACTTATCAGCTTGAAACTCGAGCTCTTTCAACGCGAGCCTAGCAAACCGAAGCCTGGTGCGAGATTGGGGCTTTTTGGCAGTGAGGACGCTCCATGGTAGAGCCTTGGCGGTGCTTTCGAGGTTGTTGAGATCAACGTTCCTCGTTCCCAACTGTCCTCTTTCTCAACTGTCCTCTGCTTGCTGGCAATTCTTTACTCAAGAAAGCCTGCTCCATACGAATCACCATAAGGAGGCTCTTTCGACATGACAGGTTCATAGGGACTCTGGCTGTGGTGCGGAGCGCGATCATCCCGAAAACCACGATGAGCTAGGCTCCGCTCTCTCGATCGTGATGGTTGCTGGTGACGGCCCATACTCTCAACACCTGCGGGGCCTTCCTGTGGAGACCGGCTCCGAGCTCGATTGATGCGAAAACCACCCCTCACTCCGCGTTTCGTGACACGAGTGATACCGGTCAACCCCTGGTCGCCTGGGGTTAATGACTATATATCTGGCTTGGGACGAATCTCTCCTGGCGAGAGTGGGGAGCTGGACTTGTGGAGCGCTTCTCCATTCTTCTTGGGTTGGGCGAGGTGCGGCGGTAGTGGCGATGGAAAGGCAATGATCTTCACCGTTGGCGGGACCCGACCACGGCCAACAGGCGATGAAGTCAAATTATTTACCAGAGGGGTGATCTGAACTTGGATGCCGACTTCGGGAATGGGAAAACTGGTCGTGGAGCCAGGGAAGATTTGCATTGTCCACTCCAGTGGCTCTGGACTCTGTCCATTCGACTGGTCCATGTCGTTGCGGTGGCGGTCACTCCGACTTCCAACCTCGCTGAGAGGGGTTTCAGCAGTTCTCTCCGACATCTCGACCTCTTTGTAAAGCAATAAAGGTCGTAATAGGTCGATGTTTGGGGGTCAGAGGTGGGAGGTCGACGGGGAAATGTGAGGTAGAGCAACGGGCAAACAAGACTCGGCCGACTGCAGGAAGATGATGGAGTGGGTAGGTAAGTAGAGGGAAAGTGTGGACCGAAGAAAGCGGAATTATTGGGGGACCAGGCAAAAACTCGAAAGCACGAAGGTCGATACTCACTGGAGCGCTACGTTTTTGTTGCGGGTGAGCGTTGACCGGCTAGGTAGGAGCAAGCTTGCTCTGTGAGCACTCTCAACTCAGCGGGCCATCACTTCTATACCCCGAACATTGCCATGAAATGGCCTTCTCGGCATTATCTACCTTACCTATCTTCAGTTTTCTAACGCCCCTACAACTTCCGATCCACATCTCCATGCCCCGTCTGTTTCCAGTCCTGAGCTGTTTGAGTCCCGTGCTTGGTTGGCAACAAAGAGATAATTGAAAAGTATGTCTCTCCCCGACGCTTTGAATGTTCAAGACACGCCCTACATCTCAAGCAGCGTAGGTATGTAGGTATGATTTCTATCTCATGAATACCTAACATGTCGTTCATTGCCGGTCGGGCTGATTCTGGTCATTATTAACCCTAACCCTTCATTTAACGGGGCATCGCGAATTCCTATTGCAGGCGCTATCAGGAAGATCATGAAGTTCCGAAATAGACTGACAGCCTGCAGTGTATACTACTTACTACGACACGCAAAGTGAGACATCAACACTTTTCCGCCCAAAACTTCAATATCCCCTTGCCGATGGGGAATATCCTGCTCATGTTATCGATGCAGCCGCAGCATAATCGCAGCACCTATCCTGAAAAAACGAAGCCAAGATCCCCAACCAGCCACCTGAGCCACTGGGCTGCATGCGCCCAGAGTGTCGGGACCGTTCGGGGCCCCGGATAGCCCTGCCGCAGGGATGTTTACTGCCCCACTATCGGGCAGATGTCCGATTCCTACGAGCTGCGGTTCATTGGACGACCCAGAGTTGCAGAGACAGTGTCTCGCAGAGATGTGGGGGACCAAAAACCCGAAGGGGAAACACGGGGGGAGGTACAGTACATTTGGGGATGTCGCGCTGCTTCTTCACCTGTCTCGTGGGAATTGAGGAGAAGGGAGGGATGGCTATTGGTCTGCGTACGAGATCTGGGGGAAGGGGTTGCAAGCCACCTCGTGCTGGGGGGACATGGATGCATGGAGCTATGGGATCGCGCGTGGTTCTGGCGGCATTCCCGCAAAAGTCTATACATGATGGCAGCACGGACAGTCACCCGTACCGAACAACTGGGACATGGCACGGATAACTGGCGTGATTGGTTAAGCCTGATGGCTCGTGGGGGAAATGAGGCTGTCATGATGAGCTCCTTGCCAACAACTAATGTAGGTAAAAGTCCACGATTGTGAGCCACGTCAAGACCACGCCATCGCGAATATCTCGATACCCCTGACCTGCTCTATAGTTACCATCCGATCCTATCCTCAACTCCTAGCTACCACCGCCACACAGCTGGAAAGCATAGACCAATTCCTCAGAACCTGTTCCCACGTGGGGAAGCCCGGCAGCTGAACGGCAGTGGTAGTGCATGTACAGCCCTCGACGCCACGCCCGAAGGCATGCCTCTCGCTCCCCTGCCAAGACCAAACTCCTGGCGGAAGACGCCCACCCCATCACGACAGCGTCAACCGGGAACAGCTCCCAGGTCCCAGCTCGACCCAGAACGCTGGGTCACTCGGTAGACTGCTGGTCACTTACACGGATGACCCCTGCTGCCGATCTTCTTGACGTTTTGTCTTGGCACGAGTGGTTACATCATCGCTTTCTGTTTGGCTGTCTCTGGTCTTAGTGTTGTCACAAAGTTTGCAATACTTATTCCGGTGTCCAAAGGTGGCTCGTTATTCCTTCATGTCTGATCATCATTCATGTCCTCGTTACTGGTGTTCCGTGATAATTATATAGTAATACAGTGTTCGAACACAAAAGAGGCCCTCAGTAATACCCCCTCGCATTCAACCTCTCGGCCTTCTTCACAGCTTCCTTCAGTTGCCCGTGTTCCCTCACAGCTGCTTCTCTCATCAAGGCAAGGTTGTCTTGCAATTTCTGTGTCTCCCGCTCTAATGCACCACGCTCGTGGTGCAATAGCAGGAGCCGTCTTTGCGACATGACCATGGCCTCGTTCTTGCACCTCTCCCATGCTTCGCGTTGCACCTTGGCTGAAGCCTCCCGGGGGTCGACATCGGGAGGAAAGATGCCCAGAAATGGTGGTGGTGGCTTGCTGTTGTAACTTGAGGTGGATTTCGTGGACGGAGCGGGAGATTTTCTCTTTGTTCCCCGGGATATGGAGGAGGCTTCTGTGCCCTTCTTGGAGGGTTTGGTGACGGCGGCCTTTCCTTTGCCTTTGCCTTTAGGTTTCGAAACTGGGGCTGCGGTGCTAGCGGCGGGCGAAGCCGATTCCCGAGTGTCAAAGGAGCTCTGGGATGGGAAAGGGGCAGTGGAGGTGGCCGAGTGAGGTTCGTAGTCGCTGGGTGTCTTGTGGTTGAAGGTGTAGTTGTTAAATGACGGGGCTTCCGACAGGGGAGACGGCACCGGTTGGATCTGTTCGTTTGACATCCAGGATCCTGAAGCGTAGCCGGTGTCTTGTGATGGTATCGAGCTCCACTCTGCGTCTTGTCCTTGATATCCAACGGGAGATACGGACGACGGCTGGGAGAAGCCTCCAGCAGGCTGCTCTTGCATGGGCCAGACGACGTCATCGGATGTTTGGAGCATTGTTGGCATGTCGTAGGTTGTCATTGGGTGCTGTAGTTCATCGTGCCACATTCCGTCGAACTGTGCGGGGGGATTCGATGCTGGAAACGTCGGGGGGAAGCTTGGCCTGTTGGACCACTGGCCACAGGCAAAGGCGTCCTGGGGATATGTTTGATACATTGGAGCCTGGTTACGAGACAAGTCAGACTCTGTTCCCAAAACACGGCGAATAGCCCGGCCAACCCATTCGCTGGCTAAAAGAGCCCGCGGGAGCAAATTACCTCCATGTTTGCGGCCAGCTGTCTGTTGCTTGATGAAGTGGAAGATGAAGTTGAAAGCTCGTTGTGTTCCATCACCACTATTTGTGTGGTGCTGGTGTTGTTGATATCGCTTAGGGGACCGTGACGTAGAAGGGGGGTAGAGGTACGTCGGTGGTACAATTCACCCCTGGCTTATGACGCAGTGTTGCAGAGGATTGGTGAAGATCGTCAGCCGGCATCAATGATAAGACGAGATCCAACACAGTGGGGAGCCCCCCTCCTTTTTAAAGATGAAAACTGAGAAAGGGCATCAACAAACATGTTCCATTCTCCCCCTCCCCCCACAGACCGAGCCGAAAAGTGCCATATTGATGGTAGTAGATGTCGGTTCTGATGGCAAAGGGCTGTCAGGGATGCAGGCGGAGGAGGTGCCTGTTCCTGTCTTCGGTGCAGTACCGAAACCTACATCTCCGTAAGGTGTCAGCGATGCGATTGGCCAGCCCTGGCCTTGGCGCTGGCGGTCATGCCGTTGCTTGTCGTTGCTGGTGGCGCTGAATTCCGCGGGACTGGGACCTCACGGACATGCGACGGGGAATGGCACGCGCGCCAAGGGGTTCAGCTGTCATCTGGCCTCTGCTGCTTCTGTTGTCTCCCCGCATCGGCCAGAGCTCCGGTTGGCATTTGCCCTGACCAGATTGGCGACAGTCAGGGGTGTCTCATGCACACCACATGCAAGCGTGCTGCAAGGAGGCGTTCTAGATCGGTCGACGACTTCCCCCTTTTCCGCTGGGACAACAAAAATTCCCATCACCAATATTTGCTGCCGGGTTACGCTCCGAAGGTCATCGGATGGTACGATGAATTGATGAATTGTTGGTCAGCGGCTTTCTGATGGGCCCATGATGATGAGTGATCTCGGTGGGTGATGAGTGCCACTCCCGTTCGGCGCCCCCTTCCGGCCTCGTGGTACCCCTGGATGGCGCTGTTGTCTAGCGTACCCGCACGCCCAACCACTTCCTCGGGTCAGCACTTTGGATCATTCGCTAAGTCTTACCCTATCTAATCCTCTACTTCCACGATATGCAGTAGCCATGTCGATATCACCGGTATTTGATGTTCAGCCGCGGCCACGCACCACACTTGTGTTCTTCTAGCGTACTCGTCAAGTTCCGAGATCGCGTGGTGTTTGAAACAAACGCTGAGCTTGTTCCAACATCTAGTGATTGGGTAGCCTTTAGGGTCTGGATGATGAGACGATTCTGAGACAGGAATAAAGATCATAATATGGACTTCGTGATGATATAATTCACGATATGAAAAATATGCCAAAGTCGAGTGGTAGAGCCTCATCCAGACTTCGGCCCAACTCAAACAACAGAAACGTTGGAGACAGCCTATCCAGAGCTCCTGCCCCTTCGCTGCCACGAATAGTGGCCTCCATGGATTTTACTTTGAATCGATATTAATTGTGTACTCTACCTTGATGAGCGATGAAAGGAGCCTCGGGGACCATCTCACTTAAAACCATTTGTGGTTGCTCCCAGTTCACCTGGTCCCACCTTTTATGTCAAGCCCACACGTTGGTTACTCTGGTTAGGGCTTGTATTTCGCATACTTTTGTAGCTTTCTTTTCCACATCATTACTTTCTCACCACCTGTTTTGCCTCCCTTTGCGCGCCAGTGACCATTTCCACTGTCCCACACCATAAATCACGAGGAACATAGGCGACATTTGTGGGACCCACTGTTCTCAATGAATCCAAAGAGACAGAGCCTTCCCAAACAGTCATGTCTTTCCTTCTTTGTATTCAAGGCTGGCCCACATCGGAACTGATCAGGCAATTAGGCTTGCTCTTTCACTTCAAAATTCACATCATCAATTTCTCCGAACAATGTCCCTTTCCCTGTCATGAATGAGGGCAGGTCTATCTTGTCCAGCATCCATTTCTTTGTAGCCTGCCTTGCCCATCGGCTGAAGCAAATGTGACTGAACCTCATAGGTACCGGTAGGGACACGAATTGATGTGGATTCAAGCTCATTAAGCCGAAGCTTGCCTTGTTAGCAGGTATTGGGTCAGGCCTGAGCGGATTGTTCTGACATATGAACAGCACCGGAAGATAGGATAGGACTGCCACTACTTGCTCCGGTTGGGTCATGCATCAACCATCCATCCACACCTTCTCAGCACGTCGACAGACTGGAACGCAGTCATGTTTCCGTCATGGAACATGCTCAAGTGATTGTGAAGCAAAAGTATTGAAGGTAGTGATACTCAGAGATCTGGCTGTTGTCGGGAATAGATATTTATTTGTTGAGTGCCTTATTTATAGGAGGTAGCATATATAATATTACAAACACTGGCATCACTTGTCTTCCAGCTTCTAGATTCGAATCTCATGAGGATGCTGTGCTGCCCTTTAGATGCCTACCTCTATCAGAGATCTGTTTAGTAGATGGTACCACGATAGGCCTCGCCATACTCGACCAGCATGACCATGGGGCCCATCGAGGACCTTATGCTCCATGACCCAGTGCCAAGTTGCACAAAGACTGTCGTGCCTGCCTACCTGAATGTGAACCTCGAGGCCGTGATCACTTGAATATGCGGTGTGTACTCTAGTATGGAAGGAACTTGCGTACAACTGCTTCCTCATGGCTTCCCATGGTCCACTGCGTCCGGAACATTATGCTGCCTGCCGTACCCACACGCTGGCTGACGCGCGTGCCCGCGGTGCTACAAGTAAGTGATTCCTCCTGCCGCCCAATCGATTTTGCGTCTGCTCGCGCACAACAAGCAAGATAAACCTGTTTGCAAGCGTTCTCCTGGGACTTGTTCTCAGACTTGGGGGCTGGGGGGCCCGTCATCTTCTCTCCCCCAACGCCACCACCACCGCCCAACGAGATCCTCGCCGGGCCAAAAACATCAATTGGTTCCTCGCAATGTTCGCCACCATCGCCGTCGCCTGCCTCCTCCTGTTGCTTTCTCCTCTCGAGACCTGGGGCCTTAGTCCTCGCGTCAAGCTCAGCAATGGGGACTACATCGGCCAGGTTCTCGATTGTGGTGTCTCCTACTGGTTGGGAATCCGATACGCTGCCCCTCCTCTTGGGGAACTTCGGTTCCAGCCCCCAGTTGACCCTCTCCCAGAGAACTTCACGCAATATGCCTACGAGGTATGTATCTTCCTGTTGGTCTTTGTTTTCTGGGCATTGATACTGATGCTTCTCCAAGCATGGTCCAATCTGCCTCCCAACTGGGGTTCTTCCCAGCCAAAATAATGAGGCCAATTACTCCGAGGACTGTCTCTTCCTCGATGTTTATGCTCCCAGCAGAGCACACCCGGTGTCTAAGCTGCCTGTTTTCGTCTACATTCAAGGTGGAGGGTTTAACGCGAACTCCCATCCTCGCCTGAACGGCACCGGCCTGGTCAAGAAGAGCAAGATGGGCATCGTTGTCGTCACTTTGAATTACCGAGTCGGCCCTTGGGGATTCCTCGTGGACGGCGACAAGTTAACTCCCAACAATGGATTGCGAGACCAACGACAAGCCTTGAAGTGGTATGTCTGACACTGATGGTCATGTGTGCCCATGTACTGACCCTCTTCATCTATGCAGGGTCAAGAAGAACATTGCCCAGTTTGGTGGTGACCCAGACCATGTTGTCCTCGGTGGTGCATCCGCCGGCGCCACAAGTATCGCCTGGCACCTCACCGCATATGGCGGCCGTGATCAAGACCTTTTCCACGCTGGCGCCGGCGAGTCAGCGGCTTGGGGTCATGTTATCACCGCCAAAGAAGCCCGTTACCAGTTCCAAGATCTTGTCGTCCGCATCGGCTGCGTCAGCAACAGCTCGGAGGCTACACTCACCTGTCTACGCAAGAAGCCGTACCGAGAGATTCAGATGCATGGCTCTGGCACACCATACCCTGGCCAATCACTCAACCCCTTGTTTATGTGGGGACCCGTGATCGACTACGACATGTTCAGCCTACCTCTCATCGAAGCGTTCAAGCAAGGAAGGTTTATCAAGGTGCCAGTCATCTGGGGCGACGATACCAATGGTGGCAGCATCTTCACTTCTCCCTTCACCTCGACTGTCGCCCACAGCAATCGATGGATGAGGACCCAATACCCCTTTTTGACACTCAGAAAGTTGTGGTTGCTCAACAAGGCGTGGAAGAACACGGGGAAGGAGCAAGACAGATGCCCCGCAAGAGACTGTTGGAGAGAGCAGCTCAGCCAAGTCTACGGTGACATGCGCTACATGTGCCCTAACATCTACATGAGCTCTGCTTTCCCAGACCATGGCTTCAACAACGCGTGGAACTATCGTTGGAACATCGAGGATCCCGACCAGATTGCAGCAGGACTCGGCGTCCCTCATGTCAGCGAGATATCTGCGTTGTTTGGACCAGAGTATGTTCTAGAGCCGTACATCAGTGCACCAAGAACGTATAGAGAGGGAGAGCTCAACGGAAACGCCGTTGATGTGATTCAGAAATACTGGATCAGCTTTATCAAGACATTTGATCCCAACACAGAGCGGGCCCAAGGAACGGCTCGATGGGAGAAATTTGACAGCAAGAAGCTTAGTCGGCTGCGGTTTGACACGGGAGGAAAGACTGAGATGGAGTATGTCGGCAGTGAACTTGCGAGGAGATGCACGCTTTTGTTCGACAAGATATACCCAAGACGGGTTGGAAGTGGATGGACCGGATGGTGATGGAACAGTGAGAGTCTTGAGACGTCAGGAGGAAGAAATGGGTTGTATCGCAGTATCTATGTTTGGGGCATACACCCTGTAATCCTGTACTGCTAATCAGAGTAGATATTCGGGACATTTGCTGTCTTCATCTTCTTGATGGAGAGAGAGTAGTTGATATGCACATCCAGTCGATCTTCTCGTTGTCTTGCCCCTGAATCCGCGGCACATGTTAACCGACCATGACAAGCATTTGTCAGTGTTCCTGGGCAAATCTTGATCGTGGGTCTTGGCACGGACGTTTGTGCCAAAGACGACAAACGGAAGACCTTCGTCCGTGGTGAAAACTGCTGGGCGTTTCCGGACCGCGGGCCCAACACCACAGGACAGCGCAACGCAAGTCATTCTTCCGCACGCGTCACTCGTCATTCAATCAACGCGGAAGAAGACAGCAGAATTCCCTTGAAGGTGAGGTGATTCATTCCCGTTCCGGTATCCGGGTTCGCCTCTACCGCCCTCCGGGATGTCAGGGGCCGCCTCGAGTTGCGTCTAGCAACGCACGATGCAACGTCGCTCCACTGAACAAGGCGACTTCCCCGGAAATCACCATGCTTCAACGGCTTCTCCCCTGCCAAATCGAAGGGGACCGTGATGCCGAGATGGCGAGAGCCGCATCGCTAACGGTCCCATCTCCACTCTGACAAGGGCGGTTGAAGAGATGGAAGGTTGTTGGGGGGGGGAGAGGAAGGATATAAAAGCGCGAGTATGTTCCCCTGTCTGCCAGGAAGATGTTTCGTTGACCAACCTGTCTTGCTCCCAGTAAACTCCACGACAAGATGAAGGGCTCCATCATTGCCGGTGCCGTCGCCACTCTGGCGGCTGGCGCGGCTGCTCAAGCCGGTGCCTGGGCCCAGTGCGGCGGTCAGAACTGGTCTGGCGCGACGACCTGTGTCTCTGGGCACACTTGTGTCTTTGTCAACCAGTGGTACAGCCAGTGCCAACCCGGTGCTGCCCCTCAGCCAACGACCCTCGCGACATCGACCACCCGTGCTGCGACGACCTCGGCGGCTGCTACCCCTACCTTGGCCCCGGGCAAGTTCAAGTGGTTCGGTACCAACCAGGCTGGTGGCGAGTTTGGAGAGAAGACGTATCCTGGTGTTTGGGGGACGCATTTTATCTTTCCGGACAATAATGCCATCAGGGTAGGAAGCTCTTGGACACATGATGGAAAGGAGATGTAGCTGACAAGCGGTATAGACACTGATTAACCAAGGCTACAACACCTTCCGCGTCGGCTTCGCCATGGAGCGTCTTGCCCAAAACGGCCTGACCAACTCGTTCGACGCGGGTTACCTCCGCAACTTCACCGACTCCATCAACTTCATCACCAACGCCGGCGCCTACGCCGTGCTCGACCCCCACAACTACGGCCGCTACTTCGGCAACATCATCACCAACACGGCCGACTTCCAGACCTTCTGGCGCAACCTCGCCACTCAGTTCGTGAACAACCCCCGTGTTATTTTTGACACCAACAACGAGTACCACACCATGTCCCAGGACCTGGTCCTCCAGCTCAACCAAGCCGCCATCAACGGCATCCGTGCAGCGGGCGCAAAGGAGCAGTACATCTGGGTCGAGGGCAACTCTTGGTCCGGAGCCTGGACTTGGAACGTCACCAACACCAACCTTGTCGCGCTGACTGACCCGAAGAACAAGATTATCTACCAGATGCATCAGTACCTGGACTCTGACGGGTCGGGGACAGCGCCGGCGTGTGTGAATGCGCAGATTGGGGCTCAGAGGGTGGTGGGCGCTACTGCCTGGTTGAGGGCGAACAACAAGAAGGGGATTCTGGGTGAGTTTGCTGGTGGGCCAAACGATGTTTGCAAGCAGGCCGTTAGGGGACTGCTGGATCACTTGAAGGCGAATAGTGATGTGTGGCAGGGGGCGTTGTGGTGGGCTGGGGGTCCGTGGTGGGGAGATTACATGTTTAGCTTTGAGCCGCCTAGTGGGACGGGGTATGTGAACTATAATAATATCTTGAGGGAGTATATTTAGGTTGTGGGAGGTGGAATTTGGGGGGCATAGGTGTGGTGGTTGGGAGGGGGTGGGATAGGAAGTTGTGTATATGTTGCTCTTTGTGAGCTTTGAGTAAATGTATTGCTTTGAGTAAGTCTTCCATTGCGTATATTTGTTGTCACTTTGCTATTGGGATAGAGGAGTGACACAGCTTGCTACTTTTGGATGTCGTGTGACGATAAGCTGAGGTACTGGGTTAACCTCGGGCTTCTTCTCATCAGATCAGTTTCATTGTCCGGTGCCGCGGCAGGTGAGCACTGGACTATACATGAAGGCGTGCCTAATTAAGGCGACAGTGAATGTCTTTGTTGTGGTAGCTTCATCATCCGACATCCGGATGCGGCATGATTGACGCGATTTCATTGTAAAGGTTTGTCCCGATGTTGTCTTTGCTCAAACAGCCTTGGCACCTATCATACAGCATATCTCAGACACAAACATGCTTGATGACATTAACCACTCCATAAGAAAATCAACAGTCTGCTGCATTCTTCGCCCACCTCCATAGATGTGGCGCGGGCTAATCGCAAGGCCATATATCTCCCAACAGCGCCATCAACAGTCTGATCACCAATATTGAACAAGATGCCGCCAGCAGTCAGCAAAGAAGCCGGTCAGCCCGGGTACCTCATCGACCGTAGATATAGGGACCGCGACCCCGATTATATGAGAAAGCTCCACCTCTATCGTCAGCGCAATGCAACCTCCCTCGTCTACTACCGCCTTGGAAAACAAAGGCTGTGGGAAGAGGAGTGCGATAAACCTGAGCTATGGAGAAACTACGACCTTCCCCTGCCGGGCAAGGCTCCCGGCCACGAAAATGACAAGCACAAAAACTCAATGATAAACATTCAGAGCCTTCCCAAGTTTGACCTGGGAAACAAAGGTGTGTCTAATTTACCCGAGGAGATCCAGAAGGAACTCGAAAACATTCCCTTGTACATCGTCTCGCCACAGGCGCAAATTGGCTTCAAAAAGTTCCTTGGATTTGGTGGGAACGGGCTCGCTGCCATGTACACGATCCAGGACTTGAAGGGCCGGACCAGAGACGTGGTCTTCAAGTACGCGTTGAATGCTATATCGGGCAACGAGCTGGAAAATGAGAAGCAGATGCACCGATATCTGGCACGGGCACGACATATCACACAAAGGGTTTACTTGCGCCCTCCGGAAAGAAAGAAAAACACGGCACCATTATCAGGTGTTGATCCGCGGGTCGTGGCTGGAGGACTCGTATCAAAGGCTGGAGGACTCGTGTCGAAAGCTGGACCATCGAGAAGGACCATCACACCGACACCTGCCCCACCACCGGCGCCGCCCCCGGACGATGATCCGGATGGCAGCACCGATACAGACGATGGCACGGGGGCTAAAGGCTATCCTGTACAGGCCTTTCATCACTGGAACTATCCTCAGGACAGGACGGTCGAGAGGAGCAACATTGGGAAAGTGGACGACAATGGTCCGACTCTTATCCTGGAAATGATGCGGAGGGGCGGTCTCGAAAGCTGGATTGGCCGGATAAGCCTGCTCGGACAAGCGTTACCAGAAAAGGTACTATGGCTGATATTCGACTGCTTGTTGAAGGCCGCTCTCGCTCTGGCCTACCCTCCACGGTTCCAAGAGGAGCTATATAATAGCACTCATCGCCACCTGGGAAAGTATCCCATCAACGAAATCCTCCCCCCAAGCGAGTACGAAATGAGCCCAGACTTGGTTCATTTCGACCTCGATGCGACAAATCTGTTTGTTGGCGACTTTGCGGACAATGACTCGGATATCACTCACACGATGGTGCCCATCATAAAGCTCGCAGATTTTGGAATGACAACTTTCATGAGGAATGCAATGCGGAACGATCCCAAGCTGATGCACATATCCCGGCCAAGAGGTAAATATTGGTTGGGATGGCTGTTGCCAGAGCAGTTTACCGACGAGTGGGACTACATCACGGGATTCCTACCCGCTGAAGAAACAGACCCGGAAAAGAAGTCTAGTATTGCCGGCAAATACTCGTACAAAACCAACCTCTATCATGTTGGACTGGTTATGTGGGGGCTGATAACACTTCGCAAACTGCCCTTTTCTCCAGTACCATATGAGTGCTTTGAGAAGGAGGTCACCGATCCGGATACTGGCAACCCTGTTTTGGACCCCAAAACCGGTCAACCCAAAATGAGGAAGCTCTGGGGCTATGGTGGTTATCTCCAAGGCAAAATGTGGGACGGGATCTATGACCGTGAGCTGCTCGACCTCGTTGTCGCCTGCATGCTAGAAGAGCCAGAACAACGACCAGCATTTCACGAGTTAAAACAAGCGATTGATCGTGAGGTGAAGTCGGAATGGGAATGGCAGAGGAACGCCGATGTGCGTAAGTGGTGCGAGCAGTTCTTTAACGAGCCAGCTGGCGAAACGCCCGTTGTCCCCATTGTCCCGGTTGCAAACCCGGCACCGGTTCCAGTACCTTCAGAACCTGAACCAGCAGCCGAATCGGCTCAGCAACCGCAACAGCCTCCTCCTCCACCACCACCACCACCACCAACACCTACTGCTCCTCCTGCTCCTCCGCCACCTCCGCCTGCTCCCAACCTGACAACCCCCCAAGCACCCCAACAACCCCAACAACCCCCCGCCAGCACACCCACCCGCCGCCCCGGGCGCCAAACAACCAGACTCGTCCGCCGCCACAACCCCATAGACCCAACCCAACCACGCGCCAAACTCCTCCGCCGCAAACCCGAAACCCAAGGCGAATCCTGCCGTACCCCCCAAGCCCACATCCCCGCGCCCCCCCTCCCTTCAACAAATCCAAACCTCCCCTCCCCAGCCCCCCAGCAACCACCCCCCTCCTACATCGCCGCCGCCGCCGCAGCAGCAGCAGCAGCAGCCGGCGACGACGCCCCCCCTCCCCCCCCAGTCTTCCACTTCCAAAGCAACATCCTCCCCCCAGGAGCAGTCCTCGCCCCCCCTGCCCCTCCCCCATCCACCCCTTCCCGCCCAGGCCCTACCGACGACTATATCACCAAAGTCCTCACCCCAAAAGTAGCAGGCCTCCACCTCACCCCTGTCCCCCCCTCCACCCCTGCCCCGTTGCAGCCAGCAGCAAGGAGAACTGCCCGGCGGGTCCTCACACCGGTTGGTCCCAGACAGAGACAGAGGTACGAGCTTGTAGTTCCACCTCAGCAAGCATTATACACCCCCGACCAGGACAGTTTGGATGGGTTGAGGACGGTAATGAGTAAGATGAGGCTGGGGACTCCGGAGAAAAAGTCTACGAAGAACAAACAGCCGGTGGATTGGTTCAAGGATGGGGGAAAGGGACCGCCGCTGGGGCCGTCGGTGCAGGCTCGGTGGGCTGCGCCTGGGGGGGTGCGGAGGCGGTGGGAGAGGGAGGGGGCGGTGGTTGTTATTGATGAGAGTGAGAGGAGGGGTGGTGGTGGTGGTGTTGGTCGGTCTCCGCCTCCTGGTGGTGGTGTTGCTGGTGGTGCGCAGTCTGGTGTTGTTGCTGCGATGGCTGATGCGGTTGTTGGTCGTCCGCGGGTGAGGAGGCCGGCGATTATCGCGAGGATCAGGAGGAGAGGGTCTAGTAGTGGTGGTGGTGCTGATGATGCTGGGCGTACTGGTGGTGTGATGTGATTGTGGAGTCAAGAAGAGCGAGGCAATATGATATGTTGGTAGGCGAAGATGTTGGGTGATATATGGAAAAGAGACTTTGCTAGGTTGGCTTGTTTTGCTGAGAATAGATCATGGATTTTGCTGTCGGATCTGTGAAAGTCTTGGCGTGAAAAGGGGGTGCCAAGAACTCAGGGCTCGAAAGCCGCATGCTGATGTTGTCGACCTTGTGCTATTTTCTAATGATGTTGCTCCACAAACAACACTGAAAATCCAGTATGTGAAACAAATTATGGTAGTGGTATGCAAATCGATCTACTTCCAACTACGGTATGTCCATCCAGTCCAAGTACTTGCTCTCTGTGTTTATCTACTTATTTTGTGCCGTTTTCCTTCCTTCTTTTCCAGCCCTTTTCCAAGCCAAGTCCAGCCCCGTGATGTTTTTCCATAGCCTCAGGCCATGCCATGTTCTTGCGCGTCCCATTTCCCATCGATCAACCACGGCAAGTATCGCATGCTCACCACTTGAGCGTTCTCGGCGGTAGCACCCGGGTGCAGTCGGTCAGGTTGTTGATGTTGAAAACACCGAGAAGACTAAGCCGGAGGTACGCGCGGGCGTATTCCTATTGCACACTACTGTTAGCGGGATTTCACAACAAGGCTGAGGACAAGGCTTACATGTGCCCAAAGAGCCTGGCCACCAGGTCCGGCAAAAGCCTTGAAAGCCGGGAACAGGAGGGGGTGCTCAGCCAAGACGACATCGCTGGGGAGGCGGAAGACATCAGGAGGGGAGCGGGCAGCCAGAGTCTGGCGGTAGAACAGCACATCGCAAACACCTGGGGTGCTGTCCTGGGGGGCGCCAGCACGCGCAGGATTGAAGAAACGTTGGCGGCTGGTGGAGTGAGCACCGAGCAGGGCGGCAAGGCTGAGCGGTTGGATAGTCTTGGCACGGAACATGGCGATGACCTTGTCGGGAGGGTCGAAAGGGCTGGGGAGAAGTCCGTCTGGAGCAGGCTTGAAGTTGTCTCGGCGGCCAACAAAGGAGCGGATGCGGGGGCCACTGTTGAGATGGCAGAGTCAGCAACCTGTAAGACGGAGTAGAGAACGAGGCAAAAGATGTAATTGACTTACAGAGGGCAAACAACAGTAGCGACATTGGCGCCCATCTGGATCAAATCGGCCATGCTAACACCGAAATGGCTCCAGCGATCGTACCAAAACTTGTACTGTTGAACAATCTCTTGAAGCCCCTTGTTTGGTCGGCGAAGCATCTCCTCGGGTGCATGGACGATGGACCCGTCAGCACCCCCGAAATCGCCCGTAGTCTTGGACCACGCGCCGGCATCGTGAAAACCGGTACGGATGGCACCTCGGGCGGCATCTGTACATTGCCCATCAGTGCCACGGAAGAGTTGTGACATTTCTTTGGCAATGTACCACCAGACGCAGCAAGTGTCTCGAGCACAAGCTGCCGAACGCAAGGGAGGTACGTATTGGTAATGCTCATTCGATTGAGCATCAAAGCCATCGACCAGAATTGATCTGATCAAGTGAGAAACGGGGCTCATCTGGCGAGGTTGAAGCCATTGAAGGTCACCGATGAGCTCTTGTGGCCTCCGGTCTGCCTCGTGGAGGACTTCCAGAACAGACGAGTTCATCATCCCCGGATCGGCTTGCACCGCCGCTGAGAGCATGGTTATGCCACCGGCCAAGGCCGTAGCGATAGAAGAGGCCTTCATGGTGGCTGGCTGGAGACGAGAGAGTGTCTTTCTGTACCAAGGGCAGACGCAACTGAAAAAAAAGGGGGGGGGCGGACCTGTAAGACTGAAACGAGTGACAGCTGTGGGTGTATGGCGAAGAAACCGAATATCGAGACTCTTCAGCCTTGGACCCTGCCGACGTAGATATATCCCAAACTCATCAAGGGGTATCGGCTGTGTCATGGCCACCGTTCACAGCGCTTGGGATCGTAACCATGTGCTAGTCTGGCCGGTAGTGTTCGACGCCTTGCTCTAGATCACTAATAACTTGGCCATTCCATGCTGGTATCTTCCCAGCAGGTGTAGGTGTGCCAGTCATTGCTTCGACCTGTGTGTTGTTCCATTCCTTTTCTCTGGTGACGATTCGTGGACGGTTATCGTGCAGTTTTGGCCGGCTAGATCACAGGCTAACTCGGGGTTGGTTCGGTGGGTGGAAGAAAAGGAGGGCGGAATGGTCGCCGGCGTCTGCGCCGAGTCCGGATCGACATTTCCGCCCTCTTGGAATCTCCAAACTTCAGTTGAGATCTAAGTCCGAAACTCTGGTTGGTGTTGCGGCAAGGCGTCATAGGTGAGGCCGGAGACGTCGCTCAACCATGGGTCATGGACAGTAGCCGGTGGACGAAGGTCAATAGTGGAGTCGAGCCACGGGAATGTGCTTGGTTGCCTGGTCTGTTCAGCGAAGCATGTTGACTCCTAAAGCAGATAAAGTTTTCATCTTGGACAGACTTGCGAGGTCGGATCTTCGAAAGGTGAGGCAAAACTACCCCGTACCTTAGGCTCATTGTAAGTAACGATGGTGGAAGCATTGCGTGATTGTTTCTTCTATTCCTTACCTTTTGTCACCTATGCCTTATTTTGAGGACGGCAGTACCAAAGATGGGGGGCGTCAAAGGTGGTGATTGTTGTTCTACTTAGGCATTCGCAGGTTCTATTAATTAGTCCTGATGCTTGATGAATTCGTCGTGGGGGATTGCCTCTGTAGGGTTCCGGCTGGTGTACCTTAGTATCTGCAACGATTCAGAGGCAAAAAGCAGTCAATGGCTTTAGCGTCCGGACCTGCAGTCGGCATGATGTCAGCATTCTTGCTGCTAACTGCAATCTCCAATACTCCGCCAACATTCTGTTCCAGGATCACAATTCGAGTATTCCAGGAACCCTTGACTTTCAATGTTCGAGCTATGTTGCGAGGAAAACAACAGCTGTTACAAACTACCAACGCGACCACATGACGATGGATACCTGTTCACTGGTCTCGGTGTTTACACCCTGGGTCAGGCATCAAAGTAATCATGGCTGGGTGGGACAGCAGATTGATCCTTACCATTCATTGATAGCCACAGTTTCACAAGGCATCCTGGCGAATACATCACTGTTGCAACAGAGCACTGAAAAAAAAAACATTGTCTTCAGCCGCCTGTATTTCATGCAGCTCTCGGGCAGACTGTCGTGTAATCTGTTTATTGATGCCTATTCTGGAAGTCCACCCGCCTCAAAAAATGTCTTTGACGCCCAAATCATTGTTGTGCCACGCCGACGGGAGAAGCCTTGGCGTTGTTCCGGACCACTTCCACAGCTGCCAACCTCTGTTATGTCTTTGTTATTCGGCTCCCGACCTGTGTGTTCCAGAACTCTGAGGCCGGACTGGAGGATGTTGCCGTAGTATATCGCACGTCGTGTCCATGTCAGGCATCATCCACCGACCTCAAGACTCGTTGCGTGTCCAGTAGTGGACATTGGTGATGATGCTAGCATTGGCAGGTTTCCAGCTAGCGTTTGCGCTTCTTGGGACAGCGCTAACCTTGCCCACCATCGAAGCCAAAAAGGGACTGTTATCGTTCCCTGTTTTGCAAAAAAGGAGTCAGTCTGTGAATCTTAGGAAACGAGACAATGTGGTGGCCTTGGGCAATGTCTCGACGTTGACATACCTCATTCGACGTGGGCCCTCTCCCTCGTACATCCCGTAATACCCACAAGCTGACACACCCATACCAGTTGAAATTGGCACTCCTCCACAACCAGTTGAGGTTGTGCTTGACACCGGATCTTTTGAGCTCTGGGTAGACCCAACGTGCGCAACGGCCGCTACCCAGGGCCAAGAGGAGAAATGCAACGCCTCTGGAAGATATGTACCAGGCCAGTCCTCCACCTACGTCGACAAGGGCGCTAAACAGCATATTGGGTACGGAAAGGGCGGTGCCGAGCTCAACTATGCGGCTGACAGTATCCTAGTGCCCGGAAGTAGTCAGTGCATTTTCACTCGCCCTTGAAACTTTGGTACATTGGTGATCCCTTACTGACTGTGTCTGCAGATTCTCAGCCACTACGAAATGTCGTGTTTGGTGTCGGAGTGAACACGACCGAGCTTGCTTGGGGTGTTGGCGGCATCGGACACGGCAATGGTTTCAACCTCCACTACAACAACCTGATCGACGAGCTCCATGCCCAAGGAATAACACAGTCCAAGGCCTTTAGCATAGCTCTTGGAGGCCAGTACTCGGAGACCGGAGGGACTATCATCTTCGGGGGAGTTGACACAAAGAAGTTCGGCGGAAAGTTGCACAAGTTCGACAATATGCCTCCACAAATCGAAGGGAGCAAGGAAGGCCCATGGCGGTACTGGGTGCAAATGAAGTCAGTCGGAATAACAACCCCAACCAAAGTTGTCGCGACTTACGAGTATTCGACGATGCCCGCTCTTCTCGACACCGGATCAACATGGAGCTACCTGCCCCAGCACATCTTCGATAGCCTGCAAGACGACTTTAACGCCACTCTTTCTGAGGATGGTAGCCTTGAAGTGCCATGCTCCATCGTTGACCAGCCCGGCACTGTCGACTTCACATTCGGGGACCTGACCATTCAAGTGCCATATTCGGAGTTCATCTCCCAGCTGGAACCAGGATATTGTGCGTTGGGTGTCCTGCCGAGGAAGGGGTCGTATGATCGAGCGGTCCTGGGAGACTCGTTTCTGCGATCAGCCTATGGTCAGTCGAAATCATTGCAGTTGTTTAGCCGTGGCATCAAGTACGTGCTTACACCATGATAGTCATTTTTGATCAAACCAACCAGCATCTGTATATGGCGAGCTACCACGACTGCGGCACAAACGAGCAAATACTGTCAGGAGAGGTTGGAGCGGCCCTCAATCTGACCGGACAGTGTCACTCCGGTCACCATCTATTTGCATCTATCCCAATGTGCTGGATCATTGTGCCAGCTGCCTTTGTTTTGTGGGTGCTTGCGTTGTTTTTGTAGCGTGGAGGCAGTTGAATGGTGAGTGCAACACCGCGGACTGTGCCAGCATCAGATCGTATGTACAAAACTCGAGCAGAATAACCAGCATGTACATAGCTCTCCCAAAGGGAACGAGCACGAGTTAGCCCTGGATCCACTTGTACATGTCCAAGTGCTTTCATTCTGCCGAGATCCCCAGTTCTCACATATTGAGAGGTCCTGGAAGCAATGATATTTCGGTCATTCGTCACTGGTTGTTTCATACTACGAGGCAGGCATGCCTCAGAATGATCAGGTGCCCAGTAAGCTTCGTCATCAACAACCTGGAAGCTACACAGTTGCCTCAATCGATCTCCAGTCTTCTTCTGCCGTAGCACACCCTCCCACTCAAGAGTATCTAGAGCGGCCGCTATCGGCTGGGTAGAGCTGGTGAACGGGCCTCGGTCATCAGTAATCGCCGCGGCATGCTCGAGATCATTCCATCTCGGACGAGGATACCCGTGGACCCCTGTAGGTGAGCGAGCTTGTCTCTGAAATTCCGGCATTACCTTGCAGGAGGAAAGGGCATTGGTGAGGCATAGTCGCTTTGACACAACATCAATTGGAACATTCAATATCGTAAGATAAACCCTACCTCTGTTCATCATTTTCAACTCTCCAAACTTTCCAGCAGACGTCAATGATTGTCACACATCTTTTTGTTGGCCAGCTTTCATTGATGTTAGAAGCAACCCAACAGACAGTCAACGGGCGCAGACCTAAGCACATGGCGGAACAAGTGATCTGACAACACTGTAAAAGCATGGGTGCAAACACACTTCACAAAGTGGAACAAGTGTGTGCTGAGAAACTTTCATCCTCATGGTGAACAACCGAACCGATCCGTCAGCCTCAAGCACTGGAATTTAAAAATAATGCATCTGGGTTGGTGATCCCTTGTGGGAAGAAGAGACACCAGAATCAACAGGCTTTGCTGATACTCTTCCATGAAAGAGGGAAGAGACCACCAAGCAAAAAGGAAAAAGAAAAGAAGAAGATGTTTCCATTGTGTTTTTCCAGATCAGTCTATAGAGGGATCCTCAAGGGAAGGGCTGAGCCAGTTCTCGTAAATGAAATTTTGATGTCTGTATTGTGGTTTTCAGCTCAGCCATGGAGAAGCAGGCTGAACTGTTTTTTGCAATGCAATTTCTTGCACATGAAAATTGGAGTGAACTCTCGAAGACTAGAGAGCCACGCTGAGGAAAAAGAAGAAAGGAAAGGAGGGAGAGTTGGGAGGGGAGGGGAGGTTTTATAGGTGGTCTGGGGAGCGGTCAATGCACGCTTGACGATGTGGGAGGGAATGCAAATCTGGGGGTGTGGTCAGGCAACGATGCGATGGGTGGGGATTTGGGCTGAGGAAAGCGGAGAAGATGGGGTGTCTGGAGGCTTCCGTTGGCTAGGGGGGAAGGAGGGAGACGGGGAGGATGATGTCGTCGTGGCCGTTGCCTTGTATGTGAGTAGTTGACTGGGGGGAAGGCGGGTCCTCTGCTGCCTCGCTGCCTCGATGAGAGACCTTGATGGACGACCTTGATGGCCAACAGAAGAGCGAGAGGCTGGAGGGCCTGTGACATTGTCGCTGCCTTGCCTTAGGGCTATGATGCCGTTCTGTGGGGAGGTTGTGTGGAATATATGCTAGTGAAAATTCCTGTCCTGTGGGACACTTTATTCTCCATCTACTTCAGCTGCAATCCATCCATCATCACCTTTTGCTCATCATCTATGCCTCAAGATCTGTAAACAGAGACCGATTGCGAGTCCGCTTCAACACTACGACAGATTCCCCACAATAGTCAACGCTAATATGTCCCTGGATCCTCGCCTCGGCCTCGGCCTCAACCGTCAGCGCACCGGAGCTGCCACTGATTCTCATCACCAACCCTGATGGGACGTCAGTGAAGCCCAAGAGGTCGTTCACATCATCATGGAACGTGTTACCTCGAAGATTGGGGACGCCTTTGTGGAGTTTAGCAGCATTCATGCTGCCACTCGCACCATCGAACGCCGCTACGAGGCGATTCGTAAGCATCGTCAACCTCGCTTGGGCGACCGCCCTATCGAGATGACGATGTCCAGTCAGAAGCAGTGAGACATGAAGGAGGCCCATCAGTGACGTCTGATTCAACACTGGCTACCTTCAAAGATTTTTCGGTGGCAACGCCCTATTTCAACTCAAAGGACTGTCCTCAGCGACCTTTCGAGTCGATGATCTCCACGCTCAAGAAGCTTCCGTGGCACCCTCTATTCGCCAGTTCTTACTCACCAAGTGCTGGTGATGAGAATCCGTGGCAAGAATGTGGGTAAGTTCTGTTTCTCCAAAAAGGCCACTAGTTTTGTCAGACGTTAACACCTTTCTAGGAAGAGTTGAACTCCCACGACAACTCGGGCACTTATGCTAGCCCGCGCAGCCTGGGATCAACCTTGTCTCAAAGCATGGCAGGGCCGGGGTGGTGAATTCAGATAGGATTGGAGACCTGCAGGCGCCGATGTTGGATTATTGAGGAATGTATGGCAAGACTGAGCATATAGAAGAAGGATTGTTGGAGTACCTTGTTTAGATATTACTGTTGGGATTCGGGTCATAATGTATTATCATGTATCTTGTTGTCTATCTACTTGCTCTTCCATCATCCAATGACCTTTTGCGACTCTACTCCCTTGCCTCTACGTTGCTTTTGAGACGCCATGTTCTCATGTTTTGTGTCTCCATCCATTTATAACAGAGGACTCGGAAATTAGATATTTAGGCCACTGGAAATTGCCCCCCCTTCTAACAAAGACCTTTGTTGTCCAAAGTTGGGACGAAAGTATTGGTGATAACCTCAATCTCAAGATCAAAGCCAAGAGTTGTAAACCCCTGAATTGCTGATGGCCAGCGCACGGACCAGTTCCCCTTAAGATATCACGACTACGATTATGAATACAACTTGTAGATCGGAGAAAGGTGTACTGCAGTGGGGGTCGTGACTGGACTGTTCGACACTAATGATACACACTTCAGGGCCCTGAAACCAAATAAAGCACTCCACGACACTTTTCACTGTCACGCCAAGAAAGTCCCTTGGCTGGCGTCTTTTGTCCTCGTTATTCTTTTCCTCCGTCTTTACTATGGGAACCCATTATTATCACCAGCTTCAAAAACAAACATATATGTACCAATCTCACCTCGAATCGCCCTACTATCATCGCCCTCCGCCTAGTCAAGTTAACATAGCCCCCATCCTCAACCCAACGTCTCAACAACCGTGGCTGCCAACGGCCTCCTCGTCCCAGGACCGGTATAAAAATGTCGTCCATGGGTATACCAAAACCCAACAGAAAACATCAGAACAAACACAAACACGACAATAGCATAGTTCATCTGTTTCAGAAGTCAGCATCTCTTCCACTTCCCAGCCCGGGAAAGCAGACAGAAAAACTCACATTCTCCGCCGCAACCGGCAACCTGGTAGGAAAAAAGAAAATAACTGCCATGAGCGTGTTCCACCCCACAGCAACCACATTCATCACAGAGCTCCACCTCCCCAGATTCCACGGCCCTTTTTCAAATCTCCCGTACAGCATCTTGCAGACGATGGGGACCAGATAAGAGATATTCAAGGCAACAGTGCAGACGTTGAACACGGCACTGATTGCCGTGTCGGACATTAACCCGAGGAGATTAACAATAATCTCGAGGGCGGCATATAACCACACCGCGGCAATGGGTGTCTGGGAGCGCTTGGAAACCCGACGCCAGTGGTGGGAAAAGGGGAGTAGGTCGTCGCGGGCAAAGGCGAAGATGGTGCGGGAGCCAGCTTGGATGCCTGGGATGGCGACTAGGTTCATTACTGCGAAGCCGCAGAGGGTGAACAGTATTGCTGTGGTGCGGCCCATGGCATTGAAGAAGAGTTGGGCTACCTGTTGGGTTAAGAAGGGTTAGAGGTTGTATAGGATTAGTCAAGGGGAGTGGGGGTTTACTGGTTGGCCGCTGGGGCTTTGGACTAGTTCGAGGGGGTCGCCCATGCAGATCACTAGTACGAGGTTGAAGAGGAAGCCGATGATGTACGTGAAGGTTGTGGCGTTGGCGATTGCTTTGGGGACTATGCGGGCGGGGTCTTTGGCTTCTTCGGCTATGCTGTGGGAGGCTTGTCAGCGACGTCCTCTGTGTGAGAGAACATGTGGGCATACCGGGCTGTGCTATCAGCGCTTGTCATGATCCAGGCTGGTGCCAGACAGCCAAAGAGAAAGGCAAAGCCAGGGGGATTCCAGCCGGATGAGGACTGGAAGTCAGTGAAGGCATATGCAATGCTATGCTTTTCCTTTGTCTGAACGAGCAGGCACACGCAGGCGCCAACCAGAACACTGATGTGGAATACGACATAGCCACTGGTCAATCGTGTCAGCCATAGTGTTGGCAGTGTGTTGATCGAGGCATGAATGACGGTCAAGATGGCCATACAAGCCACAACATGGTTGTTGGTCGGCATGTAAGAGAAGTTGGAGGTGATGGAAACAGCTGCGAGCAGCATCTGACTGGATGCATATTCGGTGGCGGCACTGCCGGTGACGGTTCCAACAAGATTGATGTAGCCTGCTTTCGTATTAGCACAGTGCATTCCCTGGCCAAGAAAGAGTACGAACCCGAAATCCAGCACAAGATAGGCACTTGCTCCTCTGGCGCAAGAAACTTCAGAGTGAAGTACATAGCCCCTGAACTTGGATATGCTGACGATAGCTCAGCCAGACTAAGTGCCAATGCCCAAGCCCCGGCACCCCCTATGACCCAACTCCACATGATGGCGGCAGCTCCACCGGCTTGTAGTCCGTATATCCAAGTGGACATGAGGGAGCCGTAGACGCCAGATATGCTCATGGCAAAGCTGAAGCTGGACCAGGTGGAGAACTCTCGTTTGAAGACCTGAGAACAGTCAGCTTTTTTGTTGTATCGTCAACAGACCAGGGCTCTTGCTTACCGGTGTGTACCCCATGGCTTCCAGCTTCCTGTCGGCCTCATCCATCGTGACATCGTCACTCGAGGACGTCAAAGGCGACACATTTTCTCGAACAACGACCGTAGACCCCTGAAGTGCATTGGTGTGGCCGGACTTCTCTGCACTCTTGGAAGCCATTGTTCTGGTTTGGAACAAGCTCCCTCACCAGACTTCAAAATCCAGAATGTTCCTCAAGAAAGGGAGCACCACGGTCTTGTCCGACAATGTTTCCAGCACGCCCGTTTTGTAATCCATCCGATCTGTCCTCGTCCTTTCAAGTGGCACCAAAGCAGCTTCCCCGGTCCCAGCGTGCGTTGTCAAGCCGAAGGGCATCGATCCGTCACCAGGTGTGTCACGTCGATTCTCAATCTCTGTACTTGAACGTCCACCGGGGAACGACGCGATTGGTAGTCAACCTCTCATGACGTTAGGCTAGGTCGCAGCCACATCTGCTGGTATGCATAATCCGGCTGTGGTCGGTCGGCCCTGCACCTCCTCCATCCGATGTCTGAGTGGTCACTGCAACAGCCGTTTCTGCAGTATGTACAAAGCTGCCAAAATCGGCACAGTGGTTGGGCATTCTGAGGAGGGGCTGGCATACACCGGTCTGGCTCCAGGTCTGGATCTCGTTGAAGTGGGTGCCGCTTGCTCGATGCTCGATGCAGGACCTGCGCACCTTGGCTGCGGGATACCAATACAGGCATGATAGGAGGAACAGTGACTGTCTCGATATTGTAATGTCAACTATTGGTCCTTCAAAGTTGAAAGGATCATTGACCGGGGAAAGTTGCTTCTCTTGGGAGGCATCGGATATTGACCGCATATGTCGGCTTTTGAATTGGGTTAGCTCTTCCTCCAAACCCAAAGGTTCTCGGCCCGCACACAGCAGCGCTCTGCATGCATACGGTCGATAACAATAGTAGATGTCGAACATTAAGAAACTTCGAACGAGGATAGACACTCGAAGGCTTCCCGGCCTCTTCATATTCTTCAAATGTGTTACAAAGAACAGCAGGGACTTCTCAGTAACAGAACCTGAGGTACAACAAGGTAACGCACCGGGATCTCTACCCGACAAGTGGAGGATCATCACAAATCCTCCGAGTATTCTAGAACCTTGGGATTGCCCTAGTGTTTGTGGATGGTTTCTTGAGTGGCATCGGCCAGTCGCGGGGCCCGGTGTTATCTGCTGCCAAGTTAAGCCATGGGTGGCACGCCAATACGGTTCGCCATCTATGTGGACGGCGACTGTCGACGTCTCAAGTGCCGACCAAACGTAGTATTCGGGAAGCCTACATTAGACAGGCCGATCGCTAACAGACTAGCCTGCTTGACGGGTCCTGACAGGTCACAGGTGGGGATGGAGAGGGGGGTTATCCTCGTGACAGCAACCGGTGCCGGGCACCCCCTGTTCCGCCTTTTGACACTGCATAGAAAGCTTGAGCCCAGGAGAGAGAGACAGGGAGAGCAAAATTTGATTATGTGTGGTCAAGCCTCTAGCCTCGACCATGTCGACCACATCTAATATACAGACTCCAGAGCTGGCCAAAAGGAACATCCACCACATCCGACAAAGCCTTGGCGTGCATGTACCTGGGTTACACTATGACGCCTAGCAGGGCTGGCTCCTCAAAGACGGGTGACGATGTTTGGGGAAATATCGGTTCCTTGGCGTTTGGCAAAGTAAAAGACGACAGTATCGACTCGAGAAGAGGTATTCGATATGTTGAGACATTGCAAAGAATCTACCTAACAACCAAAGTAAGGAGCTGTCAGAAAGGTCCCAAAAGCACGTCCAAGGCACAGAAAACGGACCGAAAGAATAGGATACAAACGTACTTGGACTTGGTGTCAAATACAGCATCGAAAGGGAAAAGTTCTCGACTCGTGGTTGTACCACAAGGATGTGCATAAGATTTGTCGAAACATTGCAAAAAGTCTAACGAAGCCAGTAAACTGCTGTCAGTAACGTCCCAGTACCCGAGGCGGATTGTCAGAGCACCTAGGCTCTTCACTTACTTGGACATGATAGTGCTGAAGTATCAAAATGAACGGGTAAGTAATCTAACCCGACAGTGTTGGCCAAAGGGCATGCCTGTCAGGTACAGAAGATATGGCTGAAACCACGAGGTAAGGTCCATGTGAGCAACTCTTAACTACTTCGCGTCGCTTGTCTTCGACTCGGTGCCCTTCGACTCACTCGCCTGATCTTCTGGGACCCTCCTCTTGGGGGTAGGAGGCAAGGGACGATTAGGAGGCGGTCCGGGGCAAGGTGGAAGGCGATAGGGAAGTTGATACGGCAGAGGGCCCAAATTGGGGATGAGCCTTTCCGGCGGGGTGTCCGGCCGAGGTAGACCATAACAAGGACGAGAAAGTCCGTAGTGGGGGGTACGCCTCGGCGAAGGAGGCAACGGTGGGAGAGGAGTCTTCGGGCCAGGGGGTGATTTGGGAGGGGGGGGTGGTGGGCCAGGGAGGAAGAGAGGGCGGTGTAACGGGGCGCGAAGGGACCGGAGGGTGATTCTTAGGTTCCATTGTGTCAGTTTGTAATGGATGCGAGTGTATGGGTGCGGAGGAGATGCTGAGTGTGTGATTGAGCTGGTGTTGGAGTTTCTCTGTAGATTCCAGGTTGGGGTTGAGCTTGAAAACCTTGGGGCAGAATGTCAACCACTTTTTGCACCTGCCGATTTGTTTCTGTACGAGATGGAAAGCACTTTCCCGACCAATCGCTCAACCAAGCCATCAAATCCATCACTTTATTCCAACTATGATGTAGGGCCTGCTTCAGCAGAAAATCGTACGCAATAATTCTGGCATTTTGAAATTCATAACACAATCAAATACCTAGAGTTCTACATCCTCGATATCAGTGAGAGAAGGCACTTGACTCTGGGCTTCCACCCTATTTCGACCGCTGAATCTGAATACCAGGCTGGTAGGCTCCAGTACAGAATTATCAGCGACCACCACTCGCCCATTCCCTTGCACCACCCTTATCGGCTTGTCTTCCACTCGCCAGCATCCTTTACCCCCTTGGCGACAGTAGCAGCTCCCCCTTCGACACCAGTCCCAATGTTGGCAATGCCATCCCCAAGAGGTCTCCCGAGCCCACCTGTGGCCCCTGTCACCGTCTCCCCAATGCCACGAGACGCTGCACCTACAACGCCTCCAACCGTGTTTGTCAAGCCGCCGACTGTGTTCCCGAGTGTGGAGGTGACGACCTTTCCGGCACCAGTGACGCCTGAGCTCTTGTTCTTGTCTTCGAGCATTGTGAGAGTGTTGGTTCAAGAATGGACAGAAAGATGTTGCAATTCTCCAACTGGAGTATGTTGGGTTGAGGCTTTTGTATGGATTTGGAGTTGGAATTTGATGGACATGGGCTTCAGTGTTTCTCCCCTGGCGAGCCACCGCTTTATATCTCCAAATCTCTCCTGGTTATTTGACTTACCGCTCTCGCCGCCCACAGACCAAACCGTTGCTGCACCCTTGCCTTGGCTTCGACGCCGCCCCGCACTACGTCATATTCTCCGACCCATGAACACAACCGCCGTCTGTCCCACCCACCCTGACACCCGCACAGCCACAGGAAACCGGCCTACCATAGGTCAATAACAAGCTCCATCCTCGAGGCCAAAGTTTAGTCGACCGCCGTGTTCCCAAGAGTGACGTTGTTGTCGGCCAAGGGTTGGAGGGTTTTCAGTTCAGAAGACAGACTCTCCACATGTATACCCCCTGAAGTTAGGACAGGGACTCCTTGCTTCGATTTCTCCTGATGGCAGAGCCAGCCCATCGATATCATTCATACCCACCCAGTCTTCTTGACACTTGTCTATCGCCCTGTTCTCGTCCCCGGTCCAGCACTCTACCATCAACCGATTCAACCCCGTCAGTCATCCTATGCCACAAGAAGGACGCGCCGGCCAACACAGAGACCGCACCGGCTGTTGAGCCTAGAATATGCCACGCCAGAACAGCTCTATGGCATATAGCTCACTCACTGTGCTCAGCTTCTTCGGTCATGCTGGGCTCATGGCGGCATGACATGGGGTAAGGTTAGGGTACGACGGTGACGATGACTTGACTGGATTACTTTCAAAGTGCATACAGTGGTTGGATGCATTATCAAGTCAACGCAACAGTAATGATAAATTTTTCCGACAGGTTTGAAGTTCATATTTAACTACTCATGTCATAGGCATTCGGCCGGGACAGCTACAGTCTATATCTCGACATTTTGATTTCCCCGTTTGAAAACGCCAAGCTATTGTCTGGCCCTGCGAACTCATACGCCGCACGACTGTAACCACCGTACCCTCCACTCCATCACTACATATCGTCTTTTTCTCTAAGGGCCTTCTGTTATTCTCTGTTGTTCAATAGATGTATCTGTCTTGTCCGAGTGTGGACAAAACCTGTCTTTGTATCTTCAGTGTCTTCAGGTACCAACTTGATCCGAACTCACAGGGTACCTTAACCGAGATTCACGCATTTCTTCCCATTCAGCTAAAACTTGTTCTGTTAATGTACATTACCCGTCAAAGAATCCTGAACACCCTCCAGGACATGATCCAATATCTAATCCCCGTTGGAAATCATTAAAGATTGCTGATGCCTCCGTTTCTTCCCCCTCCCCCCTGAACCTCAAAAGTCTCCTCTATCCCCTGGACTCCCGTAAACCAGCAGACACGGTCCTTAGTCCAATGCTCCTGTCGTGGCCGAAGCCTGGTCTCATGCAACGAAAAGTCGTCAACAGTGCCAATGCGCAGGATGCTCACTCCAGGAAAGCGCTCGCCAACACGGTACATGAGCGTACCGCAGTTCTCGCAGAAGTAGTTGGTCATCGCCTTGCCCGAAGCGATCGTCTGAGACTGGCTAAACGTCTTGAGACGGTCCTTCCCGCGCGCGTACTCAAAGTGGGAGTTCTTGACGGTGAAGTTGCTGGCGAACATGGACGCGGTGATCTTGCGGCAGTCGGCGCAGTTGCAGACAAAGGTGTTGACGACGCCGTCGAGGGACTGTTTGTGGGATCATACACGTCGGCTTTGATTTTCCGGCTGGGCTAGAGTGTTGGACTCACTACAATGAGCTGCACCGTGCCACAGTAGCAGGTGGCTGTCGCCTTGCCGTCCTTGGACCAACCGTCCCCGGCGAGGCCGGCAAGCGGGAGGTAGGGCTTCGATTTGTCAGCGGTACCAGAGGCCATCTTGTTGTGTGTCGCTGGATCTGTATATGTGGATTTTTATTTTGCGAATGCCGGTGTGGTGTCGGCAAGACGAAAACAAACGTAAATTGAGTAGCCCAGAGTGATTCAAGCGTAGGGTAGAGATAGAATGAGGAGGAGGAAAGACGCACACTGTCGAGCGGCTTTATTGCACCTACTTATACGTACGGTTTGGAAACAATAGAAAGGGGATATGGGACTTAAAGTATTTCCCTTCCCATGTTCCAGTCTTGGATGTTGGAGACACAATCGCAATGTTGTCCTCGCTGAAGGGGACAACTTTGACCCCTCGCTGAGTAATGAAGGTTGGTTTGTATGACCAAACCGGCCTGGAGGGGATAGCCTTGACCCCGCGCTCAGCACAGGTTAGTCATCCACCGGTTTGATGGCGGCTTCACAAGCTAACAGCGTCATGAAGGTGTCACAGCATGACAACGACGAATTCCTAAGATGCTCTTTTCTCTTGCTTTCCCTGTATAGATACAACAGACGCTATGTACATGAATTATGATACACCACCATGACAATCTTCTGCCCTTGGGCTCCTTGGGCTTCTCGTCGATAACCTGAGCACGAGACTGCTTCACCGACTTTTGTCTCTTCTCGTCGGCCTTCTCGGTGGCATTCAGGTTGGTGCCCTGCTTGATGCTGGCCAGTTACCCAGCAAACTCCCTGTTGTCAACCTCGTCATCGGGGCTGCTTGTAGGCCCTGAGCTTGGGTGTGGACGCCTCTCGATAGACAGAAAGGTCATGACACTGGAGTAAAGACCGATGTGGACTCATAACATTGAGCAAGACTGATGTGGACTCAGGCTCGGGATCCGTTGCTGCCACTGGGACCATCCCCTCCGGAGGTCAACCCTGTCTGAAGATCAGTTAGACAGGTGGGACAATAGAGTGGAAGCTGAGGATTCGATCGTACCTTGGCAATGCGAACTCAGTGTGAGCTCTGGGGATGAAATCGGGCTGGGCTGGGGACAAAATCAAGCTGGTACATGTGTCCCCGTTGTCGACACAGCCCATGCTTTAACCACCACTTGAACCACCACCTGAATCATTAGCGACAAACAAGCCACGGTTTAAGTACAGGGCAACCTACAGACTCAAGCCAAAGGCGAGACACCAATGAACTTTAGCTGGAATGATGGAGTGATGGGGTGACGGAATGACATGGTGGAATCGCTGCCAAGTGGAATGTGGATGATGAGGAGGTGGGTGGTGAGAGGCGAAATCGAGGCAGAAGACTGAAAGGTGGAAGAATTTCGAATGCGTCCCAGTCCACAAAACAGTGCAGGGACTGTTGCCTGCGAGGACCTTCATTACCTAAGACAAGGCTCAGGTCTGGTACCAAGGTACTTCCACCACTTGTCGACCTACGCTGCGGACTCCCCAAGGACGAGGTGCTCAGGAAGGTCCTCCCTCGTACCCTCCTTTCCCCTTCCAGCTGCTTTGGCCCTGGAGGGAACATGTGTGGTATCCGCCCCCTTGGTTGCAGCCCGCCTCGCCTGTGGTGTCCGTTGACAGCATACGTACCTCAGGTTGGTCATGCCTGAATATCATACGCCAGATCAATGCCATATGATTTCATGTGAATGTGAGGAATCTCAAACTATGGGTCCCTTGATGTATCCAAGTGAACAGCTGTTGGAGGATCTATCGGTACCTCTGTAACAGCTGCAGCATCTGTCCGTTTGTCAGGCCTTGCCACTTGGCTGAACTGCAGCATCTGCAACTGGGCTTCCGCCAGTCGTCTCGCCTTCCGTGTCTTTCCAATATCCCTGTACATTTTGACAACGCCCGCTGCTGCCAGGACCACAAAGGTGGCATGCAGAATTCTATTTCAACTGTCAGCAATTCCATATCGTTGAATCAAACGCATTTGCAACTCACGAATAGACTACCATGAATATCATTGCATTTCTCATGTCCAAAACCCAAGCTTGGTGGCGGCGGTCAGGCCCGTTGAAGTTCCACTTCGGCCTATCGTCCACCATATTCAAGATCGAGAAACAAAAGACACCCGTTCCTGTTAGAGCAACGTCGAATCCAACAGCAACGGGATTAATAGCCCGTCTCCGATCGAACCAAAGCAACGACACAAATTCGTATGCATCGACCAAAATACCAACACCAAGCTTGCCTCGGCATGTTAGTGTCTCCTTCAGACATCTGTCTCAATGACCATTTCCAACCAGAGCAGAACTTACCGGGAAGAACGACGGAAAGAGGAAATCGACCCTCGCAGTTTCTTCCCGTCTCCAGTGATCATACAGCCACGCGATAAAAGCAATCAATCCCACCTCATAGAGACACGTCGCGAACCTCAGGGCAACTTGGAGGAAGTTGAAAGACACGCCCAGAGCACCGATAGCCCGTACCCTTGGCCGTCGCGAACGCCTTCCCTCCTCATCGACCATCATACCACCAAACCTGCCTAGATATCTGACGAAATGTTTGAAGAAAGCGGGGCCAGCAAAATAGACTTGAGTAATTGGCAGAAAACAGATGCCAGCAACTGGCAGTTGAAGAGAGGAAAGGGGAGAGGTTTTGTTTCTCGCTGGCTTGGAGTCTGGGAGATGCTATGTCATGGGATAGGTCCGGCAAAGGCGGATTTCAGTACGTCGGGTTCATGATGGGCAGTGCGGTGCTCTGGCGAGGGGATATGGGGCGCAGCACCAACTTGTCACTGGTCACCCGTGACCTCACTGATCTGTTGGCGCCAGGCTTCCATAAGTGGCTTGGCATCAAAGGATTCGGCCTTGAAACCCGCCAGGCCCCGGATTGGAGTATGACACATAGCCAGCGCATGATGCTTGTTGGCTCGGAATAATATTTCAGTGATAGAAGACCGATGGAGGCCTGATATTCCATGCCTTAGATGACAAGCTTTTTTCTTACCTCAGGAGATGTGGATGGAGTTCAAGAATCAAATGAGACACCCGTGACGGCATGCTCCAGCAGTTACCGTTCAGAATTCCGGGGATAACAACACGTTGATATGTGTGTGACAACAATATCGGTCTCGGAATGATGATACCCAGAGAGTGCGAGATATAGGATTCTTCATCGGCATCCCAAATCGAATATGCCACCCGGGAATAATAGTGGCTCAACCATGGAACCACCCTTTCTGGCTTGATGTTGCATCCGACGTCATCAAAGTTCATCACGATCATGTCTTGGTACTTCAGATGCCAAGATAAAAACAGATGAATGGATCGATGTCCTGATGGCTTGTTCGCACAAACATTAACAAGACAAAAATCAATACTATGGATTCGGAAGAAGATATGCTTGAAAAGTTTGACGATTTCCTGCGCACTGGTCTTTCCTATGTCTAACCCTAACCCTTTTGAGTCATGAATTAACTGCTCTTCATCAACTTCTCATTTGATACCCATGTACAAAACCACATTGCAGATGTCATCTGTTCTTAAAACCCATTTACATTATAAGTGCTAGGAGTGTTAATGAGACGTGTCTGGCTGTGGGTGTGGTTGCATGTATGAGAAAGTGGTGAAGGACTTTCCAGCTGACCAAACTCTTTTACACAATATGAAAGGAATCCCAACACATTACCTCGGTTTGGCAGCGAACGTGACCTTAGAGAAATAGACTCCTTAGAATGCAAGTAACCGAACAAACGGCTACCGACCGTCATGACCTGGAGCACTCTCGCATGAAGTGGGCCTAGGGCTGCTTCATGAATTCAATCTGCAAGGTGGTGAGCTGCGTGCGTTCCCGCTTCACAACAAAGAGCACTTGAGCGTCCTCCAAACACTGATTCCAAAAAAAGCACTTTGACAGAGGCTCCTCATATTTTATTACATTACACATCACAGAATTCCCGTGATGACTAAATTCGGACATGAATCGATTCGTCCCGTCCAGCTCCATCCTGCCCCCGGGCCAGTTTGACGATTGGAACCGTCACTCGAGCCAGAAAATCAAAGAAAAAAGCAGTCCTTGTCTGCAGCTTTCTTTCAAAATCAACTTGTGACATGTTGCTTGCATTTCTTGCCTTGGATATTGTGATATATGCAGGTTCACATGCTAGATGCCTACCAAGTCCTTGCCGGGCATGACTGTTCCTTCTTCGCTGCCCTCTTTCTTTCGGCATAAGTTCCAACTGCACAAGGAGGTATCCGCCTGTCTCCGGACCATTCAGCTCCCTTACTTAAGCTTTGACCGCCTGGCTCTCCCAACAACTTACCCCTGCATCGAATAAGTGAAGGCCAGGCGGGGATTTTGAAACTGAAAGAGGAAAGCGGATAGGTTGGTCATCTAGGGACGCAACGTACCCGCCTTTTAGACCTTCAGCTTCTTAGAGTGGAGTCCCTCAGGGGTCCAGAGCTAGGCAGAGTGAGTTGATACGTTGTGAGGGAACGGTGTCCAAGGCAGCGAGGCGATGGATGGGGAAGGAGCGTGTGTAATGCTGAACAGAACGTACCCGCCTTCCATTGAACTATGCTCGATCTTGTCACTTGTACCCGCTTCTGGTCACTCTGGGAGGGCGGAGCCGAGCAAGATTCAGTGAGGAAGGCTTGGAGATGCCGAGACGAGGGGGGAGTTGGAGGCTGCGAGGTTGTCCTACCGCAGGACTGCGGATCTTTCTTGTGTTTTGACTCTAACACCTGTCGAAACTTTGTTTGTTGAGCCACTTCTGCCGAGATATTCTGACTTTTTTGGTAAATCACTTTTCTGTGGCCACAAATGTTCGTGTTCTTCTTCGTCTTCTTCCAATCTTTGGCTCATCTTGCATTGAGTGTTCTGCCTATTCTCATCATCCTGTCAATGATCAATCCCAGGTTGTTGGCATTGCAACCCACTCCCTGATCGTCAGTCTCCTCGCCCATCAGATGCTGAAAGTCACCCACACAAGTACATCCACTGACATGCCACCTGTAGCATTACCTCCAAGACATCCCTCCATTTGCCTGTCTCCGAGGCCCGATCCAGGCCAAGTCGACCATGAGATCCCCGAAGACTCATGGGAATCAAGGAGGCCCAGGAAGGGGTGATAACTCAAGAGGAGGACATGTAACAGGGCCACGAGCATTCGACCGATTCAAGGAGGCCCAAGAAGGGGTAATAACTGAAGAGGAGGATATCTCTATATCTCTGGGCCACTACTGCACCCTCGATTCAAGGAGGCCCAAGAAGGGGTAATACTTCAAGAGATGGATGATCTTTCTTCATGGACTCGAACCGAGCTACCAATCCAAGGAGGCCCAAGAAGGGGTAACAACTCAAGAGAAGGGTGTGTATTCATGGACCGTAACCGTATTACCGATTCAAGGAGGCCCAAGAAGGGGTAATAACTTAAGAGGAGGGTGTGCATTCATGGGCCACGACCTTATTACCGATCCAAGGAGGCCCAGGAAGGGGTAATATTTCAAGAGAGGGTCTCTATGTTAATGGACTCAACCCGATTCAAGAAGGCCCAAGAAGGGGTAATACCTCAAGAGGAGGATGTGTTTTCTTCATGGACGCCAACCGACTCAACAAGGCCCAGGAAGGGGTAATAACTAAAGAGGAGGATTTACACTGGTGAGCTTTGCGGGACTCAAGGTTACCTGAGAAGGCTCGACGACCCATCAAGAAGGTTGGTCTTCCCCCTTATCTCCATCGCCGAGCACGCCTTCTAACGTTCTGTTCTCACTCCAGATCCTGATATATTACATCAAAGCCCCATCGAGAGACGATATTTCATCAGGAAGATTCGAGTAAGAAGGATGCGCTGGCCACTCAAGGTAGCTGCGTCGAGTAAGTTGTCCGTGTCTTTACATTCCGCGCAACTCTTGTTGACAACGAGGGTTTAACTTCAGCCAGCGTTGTCAACCGTGTCAAGCTCCGTGGACTTAGACTGTGGGAAAGGCTCAACGGTGGGACAAGTTTTCGCAGGTTACAAGAACTTCAGTTACTGGACTACCGTAATCACACTTCGGGTCTTCGACTGACGAGGAGCTATTCCCTGAGATACGGGGTAAACGACGGAGAAGATATCACAAAGGTCAGGCATCTACTTCGACTTGAAGGCGTTCAGCCAGTATGCAGCAGATACTGTGTCCCCCGACTCATGGTCTTCATAGCCTTCATCCCATCATAACCAGTTTTTGATAGGGTGCCCATCGAGCTACCTCGGTTGGCTGAGACCATCACACAAGCACGACAGACATCATCGTGGTCTCTGAGAAGACTGCAAGTAGAACGATGTTGCTCAATCATTTTTCCCACACTCACAACATACTGTCACACATTGCGAGCAATGGTGGGGACTATCAATACACCCCCCAGCACGCCTTCCTATCGATTCAGCATCTGCCTAAGAGGTTAGGCCAGCCATCTCCCACCCACGGCCTGTCAAGCCTTCCTGCTCATCAAACAACAGAGCACCGAGATCATGGCGTCCCAATGTAGGCCCTACTCGAGTAAGTATCTCTCCTCGCATTCTAGGCTCTAGCCTTTGCTTTTCTACTACTGGCCTTCTCTTTGGTCATTGCGTTTCTTTCTCTTCTTTCTCTTGTCTTTCTTCATCGCTTGATTTGATTGCTTCGTATATGGCTTGGACATTTTCGGCCTCACGTTGGTTGCAGAATTCATCATCTCTCCATCTTCTTCATACCATCATGCAGTGGTGCAGACTCCTTACTAACCGCACTTCATAGTTCTATACAGATACCAGCTTGCCAATCACCACGAAAACTTACAGTCTGGCATGTTGGGGGGCAACCAGGGGCTCCAAGATTAGGACAATACGACATGGCTCGCTTTATCATACGTCAGTTCTTCAGTTCGTCTCTCAGAAGGCAACTTTCGAAGTGAGGGCTTCAAACACGATAACCGGGACCTGGTCCTGTTTGATATACAGGCAAAAGCAGCAGGGAAAAACCAACGTTGCTTCCCGCTAGCAACCTATGAGCCCAGCCACTCGACAGGCCAAATGACCTTGCTCTGGACATCATCCTCCGGCGTTCCATATCTGGACAAGTTGCTATCCATCTGTCTCTTCCTGGTGTGCGATCCGACCCAGGTCCGCCCATAAGCATACGATGGGGGAGAAAGGCACCGTGGTCAAACGAAAGGGACCACATATACATTCTTAGCCAACCACTTGGCCCATCTCCCAGGAGACCTACCCGCCAAAGCACCACCAACCTTTTTAGAGCATCACGGCGCCTCTTCTGAGGCGTGGGCACAGGCTCACTGTCTAAATCTTCTTCATCTTGCAGTCTGAGCCACCATCATTCCCTACCTTCTCTTCCACACATCATCAATAGCGCCACCTTTGCCCACAGCTTCCAGTTGGGAGGACAGTCAGGAGGGCCCTGGGCGGGTGGATTGATTGATAGCTGTCGCAAACCGTGGTGTGAGAGCCGTTGAGAGGGCCTTGGGCAGGTGGATTGATGGGAGTCGTGAGCAGTGAGTCCCGGGTTTCTCGAAAACGCAGAAGTGTAGGAGAGGCACATGCTTTACAGTTAGCGCCTCACAAAGCTCGCCATGCCCACTGAGAAGCTTCCCATGAGCCATGTCTCGGTGACTTGAGGCTGGACATCCTGGTCAAAAAAGCCACTTCCGGTGTGTTATCAACATTGAGCACATGCTTCGCTTGATGACTCTTTCAAGGTTGTCGTGCTATTGGCTACTCAACATGCAAACAACCTTGGACCATCGCACCATGCCAGCCAACCGATCGGTCTCACGAACCACCGCAAAGATATTTCGGTAACGTGGGTGTGAACACCTGTCGTAGGGATCTCGATCCGAGCTGCGGGGCCGAGGAAACTTCCAATATCGCCATATTCGTCGTCCTGTTGACTCTTAATTCCGTCACTGTCAATACTTCGAGACTGGTCGTCATGGCTCCTGAACATGATACTTCAACATATGCGGAAGTCGCCTTTACAGCCTCTGATGGACATCTGTGGATGTCGGCTCACTCACAGCCAATATCTCATTAAGGATATGGAGTTGCGGAGACGGGAAGTGACTTGGTTGCAAGACAGTGTGTATCCTTCGCTTGCCGGAGGCTTGAATCGTGAATGGTCCGATTTTGATGAGGGCTCCCGTATGTCATTTTGTCACTTGTGCTCTGTTATCATTCTTCGTACACAGCTGATCGCATGTTTCATTCCCAGGTCCTCCTCGAGCAAATGTCGTCAGTCATCCTTTGCTTGCCCCCTCCCGGAGGTATTAACGGCATACATGACAACAATACGAGAACCGGTACAGCCTAATCCAAAAGACCCAAAGGGGTAAAGCACTTTCGGCTCAAGAAAAACAGCGGCAGGTATTGGGGGGCGGGCATTGCGCCTGGTGGTGTCACACCTGTGCGCCCCGAGGACAGGCCGGATGCGCCTGAATATAAAAAGAAGCAGGCCATGATCAACGGGCCATGCCTGTCCTAGCATCATTTCAGCTATCAAGCCCCGGGCTTGTGTTGGGGACAGCAGCCAGTATTCTTCCCACATGTTAGCGTCTTGGTCGCCTACGGGTCTGAGAGCCTCGCAGGCGTGGTCTGCCCAGGCGGCGTTGTAAATCTGATTTTCTCCGCGAGTGCCCCGATGGCTCCAAAGCCCCATGTTCAGTACCACGAAGATCTCAGACAAGCCAGCAATTTTTGGATATCTTCAGGCGGGACAATGAGATCTTCTGAAACTCGATGCATCAGGACGCCCACGATAACACGGCCTATGCGCGGTGACACGCTCGGCGCCCATTACACCCGCGCAGCCGTCAACTGCACTCTTCAACAGGTTGTCCTAGCTCAGACAGCCCGGCCCACCCTGTGAGTAAGATGTCCTTTTGGTGCCACATGACCCGGTCGTCGACTGGTTTGTCGCCGTCGCCAACCGTCGGTTGAGTTGCCTTCGGAGGTGACAATATGGCGGCAGTGTCGCAGACTACGATGGCATTCTCACCTTCTGCTCCCCATGACACGTTGTCGGCGGGTTGATGTTAGATGGTTTTGGGGGAGTCTTGCAACTCTTTAATGGTCCTTTTCCTGGTTCCCCCAACGGAGACCTTGTTACGACTTTTACCTCCTCTGAACGGCTTGGTTTTGATGCAGAGTCTGGGGTTAGAGTATGTTGATAGCTTGAATCTCACTTATAAACACCTTGTCAAGCTTGATTGTCAAAGGCACGACCATTGCATGCACCAATTCTCTTTCCCACGCTCTTATTAGGCCAACAATTCTCTCCACGTGGGCTATCTAGATACCAGGTATCAACTCACCCGTGAAGCCTGTCTGATTGCACCATGTACCGACACGTAATCACTTTATTGTCGTACCTGTTGCCTACAGCCTCTGCCTTCGTTGCACGCCGTTTTTCTTTGCCTCTTTGCTTTCCCGTCTTTTTCATTTTGCCTCTGTTCACCCAGGCCAGACTCCCTGTAACCAGTCAGTCTAAAGCTAACAGTGACACAGAGTTGTTTCATCTCGCTGACCTCAAGTGTATGGGACTTCCAATTCTTATACTAACTGCCGGAGGTACGAAAAGGAATGGATGCCAATGGCGTTCATGGCTGCTTATAACACGGATACAGCCCCCGGGCTACCTGTCCACATGCTAGCACATCAAAGAACACAAGCAAATGCGAGTATCCAGCTGCTTGATCACCATATGGTGCGGCATATCAGCAACCAGGTGTTTCTTCCATACCTTATGTGCTCCAACCCAGCGACTTCTTCCTTCACAGACACAGGACGACTCCAGTTGGGGTCTATCCAAGGCATGTCAGCTTGCCCTCCATGTCGATGCAATAAGAGGTACCTAGCTGGGTCAGTCATCACATAGCATCAACGTTTTGAGTCAGCTAGGACCCCAGCATGGCCGTCAAATATTCTTCATGACAATTGACCAGGTGTTCCTGGTGTGTACCCGAACTTACCCTCTTGCCCCTGCCATCCGGTTACCTTTACCGGTCACCAACGTGAACGAAGGTTGCTATATCAGGTCCGGTAAGCAAAGCCATTAGGCCCAGGTACTCATCAAACCCAGGAATGCCAACAGAGACACACAGCCAAACCGGCAGTCCCGTCCCAGAGTCCCGCCTCAGAGCCAAGCAACACCATCCAATCCATGCTGATCTGTCAAAACACGCAAGGGAGCTTTCTATATTTTCTATTATGCATCTACTCCGAATCCTTCCACAAGTTGATCACAATTCCACCAAGCCACTCCGGTCGTGCTATCAATGACAGCCCTAGCAGACAACCACCAACACCAACACCAAGCCGATCCAGCCACCCAGCAATCCAAAGTACCTTTGCTAAAAACAAACATAGCCGCATGAAGAGACCAAACAGGCCAATCAACCAACGAATCTGAAGCCATCACCAAAAGACTCCCAGGCACCACGATCCATCAGGATGCTACCAGCAAACGGGGTATAGGTAGGGAGTATGCAAGCCCAACAACGCCCGTCGTCTGATGGGGGGGTATCCTGACAAGAAAAGCCGCGACGAGATCAGACGAATCTTGAACCCTCCACGCTCTAACTTGCTGCCAAGATACCCGGTGACTCCCATCATCAACGTGCTTATATTCCAGGTTGTCGACCACTCCTTGGCAAGGTTGCTTCCAGAATAACGTCGGGTTGTTGCTGCTTGTTGATACGCTCTCTCTGTTCCCGGCTTAAATCCACCTTTGTTCTGCTGTTGTTTTGTTGTGTTCCTTCTGTTTTTTCGTGTTGCTCATGTTTCATTATAACCCAAAGAGAGCCCTAAGGTGTCATGAGGTTTCGTCGAAAGCTGTTCATCACCGAGGTTTTCGTCCATGATTGTTCATCGTCTTTCGTCCAAACTTGTTGAGAGGTCATCGGTGGGTCAAAGGGCTGAAGAGCAACCCGTCACAGCCAAATCTTCAAAGCTCTTCACCCCTATCCAAAGTCCTCAAAGTCGTTCCAACACAGGCGCCAATGCCCCCTGGCCTAGCAACCAACCAAAACACCATCACTCCAAGACTCCAGCTCCTCTAATTTAAGACATCCCATTAGACGCCCAACACCGTCACGCTATGCTCTCGAGACGATATCCAACCCTCCGCAAAGGACGCAAACATCCTAAGACACAACGCAAAGGCACATGCACACAAGCATCAAGCAAAAGCACTCACAAAACACGCAAGCAAAATATCAAAAGCAGCTTATGACCGAATGTCAATTGCAGAAAAAACAAAAAGTTATCAGAGTCTCTCTTGCTAATAAAACGGAACCCATAAGCAGCCAGTCAAGGACCAAGAGGCCCCAAATCAATCGACCCAAGTCCCCCCTCAACTTTTTTCTCTCCAGTTCCCCTCGCAGAAAAGAGCAAAGAAAGAACACCAGTAAAAGAGTATACCAGTCCATCTTTTTCCCATATCCATGAGTTGAAAGAAAAAACAAAGAGGCTGTGGTGGGGGAATATCACCCTAGAATGAAATCCTAATGAAGATGATAAATCTCCAAAGAGAGTTCTGAAGAAATACCGCCCTTCTCCCCTTCCACCTTGGGCTAAACTGCTGGATAGCCGCTGAAAGACTTCGCAGAAAGAGAGTAAAGAAAAACAGAAAAGAGACAACTCAGAACGAAAAGAGAAAACAGACTCGAAAGAAGCCATTTCCATTTCATTTCCCTTCCGCTCACGCGCCCCATGTGTCATAAGCATGCCCAGAAACGCGATCAAAGCAAAGCAAACGACAGTAGAGACCAGAACGCCGAGCAATGCCGAACAGATCAACCGAAGTGGAGGCGTGAAGAAGAATTGCGATCAACTTGCAGAATATCAACCTTCTTTGTGCTTTTCGTCTCCCGTACGCCACCCAAAACGCCACGCGATGAAGGACTGAGTAAGCGGATTCAGAGAAAAGTTACTGTCCAAAGTGTTAGCGAAGACTCAAATGGAAGGATATTGTTCAGACAGCCATAAGACATACCTGCATGGGACCACCAGAGGGAGGAGGACCCTGGGGAGGGTTGCCACCGTAGGGACCAGCAGGTCCGCCGTAAGCGCCACCAGGACCGGCGTGGGGAGGCATGCCAGCCGCAGCAAGATAGTGAGGAGGGGGCGGGGCAGGGCGATAAGGAGTGCCTACACCAGAGTTGTTCTGAGAACGGCCCCAAGAGAGGCGGACGCGAGAATTACCGATCGGGTAACCTTGCATCTGATTAATTGCCATCTCCGCGGCGTGGCGATGGACGAATTGGACGAAACCGCAGCCCTTTCCAGGAGGGATCTTGACGTAGGTAATTTCACCAAAGCCTTGGAAGAACGAGCGAAGCTCGTCTTCAGTGACGTAGCCGGAGAGACCACCGACGAAGACGGTGGTGTTGTTCGGGTCGGTGAACTGATTCATGGGCTGCATAGGATTAAAAGGGGCAGCGGGTTGGGCGTAGCCGTAGGGAGGAACACCACCCCACATAGGGGCCTGGGCGCCGGGGACAGGGGGCATCATCTGGTTGCCACCCTGGGCATGACCGTACTGGTTAGAGCTGCTACAAGTCAGTTAGAGACTGGGAAGACTGGAAAAGAGAACATGTTACATACCGAGTCTTGGGGGTGGCAGTAGAGATGCGCATGGGACGGTTGCCACAGTAAACACCCTGCATCTCGACCAAGGCACGCTGCTGGTCGCTCTCGTCGCTGAAGCGAACGAAGCCGTAACCGCGCGACTGGCCGGTCATGGCGTCGGTCATGATCTTGGCGGACTTGCAAGAGGGGAAGCGGCTCTGGAAAAGAGAAACCAAGACGAACTCGTTGACCTCAGGGCCAAGGTCACCGACGAAAATAGAGTACTCAGGTCCGCGGTCATCACTAAGTTGTGTCAGCATGGTTACACGTGAGATGGAGAGATGTCAACATACCGACGATCGACCAAGCCACCACCACTAGCCCAGTTGAGCTTAAAAACCCGTTGGCTGTTGGGAACGGGAGTGCCATTCAAGGCGAGGGCCTTCTGGGCAGCCTCAGGGGTCGAGAACTCCACAAAGCAGTAGCCAGCATTGCTAAGACAGTTAGCACACAGTAAAATCACACACAAAGGACATTCCAACTTACCCAGAGTTGCGGTCACGAATGACCTTCACCTGGACATTCTCGGCCGAGGTGTTGCTAAAAACATTCTTGATGAAGTTTTCATCCATCCAAGGCTCCATCTCACCCATCCTGGCCAGCAAGTTAGTTACGTCCGCGAGATCGAAGAGAGGTAACCTACCACAGAGTCTTCGCCGCCTCGCTGGGGGCAGGCATCTGGGAGGGAGACGCGAACCCAGGGTCACCAGAGCCGTTGACGTTGGGCCCGTTGCCGGGCGCACCGGTAACACCAGCGGCAGGGTAGTCGGCCATTTTGATTGTAGGCGAAGGCTGCACCCAAAGATCGTTAGCAAACGGGTAGAGACGAGAAAGGCGAAGGCAAGACCGGCTGGTAGGCGGTAGGTAAAAGCGAGAGGTTTAGGAGCAAGAAAAAACAAAGTGGAACTCCTGTCACGTGTCGACTCCACGTTCCAGTGAGAAAAAAACTCAAACCGAGAGCGAAGTTGGAGTGAAAGTGAATAGAATGAGAGCGTTCAAGGTTAAGAGCCAAAGTCTCGCCAGAACCACTAGTTCGCGAGATAAGTCCTCGTTGAATGAGCGCAAAATGGCAACTCAGCGTCGTAAATTTGGGAATATTTGCTGTGGTGTAATATGATGGGGGTGAGATGAGTAAACAAACCACGACTCCAGTCCGCGGCTAATTGCCAAAGATTCGAGGTCCTGTCTGACATCTGGTGATGAACCAGAGAAAAACGAGTAGGACACCTGAGAATGGGAGAGGAAGTCGTGAAAGAAGTGTGGGCAGGCAAACCTATTGCGGCTCACCGGGGTGGATGACGGTGAGGTACGAAAACAAAACAAATAGACTTACTAAAGTGGTTGTGAGTCGAAGCGATTCCTGTTGGAAACACGCGAAGTATTAGATGATTTGAGGCCCAGCTGAGGGAGAAAAGAGCAGAAGAAAGCAGGGCGAGCGAGGTTGGTGAGAGAGGTCGGTAAGAGAGGGAAGTTTGAGAGAAAAGGTTGAAGCGAGGGGGATATTTAAGGACGAAGATTCAAAGCATAAAGCAGGTGGGCCCACACACCAGTAGCCAATCTCAGACGAGGAAAAGGCAGGCTGGGAGGAAAGAACGAAAGAATAAACAAGATGAGTAAGGGCAGAAGGTGAGAGGTGGGCGGTGTGGTCAGGTCTGGGGGTAGCTACTGGCAGAACACGGTGTGGTCGAAGGTTACGGACTGTGACCGCTTGCTAGGCGGGTAGTCCAGGCGAGGGAGGTGACGTAGAGGGACCGGGGAACTGGCAATACGGAGCCAGGAGAGCGTTGACCTACCTAGGACTGTAGTCGAAAGAGATTAGAAAAGCCGCTGAAGGTACGAAAGACCCTGAAGATGATCAGACAACCCTGTTGAGCCTTATGTTAGCATATACCTTTGGCCGTGCCTCCCAAGATGTTACACCCCTCCCATATACAAACTGTGGTGCTACGCTGATGCCTTCATGATAGCCTTAATCCTCCAAAGGTGTGTCCGCTCAACGTCAACCACCACCACGTCCATCCACCCCCTGGACAGTATGCCCAAAAACTCTCTAGACAGTCTCCTGAGTGCCCAGCCAACAGAGAGTTTGTCTTGCTTTGTCGCGCCCTTCTGTGTCCATGCGAAGCATCCCCACCAGAAGCCGAAACCGAAGCCAACAAGTATCCATCAAGGACCTGTACAGGTTCTCGGACAGAGCAGAGGGGGACCGGAGGTCGTAGCCGGGCAGCCCGCGCAGGAACGCTGATAGTAAGAAGCGAGACTGAAAGAGGAATGGGCAGATATCTCTAGGGCAGCTGACGACATCGGCTAGGCTGGAACAGACTCGAAAATCCAGCAATACAATGGACAGACATGAGTAAGGCAGATGCGCTCCAAGAAATCGAAGACGAGATGATCAGCCCGACCCATGGTGTCTAGCAGTGAGGAGATCGAGAGCCACGAAGAGACTCCTTGCTAGGAGGACTCAGAGGGCCATGGAGGAAAGAGGATGACTTGTAGCCGACGATGGTGTAGTCCTAGAGGCATAACTAGAGGACGACGACCGTGGCGGTGATGTGTACCCCTGACCTTGATCCAAATCGGAGATGAATTCCTACCGAGGAAATTTGACGTCCAGGCTGCCTTGAGGTAGTTGTTACTGTGACGACGATGCCGAACAACAGCCACAGAGGCTGTAGCAGTAGCGACGACGGCAGCGTGGTGCATCATCACCACCACAAGGGTCGCATGAGAGGTGCCAGCATAATAGCCTCAACCAAGAGAACCGGCACCATGAGACTCGGTCCGACGATGAACTCAAAGACCACCACGACGACCACGAGAGCACCGCGAGTACCATCAACACAAAGCAGCTCCACAAACGGCCGCAGCAACGCCCTCGGCAAGGACCAAGACCAGAACAGGATCGACAAGACTCCAGGCCATAACAACCAAGACCAGGAGAGCCAGATCCACGAGAGCCAGAAGCGTGAGAGCTATAGCCAAGTGCCAGAACCACTAGTGCCAGAACCAAGAAGGGTGAGGCCACAAGAAGCAAGGCCACGAGGACTCGTGGATGACCATAACACCACCGAGACCACCAAGTACAGTGAGAACCACCAGCACCGCGGAAACGACCGAGACGGCGAGAAACGTCCACACCGCGAAGACGGCGAAGAGACGACCTGAAGAGTGGCGTGTGATGCTTGTCTCGATGCCAACGACAGTGACAACGGTGACGATGATGACGACTGTCAGATTTGTGACGACATGGGGCAAGTGGACGAGACCGACGAAGGCGATGAGAGCGACAGCGATGATGTGCGGACCATGAAACGGTTGCCGGTGAGCCGCGAAAGGTCTTACCCCTGAAAGACACCTTCCTTGACTTCAGCTAACCACACCATGGTTATAGCCGTACAGAAAAAGCATTGAAGAACCAGCTCCCCAAGTCTTGTTGCTTCAGGAAGCTATTCTTGCACAGCTCAGCAATAATCCCTCTCGCTCTCGTTCCAGGTATTCCATATATCGACTGCCCCTACTACCGCGTTCCCTGGAAACAGTTGCTGGTCCTAGCTAAACCACCATATGGCTCCAGCTCCCTCCCAGCTCAAGCTCCGAGGTACGCATCTTGTGCAGCCCGTCATAACCTCAGCCCATTCCTCGCCGTCACAGCTCCCTGACCATTCGCCACAAGACCAGATCTTCGACGCTGACAGATGCCGAAATTAGATCTTGAATCCCTCCGAGAGCCAGGGTTGTCCCAAATTCAGTACCGCATCACAAGAAGAGAGGCCCAATGCCGGGTGCACTTTCCCAGACTTTGGAGATCGCAAAGCCGCGGTAATAGATTCGCTCGTGCAACGCATAGTGCCAGCACTATGCGGGTCAAGACTGGACACCAAAACCAAATAGTGGCTGTAACTAGTGATATGAGCGACCACCACTAGCCACAACTAGAGCGAGAGCAACTAGACCGAGAACCAGAGCCAAAAGCAACTAGTATGTAGTCGAGGTGAGAAATCCAAGTTCCTGGAATAGGTGATTCACGGAAGCAGGTTGCGAGTAGCCGAATGAACCATCGAGCGTAAGCATACCAAAGCTCGGCGAGTGCGACAGAAGACAGGCTTTTGTTTCTCGACCATAGCAGATGGTGCCGGAGGCCAACGTGAGAGAGCGTTACCAGAACCAGGATCAAACGACCGAGGAGAAGCGATCTTCGGGCATATGAGAGTATAGCTATGAGGCTGGTAACCAAGCATCCGGAGTCAACATGTCGAAACGAATTGTAGGACGTTTTGAAATCCACCGATGCTGATATGGTTGGCAGTGAAAGGGTAGCATGAAGCTCTCGGCGCTGAGATGGTGTTGATTCGTAAGTTGATCGAAGCCTCGCCGGATTCAAAACTCTTCGTCTACCGCAAAACCGGACAACTTGACACCAACTCTCTGTTTCCTGGTCATGGAAAACCACCCATTCCATGCAACCACTAAACAGTAGGTTGGGGCCCCTATTGGCATGCCGCTGATTGCAAACATGATATTTTGCTGACCCCGTCCTAACACTAAACCGTCACACCGAAGCTGCGTCAACACCGAGTCCAACCTCCGCATAACGAGATGGCAGTGCGAGAGGAAGCGATAGACACGATCGGGAAGCCGGGTGAGAAGGTAGCAGTTGTCGAATAGCAGCCGTCGCGGGGGAGTGCTCCGTGCTGGCCGGTATTGCCTTTTCCCTCCAAGATGATTTATGGCGGTGGTAGACATCGAAGAACCATGAAGCAGATGAATTTCGCCCGAGTTTGCCCACACCAAATCCCCAAACCAAGCGTTCCTAAACACCTTTCACTTGTCCAGCGGACCCCTGAAAACCATACCAAAGAAGATAACGCAGAACCACAGCGCGTACCAGAAGACAGCAAACGAGATCCACAGCATATCTTTACCAAGCCCAAACCACCACAAGCATAAAAAGGGAGAAATAACAAGCACAAGGGAATAGTCAGCATACCTATGAAATGTTTGCGAAGACTCCTCACGCCAGGACAGAAAGTCGAGAATTGAGACTACCGGAAAGACTCCGAAAGATAAAAACCTTGTTGTTCTGTTAGCCATCAATACGTATAAAGCAGTTTACAGTCTTGCTGAAGCTTGCGCGGGAGCCCGAAAGCTTTAACTGCTGTGCTCCCCAGCAAACAGATCCCCAATCGACCGCCGCAGACCAGGACAGAGTTCCAGCACTAGACTGAGCCAAACACCATCCAGACAGTGAACTCGGAAATCTAACTTCTCCGGCTTTTTCCAAGGTGGCGGGTATGGGACCCATGGCTGACACCACCCTACCAGCCTGTAGTCTTGAATTTCGCAGCCGTCCACAACGCTCCAACTCCCAATCGGCAGGCCATACATAGTATGAGCCATACCTGAACGTGGGGCATAGAGCATCATGACAATCGACTGAACCAGACTAGACAAAGCAAGCGAGTGGTACGCCGAACCCTTTCCTTCTACAATACCCCGCCACAACCTATGTGGGGAGACGCACGCATGCTTCCATTGGGATAGACCATAAAATTGGACCGGTCAAATCACACAACGGAGAAGGGCGAAGGGCATGGAGTTTCCAGGCTCGGGAGGATGTTTACGGCTCGCGGTGTCGGGAGTGGTTCAAAAAGTCATCGTCGGCGGGAGTGGGGGTCGAAGGCGCGGCGACGTCAAGAGGGGCAATCGAGGGGTAGTCGAGGTTAAATAAGGGATATCGACAGTTCGGCGTCCATCTTCTCCCATCTTCCAGTCCATGGCCAATTCACACACACATCGCCCATCCACGCAATTCCAGTCCATTGTCCCGTCCAGTCCACGCAAGAGTCACCAAAAAAAGAGGGAAGGCCCGCGCATGCAAAAAGAACACCAACGCCAAGAATGAAAAAAAAAGTCACAACTTACTCGAGGAGCGGCACCAGGCAACAAGGAGAATTGAACAAGGCTCTTAACTCGCAGTGAAGCAGTCAAGGAGGACGGCGTAAGTCGTATCGAGTCGGTATCGGACGTGACGGCGTTCGGGAGGCAAGGGAAGGGAGAGGGAAGAGCTAGGATCGTACTGTACGGTGACTGATAACAAAAAGGGCAAAGCCAACAAAAGCAGCGAAATATGTTTCGACGGAGTGTGTCGTTACTGTTTCTGATAGCGGCACCGAGAGCAAGGAGAAAGAAAAGGGTAAGAAGCAATCACACGCGGCGGCGAAGCAGAGCGTAAAGTAAGAAGAAGGAAAGCCAGAAGATGTGGACCGTGTGCGAAGCAAAAGGAAAGCAAAAAAACTGGGAAACGCCAGAGTGGAGGGCTTGAGGAGCTTGAAGAGAGAGAATTTCAGTGGACTGGTGGGGAAAAGCCAAAAACGGTCGACCCAAGCACCACCCAAGCACCGACGGAGCACCCACACCAGGCGCAATGCCCGCGTCAGTTCCCGCTTGCCCTGCCAGCCACTCCCCTGCCGAACAGCCATCACCACCACTAACCCGCACCTCCGTCGGCCTCTGCCTCATCGATATCAAATGGATGCTTCCTCAACAAACAATTCATTGTCTCCGTAAAGATAGCTTCTCGACGGTGAAAACTCTCAACAAGCCACCCCGCCTCTCGGCAGATAACACCCACCCCGTATTCCAAGACAGACTTCACTGGGGCGGGCAGCACCTAGCAACAGCATCCGATGGAACGAAGACTAAAGTTGACTCGCTTTGCCCATAGCTAAAACTGAGTGGGCAGGCAAACACCGGCCACGGAACCACCCCCTACACTACCGCAAGCCTACCTACATTCCCCAACAACCACGACGATGCCCCCAAGATGCGAGGATGTTTGCATGCAGCCCGCCAGCCCGCCGGGGGGCGTGTGACTAAGGTATCGCCAGCCCAAACGGTTTGCCCAGCGCAGCCCATATACCAAGAGCTTCCGTTGATGATCGAAACATATGGGGACAAGTTAGGAATTCTAGACGCGGTGCGAGGGTTGGGTTTCAAAGAGGCACAAGTGTAACATTGTGAAGTTTCCCAGCTTCTTGTACGCTCGACAAGGATCAGCTTCCATGGCTCGTCTTGTTGATGACAGCAGAAGGACAAGGACTGCCCTGAAACCCTGACTGGCCCCGCCTGCTGTGTTTTTTTTTTTTTTTTTCCAAACGGGAATTTCCAGGCTGCCTGCCACTTCTGCCCACCACTGGAGGCGATCGTCGGCGCTGCAACCTTCCCCAGATCTCAGTAGCGCGCATCTGGTCTCTGCGCCGCAGCCCTAGGCGGCCATAAAAAGAAGACAATGGCAACCGCCGTCACAAGGAACACATGTGGCAGAAGAGGCGTCTCAGCAGTTCACTCCTTCCTACAGCCAGCTGGGTCATCTACCGACCTTGAGCTGTATGCAGGTACGTAACAGCTCTCATCCATATCGTCCTTCTTGTCGATTCCGGTGGTCCGCCTTCTCGACAGGGATGCGCTTCCCGGACCGCACGGACTGGAAGCCGTGGAATTCTTCCATTTTTAGGGGGCCTCCCTGCAAAAGCCCGAGAGCTCTCTCTCGTCAGCCAGCCCGCCAGCCCACAAGCCCTTTTTCGCGCACAAAGCTCGGTTTTCTTTGTCAACGTCATCCAACCATCACTGGCCCTCGCCCCCCGTCCCAGAAACACCTCATAACGAGAGATCCGTAGGACTCGGGGCTCGACTCTGACGACGATACCGGGCCCGAGTGTCTGGTCTGATGAGTTGTATGTATATATTATCACATACCTTTCCTCGTCGGGTTAAGCCCTGGCGGGTGACAAACCTGCAAGACAGAAAACGCCCCCTTTGCGATCACCTGCATTGCTGGATCAACGAATCAAGACCCGTCAATAGGTTTGCAGTCCATCGCCCAGTGCTCGGCTTCCACAGCAAGCCCGAGGTCGCATCGAGGAGCCGTGCCCCCGCCCGTTTACGCAAGCCTTGCGCCTGCATGTGAGCAGCGCCTCTGGGAAGAGTCATGTCCCGGTTACTGGGCTGTCTATCTCTGGACATCTGGACAAGCTCTCCTGAGGTGGTGTTGCCATCCATGGTTGTGTGCCCCTAGATCACAGACTGTCACCCCATGGCATTTCCAACGGCCTGACTCCCGACCCAAGATCAATTTTGGTACTTGGCTTTGCTATCAACTCCGTAGTTGGCCTCTTCTGTGCGCCATCGCCGGGATCACCGGCAGCCGTCAAGCCTCTTCGGCAGATGTTCTCCACTATCTTCAGCTCTTGGCAAGTCGGTGGGGATATGGCTTCACAGCCACCTCTCGAGTTGATCCCGGGGGCTTCATAGCGAACCACCTTGAGGTGTCTATTCAATACCAGCCTCAACATGTGGGATTGTCTCCATCTTTTGCGTGACTCATCCTCTGGATTAGATATCATGCTGTCGTTCTAGTTTTAGCTGGTGTGCCCGACCTATAAATGGTTGATGTCTTGATACACAGGCGTGAGATCCATGGCACGCCTCCATGTTGAGGAGTTAAGGTTCTATGGTGCACTCTTACCGCATAAGTGTGCAACCCCTTGAAGGCATTGGTTTCACAAGACAGATCGCAGTTATATTATCCAATCTGTGCTGCTCTTTGCTGACCACATACGTCTGACGTCTGTCTATGGTATTTGAACTAGTATTATTAGTTTCACTGGTACATACGCTCTGCTTGCTCCTATTCCCCACCAGGAGCAATGTGCAAAGCAGGACTTGGAGCAGGTCCATAGTAATATATGGGGCAAAGAGCAACCAGAGTAATACCTAAACGAATCACTCATTCTCTAGATGATTACTTGGTCAAAGTCTTTCGAAAACTACAGTTATCAAGTCAATTACACCCTCAGTACGATGATCCTTACTAACCTGCCCTACGAGAGACCTCGACAGTCCGCCGAGACCATAACCAGGAAGACAGCTCTAACCTTATTCCTGACCCCGGACCGGATATTTCTGGAGCCAGTATGCAGTAGTTGTATACGCCATGCTTTCCTCACGAGGCACAATGTTAAACGTCCCAGCGGTCTCGAACTAACATAAGCGTAACTGACTACGGAGAACCAGGCTGGCCAAACCTTGAGGACCAAATCGTTTGGAGCAACAACGCCGAGTCTCAACGTCAAGATTAGACCTGCTCAGCATGATGTGAACCTCCGGTATATTGCCTAGCTTTCCCCGCGAGATCGTCTCGCGAACGGGTGGCGAAGCGGTCCTTGGTCCACGAGGAGAGTACCGTGAATAGTGTTTGCCGTGACGTGCTCGACGGCGGTACGGACTCAAAAGGGATCGACATGGCACCATGAACTGGCTGGCGAAATCTATGGGCATTGTGTTGGTAGATTTTGGATTGCCGAGAGCCTGTTTTCTCTGTCCCTAGGTTATGTCAGCGTTGGGTCAGCGGTAAGTCATGCAGATGTAAGTCATGCAGAGGACCAGCTTCCAAAGCTTCCAGTTTGCTGTGCTCCCTGTGTATACCCACCTCTCTTCAGGAAGTGCTGCCAACTGAACCGATTTGATCTTGCTGTATACGAGGGGGCTTGTTCAGGCTGATCTCCTCTCCGTGATTCCAGGACGCCACCCGTTCTTGGTTCGATCTGGATCGTTCGGTCCGGTCGTCTCCCCAATGGTATGCAGTTTTCCTGCTTTGGGGTGTTGTTTGCCGTGGGTCTTGTCTGCTGGGGATCTTGCCTGCCGGCTCTATTTGGTATTTCGGGCGGGACAGGACTCCAGGTCAACCGTGGCCGGCCAGAACAAGTTGTGAAGGCGCCTTGGGACTTTCAGCTTCATGCTGGGAATCTGATCTATTTTCGAGCCCCATACGGCACCTATCGATGGAACCTTTGGGCTCGGCCTACTCTGGGGCGTGTTGTGGTAACCTTCGACGTGGCTAAACGAAGGCGTAACCGAAACATGGTCGTCTGAGTTTGCTCAAAGAACACGAGAAGATGGCGTAAACGCCTATCTCTCAACAGCTGATGACTCCGATGGCTACTGTGAACCACCACCGGCCTGGCCAGCAGGAAAGATAAATATCTCCTCTGGGCGTATCGTGGGGACACGTTGTTGAGATCGCCGTCGTGGCTAGTACTTCCCTTCTGAAGGACGGAGAGGGAAGAGTGACTTGCTCGGCAGGTCGGTATCCAAGGTCTTGCAGAGACAGGCTGGCTGCTGTGGAATTGTGAACCAGATTTGCTCGACACGATCGATCTTGCTCTGTAAACAAGCTGCCGTGCGTCGAACACACCATGGGCACATCGATGGGTCAATCAAATAGCTCCACTGCTGTGATTTGAGTATCAGCCATGCCATCTTCCCATTTTCCCACAGCATAACCCGCGCCGGCAAAGTTTTTGTTCTGACTGACCCGGAACAGGGCAAAGAGACCACGGCAGACAGTCTGTGCCGGGATCACCCAGGCATGTCCCGCCTTATTTCGAGAATTATGCCCAGACATTGATGTGCCGCCTTTGGACTGCCGGCTTCGACATCATCGCTTTTCAGAAGTGGTAGGAAACAAGAAGCTGGGATATTCAGAGTTGGTGGTATAACAGCCCCCCATGGCATATTGGATCTCCCTAGAAGGCTTCTTACCGTCTTTTGCCTGTATGTCGGGAGAGGGGAGTGCTGGCGGGATCTCAGTATGCGGCTCGATATATCCTGGTTGATCGGGTTCCTCTTCGGTACATTCAGCATAAGGGTGATGGGGCTTGGGCGCATCATGGTATTGGCGCACTGTTGTTTTGTGACGACATGGACAGGGTGCCCGAGACGTCTATATCGAAGTTCGTTGCCTCTATAGGACAGGAAGCGGGTGGAATCGTGTAGAAGTAGTCATTGGGCGTATAGTCTGTCTGTCATAGGAGTTGCTTCTAAGCAAAGGCAGGCCAGGACATAGTCTCGAGGAGCAAGCTTTCAGGCCTAAGACAAACTATCATTGACTGCTTAGGTGAAATATTAGCCACACTGTTTCAGAGAATCCAATTTCAATCGCGTTGATCTACAAGATCGAAGCCGCAACGAAGTGAGGTTATTCGCGAGTGGGGCCCCTTCACCTCGGTGACCAAGACAGAATTGGTCACAGCGCCGAGAGCCGTTTGCCAAGCATGGTACATGGGCCCAGATACTCCCAACCCCGCCATGTGGCTGAAGCATTTGAGGCTGACAGGATCTCCTTGTGCTTGAGCCCTCCAGTACCTCAATGCTACACGGGGAATGACTACTTCAAAAGCAGCTACGTTCAAATACAGGTTTATTTATGGAGGCATTTTGGGAAATCTCAATTCCATAGCGCAGATGCATTTGCCTGCCAGTAACATACCTTGGACGTTGGGCAAAGAAGCAAACAGAACAACGGTTCATCTGTTCTTATCTGCTTAGTCATTTCATTGTGGGCTCTTGTGCCCCTCCACAGTACCTGGCACTTGTGTTTGGGAGGTGCTGTCGTAGACCTCAAGAAGCCTGAAGGGAACATAGGAAACATCAATCCTTCGACAACGACGCCTCCCCCCTACACAGGCAACTGGGCTTGCGACGACGTCCTCTTTGTTATATACCTGGAAGCTGATCCAGTTTAGACATTGGACTACTCTCGTTCCATTCTCTTGTGCCTCTTCCTTGGGTTTGACTCTTGCACAAGCGCCGGCTTAGCTTTGGGACACCAACATCCCGTCTCCTCAGCGCTCCTTTTCTGCCCAGCAGCTATCTTTCTAACGGCGTCTGGTTTATTAGTGGCACGTCTCTTCGTTTTCTGTTAAGATACCCGGTTTATCGCCAAGCTATTCGAAAAGGAATACCAGCATCCCCTTCTCTTCTATACCCTAGGAAGCTGTTGCGACCACGAGTCGTACTGCGTTGGCGGCCTATCGAGGGGCTGAACCTCCTATGGGTATCTAGCCTCAAGAAGGGTTTCCCATCGCAATTTTGTGGCTGCTTTGACGTTTGAGCAGCTCGAAGTGTTGCGACCCTTCATTTCCACATCCCAGGGGAACTAACGGTTCGGGTAACCGGTGGCTGAGGAGTGTCTGGTCTTGGTATCTTTGCCTCCAGTTCCCGTGGGCCCCTGACCTCCTACCTCCTGAATATTGTGACCGTTCAACATCGAGTAGGAGCAGTTCTTCAGCGTGTTCTTGGAGGAGATACGGCCCTTCCGGTGACGGTCCTTGGGTGCTCAGTTCCGATATTGCTTTGACTGTAGCAGTGGGCCTATTCTTTGGCTTGAGTAGTCCTCGTCGAACACCTCTGGGACTCTATATCTCGTCGAGAAGCCTTAGGACAAACGGAGAGAGAGCCTCGGACGACCGGACGACCCCTATTGCTACCCATTGACAATACTTTTGCATCTATCAGAGTTCCAACTGGGCCTGCTTTGTTAGGCTGTCTGCTTGGATAGCACTCCAGGTGCAGAAACCAAACTGTCATCTCAACCTGCTCCCGCCCACATCTGAAGAACAACTCCGCGTGTTTTGGCTATCTGCCTAATACTCCGGATACAATCCTACCTACCTTACTTATCTCCTCCTTTTTTCGAGTTTCTTTCTCGCGAGGCTACCCATCACCATCGGGGCACCACGCTTCCATCATCACCATCTGCCATTCGAAGCCTTCAGTCGACTCGAATTCATCTGCTCTATCGTTTCATCGATTTATTGCATCGTTTTATCGACCCGCTTCAGGGGTAGACCGCCGCGAGGCTCCCAGAGAGACCTCTTCCACTCGAAAAGAGGCACAGAGTTGTCCAAGGTTTGCCTGTCCGACCCGCTAGATGACCATGGAACCACCCGAGATGGGATCTAACGACTTGGTATAGGCCTATCCTGATCAAGGCCAGCCACTGGTTCTTATCCCATAACCCTCTCGCAAGATGGCTTCCTCTGCCGAGGAAGAAAAGAAAGACATCTCTTTGCTCGATGGAGCAGAGTGGACGCTTCTGAGCGCCTCTTCCAACGAGAAGAAGCTTCAGGAGAGACTCAATGTTTATCTCTGCCCAATCCTTCTCAAAGCCGGAAGCCCACATGTTCGGGTCCGCAACAAGGTCATCTCGGTATGCGGAAACATCAACAAGCTTATCCAATCTCCAACGTAAGTCATACTCCCTGGCCTCCTTTTTCTGCACCTCTACACCATGTTTGAGCAGAGAAGAGGTCCTCAACTTGAGCAGAGGTGGTCCTTTGCTTGAGTGGAGAAACGAGGCAGCTCGCGTCTCCTTCTACCCTTCTCTATTCTAGCAAAGAATCGGAACTGACAATTTTATAGAATCGTGCTCCCAGTTGCTTCTCTACTGGATCAGTTCAAGGAGACTGATTCTCCCCTGATAAAGCACTTTGACTTGATCTACATCCAACACAGTGTTGGCAGGCTTGAACGTTATGAGCAACAGCAGCTCGTGCCCAAGGCGCTGAAAAACATTAGAACTGGGTCTTCGGCTTCGCTCAGTCAGCTGTTCAACGTCGTTCTGCGTATGCTCCCTACCATCAAGATTCCTTCAAGAGGAAGCAAAGAAGATGCTACCTTTCGAGAGGCCATGGGGTTGTCCCACCCCGAAGACGCCAAATACGTTGCTGAATGGCTCGGCAAGCTCCTGTTGTTACCCGCCAATGCCTCGGCTGACAAGCCGGCACCCGGCCTAACAGAAGAAGACATCAGCTTTCTGACACTTGCAGGTAAAAAGGACACCTGGAACCCGTCTGCTGGAGGTTTGAACTTGCCCGAGACGCGCATTCTTGCTGCCAACTTTCTGGCCAGTGGTGCTTTCACCGACCTCGAGCGCTTTATTCCCGCTCTCTATGCAGCCTCCAGCACGGATTACCGCATCTCTGGAATCGGAGAGGATCTGTTGAAGAGAACTTCTGTCTCCTTGGAGGACAAGACTCTTGTGAGCAAGCTCTACGACGCTCACTCCAAACTACAACCCCCCTATCGGATCCGAATCCTGGGGATGCTCAGCAAGTCAGAGATTGCAACCACCTTCACGAATGAGGTTCTTGCAGTGTTCAAGCGGAATGTGGATCTCGAAAAGACGGTTGAGAGCCAAGATCCCACCTTCATGGACATTGACCAACGTCCCACGGGTCCAAAATCTTCCGGTTTGGAGCAAACCAAACTACACCGAGCCCTCTTTGAGTTCATCAACTGGGTAGCCCGAATTGGTCCAAGCAAGACGGATTTCAATAGCATCGGGGTGAACCTGATTCACATGCTCAGACAGTTCATCCACTCCCAAGGCTGGCCCAGACCTCACCAGCAGTCACTCGACGACAGTGTTCTGCGCTCACGAGCGTACGAGACGATTGGTATCCTGGCGAAGGGTACAAAAATGGACGACCACCGCCGTTCGGGCCTTGCTGCTTGGCTGTTCCAGTCACTCTCCGAGGACCCAACCCCGGACGTGGTGGTGAACATTGACTCGGCGCTGTCCAGCGTATCGACCTTGTTCAAGCCTCCACACAACGACTTTAGGGTGGAACTCGAGCTCCAGTCGATCCTGATCTCGTACATGCTGCTCGGCAATGAGACAGACGAAAATGTAGTACGCAGCACTAGGCACGCTGTTGCTAAATGGGCCAACAACTGTCTGCCTTTCTCGGACGTCACAGCACGGTGGATCAACATTATTGCTGTTGCGGGCCGACTGGACGAGAGAAATGATGTTGTGGAAGAGGGATACAAGGGCCTTGATCCGTGGACATATCACGTGAATGATGACGAGGACAAGTCGAAAGACCTACCCGTAAGTGGAACATTTCCTTTTGTCTGAATCTGTTTACTCGTGCTAGAGTAAGATCTCGTTGTACTAACATACTCATCATAGGAATGGCCGGCGATGGTGGACGTGTTTTTTAAGGCAGGGCGAGCCACGCGCAAGTCAACGGAAGAGGGTGGCATGGATATCGATGCCCATCCGCTATTTAGGAACTACCCCGGCGACATGATCCAGGCTTTCCCCATTGCCGTCGATTACTGCAAGAAGATCTTCTTCTTGACCGTCCTGGCGGATAGCTTTGTTTTCGACGCCGGGTGGCAGCAGAGATTAGAAGCTCTGGTCCAGTCCGACCTGGAAACCCGCCAAGCTATCCGGAATTATCACGTCCAATTCACGCGCGACGACGCGCTGCTATTCACTGACTTGCTGACTGCCGCCTTCGAGGGCATGTTAAGAGATGACGCCCCAAAGATCATCGAGCCCTGTGCTCGTTCATTTGTCGACCTCGCCTCGTTTTCATCCAAGGTGATCTTGGCATTTCTCGCTCCGCGCTCGAGAGAGCTACTGCCTCTCATCAAGTCCAACAAAAAGGAGTTGCGTGCCCTCGGGGCAAAGGCTCTGGGCATTCTCGCTGCCCACCCGTCACACCCCGTCAAAGAACTTGACGATGTCACAGCCAGCCTGATTGACATCACCAAGAACTTGAAGACGGCTGTGGGGGCGGAGTTGAACGCAGTAGAGGGCGCGTTCCTCGCATTGGCACACCTGGCCTCGCGGCTGGTGTACTACTCCAAGACCGGCGCTGCAGACCGCGCAGCCAAGATCGCCTCCGTCTTCCCGACGTTGGAGGAGGTGGCGTCAACCGCATCCGTCTTCTCGACGCAGGAGACGTTGTTCGAAGCCTGGTCCCAGCTTTGGACTGCTGGGCTTGGAGAGAAGGATCAGGGTAACCTGATCCAATCTTTTGTCGACCCCCTCGTTGTCCACGCAAAGAAAGGCAACGAGAAGGCCATTGCTGCCCTGGGCAGACTGGCTTTGTCTCTCCCGTCGGACGGAAGCTGGGATGAGACCCTGGAGAAGATGCTCGCGCAGCTGTACGCGCTGTACGAGCTGAAGCAGGTGGAGGTCCACTTCGCGGTGGGCGAGGCAATCGCGGCTGCAGTCGCGCGCTGGGACGCCGAGGTGGTCCAGCTCACGGTCGACGTCGAGTCTGCCGGCCGTGAGTACTGGGCTCCGAGGCGCGCCGCTCAGCTGGTGGCGGTCTTGGAGAAGTTGCTTGCGGACTGCAAGACAACCAAGCCGTCGCTGCTGAAGGCGTCGGGTATTTGGCTCTTTTGCCTGATCCAGAGGTGTTCGCACCTGGAGGAGGTGCAGTCGCGCTTGCGGCTGTGCCAGGTTGCGTTCATGCGCCTGCTCAGCGCGAGGGACGAGCTGGTTCAGGAGACGGCATCGCGGGGTCTGGCCTTGGTGTACGAGAAGGGCGACGCCGGGTTAAAGAGCGACCTGACCAAGGATTTGGTCGCCTCGTTCACTGGATCTGGACCTCAGATCAAGGTGGAGGAGGAGACGGAGCTGTTTGATGCTGGCGCCTTGCCAACAGGGGATGGCAAGTCTATCACGTCCTACAAGGACATTGTCAGTCTCGCCAACGAGGTTGGAGATCCCAGCCTGGTCTACAAGTTCATGTCCTTGGCCACCAACGCGGCCACCTGGTCGACCAGATCAGCCTTTGGTAGATTTGGCCTCAGCAACATCCTCTCGAGCTCGGAAGTGGATCCCAAACTCTACCCGAAGCTGTATCGCTACCGCTTCGACCCAAACACCAATGTGCAACGGTCAATGAACGACATTTGGAAGGCCCTCGTCAAGGATCCGAATGCTGTGCTGGAGACCCAGTTCGACAACATCATGAACGACCTCCTCAAGAGCATCCTGGGTAGGGAGTGGCGTGTTCGCGAGGCCAGCTGTTCCGCCATTGCCGAACTGATCTCTGGTCGACCTTTCCCCAAATACGAGAAGTACTACAAGGACATCTGGGCAGCCGCCGTCAAGGTGGCGGATGACGTCAAGGCAACTGTTCGCAACGCAGCTGGAAAGCTTTGCATGACTCTCTCGACAACATTGGTCCGTCAGCTCGAAGACTCTGGATCTTCTGCCACAGCCAAGAGCATGATGAACGAGGCCTTGCCATTCTTGCTCTCAGACAAGGGCATCGAGAGCTCAGCCGACGATGTCAAGTACTTCTGTGTCAGCACGGTCGTCAAGATTTGCAAGAGAGGCGGAAGCGCACTCAAGCCCTACATTCCCACCTTGATGGTTCATCTTCTTGGTCTCTTGAGCACGATTGAACCGGAGGCCATCAATTACTACTACCAGCGGGTTGGTGAAGCCAACAGAGACAAGCTTGACAAGCTTCGTGCCAATGCCGTTTCGCAAGGCCCTCTTGGCGAGGCCATCGAGGACTGCCTGCGCAATGTCGACGCAGAGGTCATGGACCAACTGGTGCCCAAACTGTCCGAGACCATCAAGACTGCGATAGGAATGCCAACCAAGATTGGTTGTGGCCGTGCGATCTGGACCTTGTCCACCAAACATGGCATCAACTTCGAGAAGCATGCTCCGACGTTCTTGAACTTGATGGAGAAACACACTCTGGATCGCAATGACGAAGTCAGCCAGGGTTACGCTCGCGCTACCGCCTACCTACTCCGCGTCGCCCCTGATGCTGCCAAGCAGCGCTTCATTGAAAAGTTCATCAATCTTTACCTCGAGTCAGACACCGACGATCGCAGGCAAAAGGTTGCCAATGTTGTGTTGGCCCTTTCCAAGATCTCACCTGATCACTTCAACGCGCTGGAGACTTTGCTCGTCCCTTTCAGCTTTCTCGGCAAACATGACACAGATGAGTACACGCAAAAGGCGTTCAAGGAGGTGTGGGACACGCACGCTGGCACGCATCTGAGCGTGACCAAGTACCTCAAAGAGATTGTCTCTCTCGCGGAGAAGACCTTGTCCACTGCTCAGTGGGCACTCAAGCATGGAGGTGCCCTTACGGTGGCTGATGCTGCCGAGTCCGTAGCGGGTGCCAAGACCATCACGCACCACGTCAATGTTGAGCACGTCAAGACCCTCTGGCCGGTCTACGATAAGGCTCTCATTCTCAAGACCTTCTCTGGAAAGGAGAAGCTTCTCGAGCCGTTCCCCAAGTTTGTTGAGCTCAGCAAGGAGCTACTGGAGAAGGATGACAAGTTGGTGGTTGCCTACAAGAAGGTTGCCATTCGGGAGGCCAAGCGCAATAATGATGTCTATCGCCCCCACGCCTTCGAGTGCCTCCGGCGCGTTGCTGCTGCTTGGGATGGATTCGGTGACATGCTTCCCGACATCAAGACCATCGTCGCGCCTTACCTGGATGTCGAGGAGGAGGACAAGGACGGCGACGCTATGGACGTCGACACACCTGCTTCCACGTCCAAGGACAGTCGTGGACTGGATCTGAAGACTGTGACCAAGTGGAAAGCGCTGGAGACTCTGTCGAAGGGATACAACCGGGCCAATATGAGCAAGGATCCCCTCTCAACTCTGAAGGAAGTCATCACTGCCATCGAGTCGATCGATCCCAAGTTTAAGCCTGCCCAGATATTCACCGCGAAGCCGTACATCACCCGACCCGAGTTCGACGTCATCCGCAAGACGTACTGGTACGAGTGCGCCAAGGATATTCTGGAAGCTGCCGCCGTGGCAGGCGCGGCTGGGAGTGATGCTGTCCCGATCATCCGATGGTTCCTGTCGACGTTGGACCTCGATGCGGAAGACACGGGGTTGGAGTCACAGCGGATCGCGAGAGCCAAGGCGGTCAAGGGTGCCATTCAGCTGGGCAAGATCACGGCTGAGGGTGTGGAGTTCAAGACGACGGAGCTGGGCAAGGAGGTTGAGGGGTTGGTTACGGGTTCCATCGAAAAGGAGAGGTCTCTGGACGTGCAGAAGGAGTGGAAGGAGTCCCTCAAGCTGCTTGGGTAGGGGCATCATGATATCACCCCATTGCTTCTCATCACGACGTTGGGAAGCCATGAGGTTATACAGGGCCGATGAGGGTCTTTCAACTTATGGCAAACATGCAATTGCTTGGAAACGAGGAAGAAGAGGAAAGACAAGAGCACATCTTGTACATGTCATTGAGGAGGGAGGACATCATTGCTCTGCATAGGAAGGAACGAGGAATATCTTGAGATATTTCGAGAAGTGGATATTTGTATAAGGATGTTTTAGATATATACCTGGCTACAAGACACATACAATGGCATAGAACTGGTCAAATAATCGCTGATAATCCCATCCAGAACAATAGTCCCTCAGGGAACAAGTTGTTGAACGTCACAAGTGTAGCAACCCTAACCCTGCCAGGTGCCAAGAGATCGGGATCCGCCGTCGGTCTTGCGTCACAGGTCCCGTCCCCTCCAAACCAGCAACCGCCGGGCAGCCAAACGAACTCCTCCCCCATCGAAGCTCTGCTCTTGACAGGCACCCAGCAGAGATACGCGTTCACTCAACAACTCTTATCTTATCGCTCAGTGAATTATTTCAAAGCACCACTCCCCAACCTGCTTGCTCTCTTTCTCCGCACCCACCAGAACAAGAACCCAGCCGAAGCCGAAACCTGGAAGCAAGAGCAACGCGGGGCTCAATCTCCATCCACCCATCCTACTCTCGATCACAGCTGGAGCTTTCTTCCACTTCACCTCACTCTTGCTTGCCTCGCAAACCATAACCCACAGTTCCCACCCGCAAGCCCCGAGCTACGACGCCTCGTGCCGAAAACCTTTTTTCCTTCTGCAGCTGCAGACCAACTCTTCCTGCTCCGACACACTCTCGACCAACCCACGAGAGCGATTGAGCAAACCGATCGACATTGGGCTCTCTCCTCTGCCCAACTTTTCCGCAAGACCTTCCTCCGGAGAGCCACTGAGACCGACTTTTGGGATCAACCGTTCCCTTCCCGCCGCTTGCTTCCTCGCAGCGTGCGCTCAATATTTCCTTCCGAGCTCTGTGGGCTTTTACCACAAACCTTTCGACCGACTGACTCCCTTCGACTCTTCTCTTCCAGCCGGACATCACAGGGCATACTACTTCCCGCATATCTTGACATACGACAGCTCTTATCACTTAACTTAGCTTGGCTCAGCTAGATATCAGCAACCATGGACGAGGAGCAGATCCAAGAATTCATGATGGTCACGGCAACGTCTCACGCCGTTGCCAAACGTATGATCGACATGTGCGGCGATTCCACCCAGGCCATCAGCATGTGGTATTCAGACCTCGACCTTCAGAGAAATATCGAGCAGAGTTTGCAAACCCCTGCGTCGACCACAGCTTCGAACCGTCCCCGTCCTTCCCAAGGCAGAGAAGATGCCCAAGGCGTCATCCATATTGACGATAGCGACGACGACATGCAGGACCCAGGTTTCGACTCCGATACCGACAATGTTGCCGGTATTGCCCGTGCGGCTCAAGAAGACGAAGATGCTGCCTTGGCTAGGGAGTTGCAAGAGCAGTTCTACAATCCTTCAGCGTCTGGGGCTGGGGGTGGTGGCGCAGGCCTCGACGACGATGGCGTTAGGGCTCCCATGGCACGTACAACTGAGGTGCTCGTGGCCCCTGGTGGCGGTTTTGACGACGACGATCATGAGTCGGTACTTGCTCAGATTCGTGCTAGAAGGGAACACGGACAAGCTGCCGCTGCAGCCCGTAGGCGTGCTGGAGCCAACAACCCGTTCGCACAACCATCAGCTTGGTCGGCCGGTGCTCCGGCAGCAGCCTCTAGATCAGCCGGTGCTGCGGTTAGTAGGGCAGATCGCCTGGCTGAGCTCTTCAGGCCACCATACGACATCATTTCCGACTTCTCTTGGGAGGAGGCCCGCGACGAAGGCAAGGAGGAGAAGAAGTGGCTGTTGGTCAACCTGCAAGACTCCTCAGACTTTCAATGCCAGATGCTCAACCGCGATGTGTGGAAGGACCAAGCCATTGTCGCCCTCATCAAGGAGAACTTCATTTTCCTGCAGTACGACAAGTTGGATCCTTCTGCCGAGCGGTACATCAACTTCTACTTTCCCAACCGGACCCATGAGAACCCCAACAACTATCCTCATGTGTCGGTTGTCGACCCCCGCACTGGTGAACAGGTCAAGGTCTGGAGCGGCATCCCATTTCCATCGCCCTCGGAGTTTCACGCTCAGCTTGTCGAGTTCCTTGATAGGTACAGCCTCGCAGCCAACAGCAAAAACCCCGTTACCAAGGCCAAGAGGCCAGAGCGCGTTATCGACTTCGATCGATTGACGGAGGAGCAGCAGCTTGAGCTCGCACTTCAGAACAGTCTGGCGGCTGCCACGGGTGGTTCGCCGCCAAACATCGACGACCCCGATGCGCTAACCCGTTCAACTGGCAACCTGGCTGCGGACGACAAGGGCAAGGGGAAGGCGGAGGAGCCACCAGCAGAACCTCCAAAGGTTGAGTCGGCTTTTGACAGAATTCCATCGAATCAGCCACACTCGGAGCCAGCCGCCGATCCCAAGACCACAACGCGCATTCAGATCAGGCACAGCAATGGCCGCACTATCAGGCGGTTCCGCCTCGACGATACGGTGTCCAGAATTTACGAATGGATCAAGGCTGAGCCACCCATTCCAGGCATGGAGGGGGTACCATTTGAGCTCAAGACATCGCCCAGTGGTGTGGACCTGATCGGCCTCCTGGATCAAACTATCAAGGAGGCTGGCCTCGCTAACGGAACGGTGATGCTTGAATTTGAGAGTTAGGAGGACGCTTGGAGTCGTAATATCCATGACCTGACGGAGAAGATCAGGGAACAGCTTCTAGGGGCTGTCGATTGCTATGCAGCTCTATCTGCCGAGAATGCAGGGTCTCCGAGCACCTCTGCGGGATTGTTGACGTCTCTAGAGCGGACAGTCCTGGCGGAGGATATGAAGAAGAACTTAAGTAGTGCTAATGCAGCGGGTGAGGAGATGAGCCAATTACTTTTGGACGCGGCTGGTCAGATTAGGGCCATCGGTGAGAGGGTTAGGCAAGCGATGTTGAAGACCAAGAAGTCGAGAGAGGGGGACCTTGCGGAGAGATGATTGGGCCTGCAACATGGATTATAGGCAGGCGTGCAAAGCAGCGCGTGGGTCATGTTATCCCGTTCCTTTTTTTTTCTTCTTGTCTTTAGATGGGGAAGGAGTGAAAATGGCGTAATTTGGAATGGGGAGGTTAGTTGCTAATGGGCATTTTTCCGTTTACGTTTCCCTTTTTACTTACTCAGCATGGGAGAGGCCGGATTGGCTCTTATGGGGTTTATGGAGGTGTCGGCTTTGCTGCGTGAATTAGGATGGGTGAGGATTGGGGGTTTGATCCGTTAGCGAAGAAGAGATGCTAAGATTTTTGGTGCTCTGATGCCGTTGGTTTTGTGCATAAATGTTAGAGTGTGAATAGATGGGTGGTGCTTATTTTGTGAGGTATGCTTGTTTGCGCTGATGTGATTGTGAAATGAGGGTATGTTTTGTACTGTTTTTTGCTGTGACCAGGGATTTGATGATGAGTTGATGTCAGTGATAGATGATGAGCACCCAAACCACAACCCAGCACAAGACCATGCAAGTTCATGGCGCAGGAGATAGCTTCTGGTATCCAATCGGTCGGGTCCTTTTACGGATGATGCGCAATTTTTAGTGTGCCACATTTGACTTGTACGGAGTGTGCTGGACATTCTCGGCTCATTGTCATGTCAACGTCCAATGATGGGCAATCGGTTGGTTGATAAAAGGTGAGCGGGAAACACCTCGGTGAGATGGCTTACCTGAAGCTGAGCACTCTCAGTCAAGATTAAAAATGATTGGATGATGTGTGTTTGGGCATAGCTACCTGAATGTTTGGGGGAAAGGGAGGTGTAATTTCCAGTTGAAGCTCACACTCGTCGCCTGAGTTTGAGGGTTCAGGTTGGGCAAAACTGGAGAATATGTTCTTTTTGGCTAGTCAAGATAGGTACCTAAGTATGACTGGGCAAGAGTGGTTGTAGCTACGGTGTGTTGGGTCTTGCGCTGGCTTTTGATGAGGAGATCATACAACTGTTGCTTCCATCCGGAGGTTTTTGACCTTCATCAGAGGGGATTCATGCTGCGATGATGTATGGCAGAAGATCTGTTTGAGATTCATCTGAGAGCCAACATGGCCACAAACATATGTCACATATAATTGGTACGGTAATTCACGGCATCAGCCACAGACTAGGCACATGGGTGTTAGAGTCAAAGATCATCTTCTCCAACCATCTCAAGCCATCAGTGAGCAGCTGTTGCTATGATGTCTCTTCGTGGGGTGTCAACAGCAACCCCGCCGCCAGCTTCTGTCCTTGTCAACAGGGTTACAAGGAGGCAGGCTTACCCCTGACCAGATGTTAGCGGCGGCAAGGCGGGTAGTGTGCGGGGGGGAGGGGCACAGGCCACTCGGCTGCGCCTGGCTGGGCGGGCAACGGTGTGTGGACAACGCCTGGAAAGACGCCATCTGTTTTCCCTTTCAGACGGCCAGCACCGCAGACCCCACACTTCACTCGCAACCTCCCCCTACAACTGCGCGATACATTTGGGGGGACGTCATACTCTTGCTTTGAGCTTGCCTTGACGTGCCCAGGTGAGACAGCGCTCTCGCCAGCTCAAGGTACCGCCGCAAGCCACCAAGCAGGCAGAGAAGGCACCTATCTCTCTCTCGCTCTCTCTCCTGGCAAGTTGAGAGATGCAGCAAGCAGCAGCAGCAGCAAACCGTTGGCCAATTGTCTCTTGCTTCAGACAATAGGAGGTGTGGGCGAGCCAGGTACATTTTGTATGACCTAGGTACATATCTGGCTACCACAGCAGCTATACAGCCAGCCAGCCTGGAGTACTTGTCCATTGCGGTGTATTGGCATTTGTGACTTGGAGCGCCTCGCCCTTCCTTCCTTCACTCCCATTAGAAATACAGACACAGTACCCATTTTCGAATCTCGAAGAAATTTGCTCCCCGAACTGAGCATCCACAACCCTCGAACTCGTCCGACCGAACCGATCATTCGCTCCTGCTTCTCCTCGGTCGTGCCCTCCTGCTTCTGTGGGCTACCTGCTGTTCGATTTCCCACTACAACTTTCCGCTCTTCCAAACTCCCTCGACTCACAGCTTCCTCTCTCCCTCTTTCTCTCTCTCTCTCTCCCTTACATGCCATTCGCATTGTCCGTCACGATTGGCCAACAATAATACGGACTGGGGTTTTCTCCTTTCTTCTTTTTGCTCTCGAGAGCAAACGTAGCCTTCGAGAGCAGCACACATTCGTCCAATCGACCTACCTTGACAGCCGCAAGCAAGGGATACCAGCAGAGCCACAATGTCGGAACGTGAATACAACGATCGAGAGCTCTCGCTCGATCCTGAGCTGCTCTATACCCGGGAGTCATGCATTGGAGGGGGTAGTTTCGGCAAGGTGTACAAAGGGTACTTCTACCCGTGACCATAATCTGATTCTGCTAGCTTGGGCTGACATAAATTTCACAGGGTGGACAAGCGTACTGGTCAGGCGGTGGCAATCAAAATCATCGACATAGAAAGTGCTGAGGATGAGGTCGACGATATCATCCAGGAGATTGCCATCCTGTCGGAGCTTCAGTCGCCCCATGTGACTAAGTATTACGGGTCGTATGCCAAAGGCGCCGAGCTGTGGATCGTCATGGAGTTTTGCTCTGGCGGGAGCTGTGCCGACTTGATGAAGCCCGGCCTTATTGGGGAGGACTGCATTGCCATCATTGTTCGGGAGCTGCTCATGGGGTTGGATTACCTGCATTCGGACAAGAAGCTTCATCGAGACATCAAGGGTGAGTCTTGCTTTGTAAGTTGTGGGATGTTGGGGTTCTTGGGCTAATCATGTTCTAGCTGCCAACATTCTCTTGACGTCTAATGGACAGGTCAAGCTGGCTGACTTTGGTGTCTCTGGACAACTTTCGGCAACCATGACCAAGAAGAACACGTTTGTGGGCACGCCTTTCTGGATGGCACCGGAAGTGATCAAGCAAAGTGGCTATGATCACAAGGCTGACATCTGGTCCTTGGGCATCACCGCCCTGGAGCTTGCCAATGGCGAGCCTCCCTATGCCGACATTCATCCCATGAAAGTTCTGTTTTTGATACCCAAGAATCCTCCACCCAGGCTTGACGGGGCACAGTTCAGCAAGGCCTTCAAAGACTTCATTGAGGTGGTGTTGCAGCGAGATCCCAAGGATCGACCTTCAGCAAAGGAACTGCTCAAGCATCCGTTTATCAGACGCGCGAAAAAGACCAGCTACCTGACGGAGCTCATTGAGCGATACCAGCGCTGGGCCGCGACGCACGAGCCTGAGAAGGACGATGTGGACGACGAGCCGGAGACTCAATACGAGAATCAGTCCCGCACCGACGATGACATGTGGGATTTTGGGACGGTACGACTGGTTAATGAGCGTGGTCACCTGATCCATAGGCCGGGCATGTTGAACGCCATGGGCGAGTCGGCAACCAATGCCAGGTCTACGAGGACACGGGAGAACTCTGACGACTATGGCGAGCGGCGGAGGGAGGCGAGTCCTGCGAAGTTGACTCTGGATACTAAGGATACCCTGAAGGCAGTCACTGGGGCTGGCAATTCTAGGCAGATGTCACCTCAGCGAAAACCCGTCGGTGCTTCTTCGCCAACCAAGGGCAGGTATTCTAGGGAGAACTCGCCCGAGAAGCCACTTGCCGACCTCAACGACACTCCTCGCGCTTCCTATACCTCCAAACCGGTGCCTCGACCACCTGGCCCGGGCTCTCCCGAATACGAACGGGCACTCGCGCAGCAGATCCAGCAGGAAATGGGTGCTCTGCAGTTGGGGCCTGGTGGATATTCTCGAGGACCATCTCTGAGGTCTCACACGTCGTCGACTCGAGCATCGCCGATGAAGCTGCCAGAGATTCCGCCATACCGGGGATCACAGCAGCAACAATCACAAGTGCCTCTCCAAAAGATTACGAACCAGCCCGCTCCGATGATGTATCCCGACAATGGTCCCTACAGCTATCAGCAACAGCAGCAGGTCCAACAACATTATCAAAGATATGGCGCGCAGGTTCCTGCCCATCAGCCAAGCTCGCCGCTGATCTCGAAGGAACTGCCTCGTAATCGCGAGCCTGTCGATCCGGGTTCGCTGACGCCAACCTCGTTCCCGTCGCCAGCGCCAGCGAACCCGAATGGAGACTTGGACGCGCTCAACGACGTGATTTTCCCGGCGCTCGAGGAGGCGCTCAAGAGGCGGCAGATTAGCCTGCAGCAGCTCTTTAGGCCAGAGCCGGGCAAGCCTTTTCCGCCGGTGACGCCGAGCCAGCAGCGGGCCGAGGCGACGCACGAGAGGATCCGGAAGCTGGTGTACAAGCTTGCGCATGTGTGCAAGGAGATTGACCACCACGACAAGCAAGAGCCTGTGGGTATGGGCAAGGAGGTGCCAACCTTTCTGGAGGGTCTGCTTGAGGAGATCTTGGTGAGGGTTGAGCCGCTTGATGAGGAGGAGGCTCAAAGATGAGCGACAACACAACACATTGACAAGGAACATCTACTTCAAGATGTTGCTCAACCAGCTCTTGTGAAGATATTGGGGGATTTCTTTTTGCGACAAGCATCAATGCAGACATTTTGGGGTCGACCACTCGGCATATCCAGCATTAGCAGTTGCGATCTTTGATCATCACGGCCATTGAGAAGAGCACTACCTACACCACCACAACAAACGGACGGGGGAAATTGCGATTACACTATGTGAGGAGGACGGAGACGGAAAAAGCAAGCAAGCATCCGACTTGCTCGAGGGCATGAAACGACTAAGCGGCTTTGTATTTCTCTTTTTGTTTGGTGGAGTCGCTACATGGCACAGGCACATACATGGTATTAGCGGAGGAAGGCAGGCAAAAACCATGGGTATATAGAGGTATGGGAGGGGAGATGGCATGGAGTGGAAAAGATGAAGGAACTTGAGAGAGAGAGGAGGCAAACGTTTTTACATTTTCTACAATACCAATTTGTTGCTGATTTTGGGGGGGCGCAGGCATGGAGGCATGGCGTAGTATAGCATAGCAGAGGTATTAAATTTGAGGGTTTTGGGCCGTGGGCTCTCTGTGTTGGTGATTCTCTGGGGCATGCTTCTGTGAAGATGTGATGTGGTGGTGATGATGTTGGAGAGATCGATATTTTGCTGCGTGAAAACACGCTTGCGGTACTTGGTAGTGGTGTCTCTAATGGTTGGGTAAGGTACCTTATATATGTTAGGTAGTTGAAAAGTGAGGATGGCTGATAGCTCAGGTACTAAGGGAATGAAGATGGTCTTCCGCGTTGGAAGGAGATTTGAGGATGGGGACGACAAACTACCAAACACTGGCTCGTCCGTTTTTAAAGGATGGGATGGAGGCAATTGTATTATTGACCTTTTTGATTTTGGGCGTGGAGATGGTGTGTACCTGGGATATCTGGTGTTTGAAATCTGCTTGAGGGTATAGGACGAGAGTTGAAATATATACTGTCTCTGGTTCTGGTATGTACTTATGGCTAGTAGGTAGGTTAACTCCTTGTTTTTCTTATTTTTCTTGTTTTAAATTAGTTGGTGGGTGTGTTGCGGGAGATGATGTGGTGTTCAGGTGGATGATTGTGAAGTGGTTATGGTCAAGTGGTGATGGTCAAGTGGTGTTGGTGGGAGGGTTGGGGTGACGATGAGAGGATTTGAGGATGTGTGGTTGGATTATCGTGATAAAGGTTGAAAATAAATGGGATATGTGATTTTCACGCTTAGGACCAAGATACAAGAGTAGCCCTCACAAGAGTAGAGTCAGGTTTCAGAGCAAGTCATAAAGTTCAAACCCTTCAAACTCCTGTCCCCTACCTAAACTACCTAGGTAAACCACCAACACGCCTAAAAACACCATCCCAGAGACCTAAACGCCCCCGATCTCAATCTTGTAGTCGTTAAGCCATAGCCTCCAAACTATCCAGCCCAACACTCACATCCACCACCCCGCAATCCACCGTCTGGTTCCCAATCAACCCCTCCCCACCCGCCCTCCACTCCGGATTCGCCCACACGTCCATCTGGCAATCCAGAGTGACATTCACCCCCCCTTGCCCCTTGAAAGACGTGGTAGGATAAGTCTTGTCTTTCCCGTCCACGCACTCCCAGTCCTGCTTCACTTCCAGCCGGCCGGTCAGCTTGTCGAACCGAAAGGTCGCCGCGGAGGTGTTGGCGACGAGCGGGGAGAGGTTGGACGCGGTGCTGGTGGGGGGCGTGTAAAGGCAGGTGAACCATTGATCAAGGTAGAAGAATTGATTGGGGGTGGTGGAGACGGCGGTGCAGAGCTGGTCGAAGGAGGGGCCGAGGGCGGGGTTGGAGAGGTTGAAGGTTAGGGAGGCGGTGCCGGCGGTGGAGGGGGAGGTGAGGGAGGGGCCGAGGAGGGAGAGGAGAGAGGAGTAGTGGAAGGATTTGGCTGTCCAGTTCAGGGACGAGAGGGACGCGTCGGAGCAGGTTTGGGTTGCTTGTTGGAGGACTGGGGAGGTTTGGGTGAGGGTGGGGAGGAGGAGGAGAAGGAGGGAGGTGGACATGGTGAGGGTGGTTAAGTGTGAGGTTTTGGGGGGGAGTTGGTGGTGGGGTGATCTGTGTGTGGGTGTAGAGAAGGTTAGAGATGAGGTCAGATGGTAGGCTTTTGCCCTGGTTATATGCGCATATAGACTGCCACTTCTCGATCATATCAAGTCCGACCAGCCTCGAGGCCAGGCTGGTGTTGCATGATCTTCGAAAGGCCTCACCATCAAATAAGGCAAAACTGACCTTTCAAGTGGCCTGACCTCCTTCTCTGTCTTGTGCGAGTAGTGCCCAGCGCCGTCTTCCGCTTGCTAGAGCCTCCCACCATCTCTGACCTTCATCGGGTTTCGGTCGCTAGTAGGCAGAGAGTCAGAGCAGCCGATGCTCGAGATAGCCGGTTGGAGTCTAGTTCCTTGTCTGCTAGCGTGAGGTAACTTACCAGTTGCCTGTATAACAGCGCATCCGTCGGCGGAATCTAGAGGTTATGCTTGTACGCCTTGAAAGGGATCTGTCCGGTGATATTGGACCGATGTCGCCAAGAAGAATGTGAGTGAAAGCTGAGAAGACGTTTTGTAGAACATGATCGCTCGAATTCTCCACGTCGGCGAGGTTGGGAATGACCCCATCGTCCATCCATCCCGCCGTACTTTGCAAGCTGATAACGGCTGGCTGTCTTCGTGTGTCCCCGTTACTCGGTGCCGAACCTCCAATTTTATCCGACAGGGCTTGAGGGGAATGATCGACATGGGATGGATAGAGGCGATTCTCGAAGTGGCATCCCGTTCCGCTGTGGTGGAGGTGGTATTCTTCAAGGATTACCAGGACCCCTCAACGCCCCCAGTCTCTCGTTCCTGTGGTCCTGTCCCAAACCGTTGACAAATATTCTCCGACTATGAAGGCAGCAAAGTAGGACGACGATGGTGTGAGACAGCTTGTGTATGTACACGGGTCCTTTGTATTTCTATCAATGACTATCTATCTGCGCACCGCAGGTCTAGAACAATGTGTCCGTAGACCACTCCGACCAAGCATCTCTTTCTCTCAGAGCTGATCAACAAGCTTCTGAGCAGCGTAGTCAATGTTGGTACCGAATGTATCCGGCTTGGCCTGGATGTAGAGCACCCCATCTTCCACCACAACCTCACCATACGAGTCATACGTGAGGGTGTCCACAATGCGAAGGGCGTACTCGTTCTTGCTGACAGCCTCCAGAAGACCCTCCTGGATAAGCTCGTCCTCGCCAACCTTTTGGTACTTCATCTGGTAAGCCAAGCCCTCAAAGTACTTCAGCGTGAAGTTCCCGAGCCGTTCTTGCCAGTCCTCGAGACTGGGCTTGCTCTCACTGAGTTTGGCAAAGTTGGCCTCGAAGTTGGGATTGATCGTGATCTCATCCACACTCTTGCCGAGAAGGTCGGCAATGTCCTTCTTGACAGCGCCGATGGCGGGTTCGTAGTCCTGTCTGATGCTGTTGCGAGCGTGGAAGCTAAAAGGCTTGTCACTGGGAGCGGCGTTGAGGGCGGGCAAAAGGCTGTTCTCTTGCAAGGCGTAATCGACGTTGGTGCCAAGGCATGTCTCGTTGAACAGAATGCGCAGCTTGCCATCCTTGATATCGCAACCATTGTAGCTAAAACGGGCTGGGTCCTGGTCCTCGACCTCGAGCGTCAAGACATGAGCATGGGCGAGGTCGTTGATCTCTGTGGCGAATTCGCTTCCATATCTTCCACTCAGATACTTGATCTGGTAGATAGCGCCCTCGACGTAGGCTTTGATGCAAGAACCAAGACTCTCCTTGGCGTAACCGTCGTTGTGGTAAGGCCAGATGGCCTTGGGGTCAGCTTCGACGGTCCACTCGGTGCCAAGGAGTTCGGAAAGCTGCTTCTCGAGGTCGGCCTTGTTGTTCTCCCACTCGTCTCTGACTTGTTGGTTGTTAGTAAAGCGAGCAGAGACGGGATTGGGTTGTCTTACCATTCTTGCGGACGGCAAGCGAAAGCTTCTCCGCAGGAGGAAGAGGAGCCATAGTGACGGATGTATTGAGTGGTGGTAGTTGGGAAGAATGTGGTAGAGTTGAAAAAGAGGCGGGCGAGGATGTTCGAGATGATGCTGAAGATATTGGACCTCCTGGACAGCCAGAGGTCCCCTCTTTTATGTCCAAAAGTCGCATCGCTCCTCACGCCCACCCGCGTCTTCCAGTGACCGAGCACATCACTTGCCTAAGCATCCCTTCCGGGGGTTCGGTGATACCCTGGGCCACATTCTGTCGAGTCACGGAGGTTCGGTCAGCCTCACGGGAGTTGTTGCGGAAGCTCGGTTTCCAAAACGTTGACCGCTCTGCTTGTGGAAATGAGTCGTCGGCCCACTCCAGGCTGCCGCTCTAGGGCCCAAAGAACTGCATAGTATCAGGAACGCAACCGAGGGGAAACGCCAAAGTCAACATGCATACTCCTTGTTATTCCAAGAAAGGCAACTTTGCCGCCGTCCTACACGAGATATGACATCTAGTTTGTTGACATTGCTTAACACGAAGATGGCAATCTCCAGTTCGCCTTGCAGATCGCCCTTTGGTGCCAAGCCATCCCCGCGCTCAGCTCTGGCGCCTCGCGCGCCTTCAGGGGTCGCCAAGCATGCTGCCTCCCTCAACAAAGGGTAGCGAGTTCGTGGCATCAACAATGTGGTTAAAAGAGACGAACAACGCACGGCTCGATGTTTCTGTCCTCCAGAATCAGTAACCGGTGCGAAGCGCAAAGCCGGCAACCATGCCCTCGATGTGAGTAATGCCATGCCACCACACGTGTGCCAGCAGACGAGCATACCTGACGCTAACTGATCACGACAGACCGCTCAAAGCCCAAATCGGAATCCGTGAGGTTTGGAAAAAGGAGGATGGCGCACTCCAAACGGCTATCAGGAAGCTCAAAGACATCTTGGGCCACGAGGTGGACGCTGAGCCCGAATGGCATCTTTTGATCGCCGAGCTTGACTCCTATTATCCCGACAAACTGGACCTCGTGGCTTGCGTCACCGGGTGCGTTCTAGTATGCGTCAAGAGCATGATCGAGCTTTTGGATGGCTCTGAACACGAAGCGTGGGGGGAGCAGTTGCTGGAAAAGGTCCCCTCTCGCCTCAGGATCTTTATAGCCGTTGCGGACTCGGACAAGGCCGCCACGTCGTGGTCGGAGCAGCGGCGAGGGTTTGTCGTCTCTCTTCCCAAGAAACAGGCCTTTCAGCTTCAACCAACCGAATTGTTTCCCATCTTTCGTGGCAACCTCCTTACTTGCTTCGATACCGACAAGAAGCAAACCGAGCTTCCGGTTCGGGATGCCCAGGCCACCACGACACCTGGAGACGACTGGGCAGAGGTAGAGGTCAATGTCGACGCCTCCAAGCCACGAGCAAAGGTCGAGTTTCTTCCCGACGCGGCGTCTCTACCACGCCCCGACCAGCTGTTTCTTCGACCGCCCTATTACCTGACCATGACGGCAAGCACCAAGAGGATCGAGTTGCACTGCAGCCACAGCCCTACCCTTCAGTTCTTGTCGGAGTATCTGCAACGCTGGTGTCGGGTCAATCACCATGATACCACCAATCCTCCAGCCGTCCAGATAACGCTCCATCAGTCTGCGTTCGGGCTGGGCGAAATGTTCAACTCGCTCGTCCTTAGCACGGAGCACACCCGGTACACAAACGAGTTCCAAGTGACGGCACCCATGGTTGCTGCTTTGATCGAGGGTGTGCTGGGATACGAGCTGTTGCCGTCACTGGGTGGTTGGAGCTTTCGGAGGGATGTTGAGTTTAAAACGCTATGACTATTGCCAGGGCTGCATATTGTGAAAAGCTGTTGACTTGTAGCCAGCTTCGGACAGTTTTGAGCAACCAATTAGCCGTTGCCCGGCTAGCTCAATCGGTAGAGCGTGAGACTCTTAAGGAGTACTCCGAAATCTCAAGGTTGTGGGTTCGACCCCCACGTCGGGCTCAATTCCCGTCACAGACGATTCTTTTTGACCTTTTCTGTTTGGTCATCTGGGCCAGGTGGCCTTGCCAGAGAGAGAGAGAGAGAGAGAGATCTATTAGCGTCCAATCGGGTCGAACTGTGGCGCGTGGCCCCGAGGGGTCACGTGCCCGAGCCTACCTCGCCTGGCCCCCGTTTGGGGATGTGGACGGCCCAAGCTTCTAATACTACTGCTAATACTAGCTGACAGGGCGTTTCGCGTCACAAAAGAGAGTTATTTACAAAGGAGAGAGAGGCCTGCCTGCCTCAGGGCTCTGGTCCCCGAGGGCTTACGGCTCCTCTGTGGTTCCGCTGTTTCCTCAGGCCATTACAATCTGGGCCTGGTCACGTGTCCTATTCTTCTTCCTCCGCTGGGTCGTACACTCCCGAGCCTTCCACCCACTCGGCGTATTTCTTCCAGTCCTTTCCCAGGAGCTTATCCGGCCTCCTGAGCGCTTTTCATTTTCGCTGTTCAGAGTGCCCCTGGCCCGCGCCGCTGGGCACTCCGCGAAGTGCCCGATTTCCGTGGGTCGGCCGCAGCGGCAGGTCCTATACGAGTCGTGTCCGAAGCGTAGGTGGTACTCCTCGTAGTCTCCGTGTCCCGTCCTCTCCGCCAGGAGGTGGTGTAGGGTCTTTCTTGCGAGCGTGAGTTCCGGGGGTCGTTTCCTGGTCCTGGATCATTAGCTGGGCGTATCGCGTCGGCCTGTTCGCCAGCCACCACGAGTTCCACGCCTCCCTCTTCAGTGCCCTGGCCTTTGCCTTGACTGCGGTCAGGGCGGGGGGATCTTGGGTCTGGGAGCGCCCCCGAGGCCGGCCTGAACGTCGGCCTCCTCGTTCCCCTGGATCCCCATATGTCCTGGGGCCCAGTGTACCGTGAGGGGGCAGGTGGTGGTCCTTCCACGCGTATCCTATAACCCTGAACGCCTCCTGGGAATTGTCCGAGGGGCGCCCTGTGATGCCGTATAGTACCGCCGAGTTGTCGATGAAGAGCCGTACCGCCGAGGGTCTTGCCCCCGCCCTGATGTATTCGCGCGCCCACACCACCGCGTGTGCCGCCCCAACCGCTTCGCCGTCAAAGGCCTCGGATTCTCCGAGCCTTCCGTGGTGCTCGTGTAGCTTCTGCCCATCCTGGTACGCCACGTAGCCCCAGCCCGTCCTCTTCGGTAGTCCTCGTGCGGGGGCTGCCTTCGATCCGTCACTGAACAGGTGGATCTCGTCCCTAGGGGCGAGGAGTGTCAGTTGTTCGTGGAGTCTCTTGCCCAGTTCCTTGTTTTCTGGTCTTGGCAGAGGTACCGGGTGCCGTAGGGTCCATTGCACCAGGTGCGGCCTGGGGCAGTCGGGGAGTAGGGTCGCGAGTGTTTCCAGTCTGGTTTGCTTCTCCGGGAGACGCCTCCGGGGGCCCCTCCTGGGTGGCTCCGGCATCGGCCGGGTCCGGAGGACCAGTGGGTGGCGGGGGTCGAGGCTCTTGATCCGTGCCGCCATCGAGATTCTGGCGAGGGCGAGCGCCACTTCGGCGGGGGGGGTCCCGCTCTCGCGGAAGATCGCCCCCAGGGGGGTCGTTCTCCAGACCGGGACAACCGCCCTGGCCGCACATTTAAGTGCCTTGTTGACCGCATTCGTTTGTCCTCCCTGCCTTACCCCGGTATACCACGTCGCCGCCCCATACGTCGCCGTGGGTACGACCACTGCCCGGACCGCCTCCGCCGTGGCTCTTGGTGGGGTGCCCCGGGCCACCCTGTTCAGCCTTCGCAGGTGGTTCGCTATTTTCAGTGCCTTCGTCGCCCACCGATTGGCGTGGGCTTTGAAGTTGAGTTTGGGGTCCAGGAAGAAACCCAGCCATCGGACCTCCTGTTTCGGCGTCACCTCCGTATTGCCTATCCTTACTGCGGGGGTTGCGCGGCTCTTCGTAAGGTGTAGTAGCTCGCACTTGGCTGGGTCGAACTCGACGCCATTCCTGGAGCCCCAGGCCTCCGCCTTTTCGGCCGTAGCCTCCAGTATTGCCGCGCACTCCTGGGCGTTCTTGCCTACAGCCAGCAGTCCGAGGTCGTCTGCGTACGCCGACGCCCCGGCCAGCTCCTTAACCAGTGGCTGTAGGAAGAGTGCGAAGAGGACCGGGCTGGCAGGGGACCCTTGTGGGAGTCCGCATGCCACTCTTCTAGGGGGGAGGGTGCAGTCTCCTAATCTCATGGCTGAGCTCCGGTGTGACATGAAGGAGTGTACCCATTCGCAGACATTCAGTGGCCAGCCTTGTCGCCTTAGCCTCCCTGCTAGCCTATTCTTTCTGACCGCGTCGAAGGCGCCCTGTACGTCCATTGTCAGGAGCGCCGCCGCCTTACCCCTTCCCCAGGCTCTCTCGACGTCGTGTACCAGGCACAGAACGAGGTCCTCGGCGGACCTCCTCGGGAGGGACCCTATGTGGGTGGGGCCGAGCACTTCTTGGTTGACTGCGGTGAAGCCTATCCTTCTGGCTATCAGTCTTTCAAGACCCTTCCCTATACACGATAGGAGGGCGATCGGGCGCCACGCTCTGACCGTGGTATAGTTGTCTTTGCCCGGTTTCCTGAGCATTACCGTTTCCGCTTCTTTAAACGGGAGCGGGTGGTGCCCTAAGAGGAGGCACTGTCTGAAGAGGGCCGTGATGTTGTCGCCTATCTCCCGCCACACCTCGCGTAGTAGGTCTACCGTGACGTCGTCTGTGCCGGGAGCTGTGCTTGTGGTCCCGATTGTGCATCTCCTTGCCTCCTCCGGGAGATCGTGTTGTCCCATTGTATAGTGTCGGTGGGTTGGGCGAGAACCCAAGGCTCTGTGGTGTCCCCGTCTTCTCCGAATCTTTCAACCACCTCTTTCCTAAGTAGTTCTAGCTTTTCCCCGGTTCCGTAAAGGTCCTATTCCTGTGGACCAGCGGCGGGGGCGAAGGTGTCGGTTGCCTTGTGCCATGCCGCCACTGCGTAGATGTCCTTGTTCGAGGACGCTTGCTCGAGCTTCTGTTGCCAGTACTCTCTTTTGCCTTTTGACCGTTGTCTCGAACGTCTTGCGTATTTGCTTCCGGTCTTCCTCCCCTTGTGTGGGGTCGTTGCGGCTCTGCTGTAGCGCCACGCGTGCTTCCTTGCACTCCTCGTTCCACCATTGTGTGGTGCCTCCTGCTTGTCTTCTCAGGCGTCCCGCTCCCTTGATCGCGCCTACGAGGGCGTTCTGTAGGGAGCGAGCCCAGTGGTCGAGGTCCTTGGTTGTGTGTGCTACCGTCGGTACTTGTGTCATGCCCCATCTAGTCAGGGAGCGGAAGAGCGCCCTATCCTCCTCTTTGGCTGGGACGTAGGGTCTACCTTTCTTGGTTGCCTGTGGGCTTGCTGGTGGTACCGTCCCCGCCAGGGTGTAGTGGTCCGATCCGGTGTAGGTGTCCTCGTCCACCCAGGCTTTTACCTCTGTGCTCGTTGAGAGGACCAGATCGATGGTGTTTCCGTGTATGTTGGTGGGTCCCTGCAGCGATGCCAGGGTGAGGCGGTCTTCCAGCCATCCAGCTATTCGTCTCCCCGCCGGGCACTCCTTTCCCGGTTGCCAGGTAGGGTGGTAGGCGTTGAAGTCGCCTCCTATGATCGCTGGTCTGCCGGGGTGCCAGCTTTCGACCAGGTCGAGCACCTCGTCGTCGCCAAGTCTGTCCCTGTATAGGCTGACCCAGACTATCCCTTGGGCTTCTACCGCGCAGGCGTCGCGGTGTCCCGCGTGTCCCAGGCTCTGTTGGGTCCCCTTGTGTGTCTTTTTTGATATACCATCGCCCTGGGGGTCCTGCATTCCAGTCTTCTGTTGGCGTGTAGTGCTGGTATCCTCTGTGGGTTTTGGTCATTCTTCTGCCGTCCTGGGTTCGTGCCCATGGTTCCTGTACCAATATGACGTCGGCAGTCCTTTCCCACGCCATATTGAGGAGGGCGTCGTGTGCCCCTGGTCTTCTGGCTACGTTGGCCTGTAGGAAGGAGAGCCCGGACTTTCGTCCGTTTTGGCCGCTCTCCTGGGCTCGCTGGGTCTCACAGGCATGGTTCTGTGGCCGGGGGGTTGGTCGTTGCGGGTTGGGGGTCGGTGTTCCTTCCTTCCGCTGGGTGTGCCGCCGCGTACAGGGCCTCGCCTACCTTGCGTATGGCCTTGAGCTGTCTGTTGGTTGGTTTCTTGAGGACGCCCCCCTCCGTCCTTGGTCTGGCCGGGCACGCTCCAAAGTCTGCCTTGTGTGGTCCGTGGCAGTTGGCGCATCTCGGTGGCCTGGCGCAGGGCCCTGGTGGGTGATCAGTTCCGCAGTTATTGCATCTGGCTTGTCTATCGCAGATGCGTGGGTCGTGGTAACCTTGGCATCTATAGCACTGGTTGGCTTTTGCACTTCTGGTGATCTTTCTGGCCGGCGGGCTGCCAAAGAGTCTGAAGTGGTCAGGGACGGGTTTGATGAAGGATACGACCCAGTCGGCGTGAGTGTCGTCGGGTAGGGCGTGTTTCGACTTCTTCGCCGAGACCGGTTTGGCCTTAGTGGCCCGGAGGATCTCGTCTTCCATGAGGTCGTTGGTGTAGATGCTGCCGTCAGGGCCGTTGACCGTCTTCGGTACCCTGGGGACTACGTAGGTATGCCAGGTGGCCGATTCGTCAAGCTTCGCGCCGTGTGTGGTTAGGGCTGGCGCTAGGGCGAGTAGTTGCGTCCGCGCCTTCTTGTCGGCTGGGACGATCGCGAAGCCAGTGTCGACTTGTTTGGCCGAGCGGATGAGGCTGAGTGGGGCCCCGAGCTGTCGGCAGAGTGCGACTCTGAAGCCCTCCGCTGATGCCTGTCTCCACGGGTGGCCGTCGGGGAGCCTTACGAAGAGGCGGTCGTCTTCTCGGTTGGCCTTGTTGTTGCGGCCCACTGTTTTCCAGCCCGCTGTTGGATCGGGGGCGTGGGCAGTCAGGCTGGCGACACTTGTCCGCGCGCTGCTGGCGGCTTGGCTGCTGCTGGCCCCGCTCGTCGCCACCTGGGCCCACGTGACGCTGGTTGCATTGCTGCCCGTCGGGGTCTCGGCGAGTTTGGGGGTCTTTGAGGGGCCCCGGGCCTCTGTCGTCGGGCTGGTGCTCCTGGTCGTGCTTGTCGAGGAGTTCTTAGAGTCGAAGCTGGTCGACCAGGCGCTCCTCGCTGAGCCGGGGGCTCCTGTAGTGCCGTCGATGTCCTTAAGTATCCTAAAGAGCCAAAGGACTTTCTCCTTGCAAAAGGACGCCCATTCTGCCTGCGGGCCGGCCAGTTCGGCTGCCAGGGCGCCGTTTAGGCTCTGTGCCATGTTCCTGAGCACCTCTTGCCTTTGGAGGGCTTGTGTTCTGTCGTGGTCCATGTCCCTGAAGAGGGCCTCTACTTCTGGGTCTAGAGGGGGTCTTCCGGCATGCCGGCTGTCCTCGAGGCCTCGTGCGCTGGGCCTATCTAGTCCGAGGGGGACAGCTTCTGTCTGGGTTGTCGGGGGGGCCGTTGTCTTGCGTGGGCGCGACGGCAGTGGGTGAGGAGGTAGTGTCCCTGCGGTCCTTCCGGTCGGGGTGGGAGTGGTCGGTCTGGTCGTTGGGAGGGAGTCTCCCATCTCTTCGTCCCTTCTGAGGGCGGCTTCGTCGGCGAAGAGGCTGTCTTCCCTGCGGTCCGCGTGTGAGGGGCATTGCTCATTTCGACACGGGTCGTCGTAGCAGGAGCCTGCGCAGGCCAGGCAGCCCTCGCAGTTCCACAGGCAGTTGGGGGTCTGGGCGCCTGGTGCCGTCATTTTCGCGTGGGTTTTAGCGACTAGTTCTTCCGCGAGTCGCCGCTGCTCGAGCGTGGCTTGTTCAGCCGGGACGTTGTTGTCGAAAAGCACTGCTTTCCAGGCTTCGGAGAAGCCTAGGTAGATCTCGTGCTTCGAGTTGTTCGAGAGGCGGTAGCCTCCTGGGGCCGTCGAGGCCATCGTTGTCGTGGTAGGTGGGGATGCGGCTTGTGTAGGGGGGGGTGAGGTGATGAGGGTATTCAGACAAGAGGGCTTCCAAGGCCCTGGAAGGAGTAACCAGCTCCTGATTGGTCGATTCTTCCTAGAAAAATATTTTTCAGGGAAAGGTTGTGGCCTTGCCAGAAGCTTGATGGTTCTTTTTCCGTGGGCTGGGTTATTCCCCGCAAGGCTAGCTTTGGAATTACTTAAGATATTGTAAAGAGACCGAAGATATACTACCGAGGACTGCTGTAGTTCGTCCGGACTGTCACCCTCGCATGGATTGCTGCCACAGCAGAGGAATGCCTGCCGCCACCGCAATCGTTTTCCTTTCATTGGCCAATTGGACAGCTGTTAGTTGGTGTTCTGTTTTCGGAAACGTGACATGTGAGTTAGGTTGAGATGGGCGGAGACATGGAGCTGTTTGGTGACTACAATAGATATTACCTAGGTAGTGAGATAGGTATGGATAGGCAATGAATAAAGATAGAGATCTCATCATGATATCGGCCGTTGTGTTATCAACCGCCATGATCAATCGTTTGCTGCAAGGCCCTCTCGCTGGGCTCTTGGGGTCTTGGCAGATGGTTCCAAACCCGCAGCTTTCCGTGGCGCCGACGTTGCAGACGTCACAGAATGGAATCCGTGCCCCGCCCGCCTTGCTGCACTAAAACTTCTTCGCCTTAGCGCGCTGTTGCTGAACAGCGCCGAGACCCACCCGACCGGGAAGATGGAGACCTAAAAAACAGCTCGACCAACAAGGCAGGCAGGTGCTTCCTTTTGCTTTGCGGCATTTGCTCTTTTGCTCTCCTCCTCCCGTCAGAACCTTTCCGCATTTCCTACCGCTCGCTCTTTTTTTGTCGCCGGCCAGCCTCACGATACCCTCTTCCCGTCCTATCCATATTCTCAACATGCTTTCCAGGAACTCTGCGCAGGTGAGTCTAGTCCTGAGTCTTGTCGTCACCAACACCTCTCCTCCTGGAACCCCTGCAAGTCGTTGCGATTAGCCAGCTTCCCCACCACCAACCATCCTCATACTGACTGCCTTTCTCTCTGCGAATAGCGCCTTCTCAGGGTTGCCGCTCAGCCCAGCCAGCGCCTCAACATTGCGCGCGGCTTCGCCAGTGTCCAGGACACCCCCGCCCAGTCCCTTCAGGCCGATATCTTCAAGCCCACCAAGTACGGTGGCAAGTACACCGTCACACTCATCCCTGGTGATGGTATCGGTGCCGAGGTCGCCGAGAGCGTCAAGACCATCTTCAAGGCCGACAATGTGCCAGTTACCTGGGAGCAGATCGAGGTCTCCGGTCTCTCAGATGCGACCCCAACCGGCCGCACCGAGGAGGCTTTCGCCGATGCCGTTGCCTCCCTCAAGCGCAACAAGCTCGGTCTGAAGGGTATCCTCCACACCCCCATCAGCCGCTCCGGCCACCAGTCTTTCAACGTCGCCATGCGCCAGGAGCTCGATATCTATGCCTCCATCTCCCTGATCAAGAACATCCCCGGCCTCAAGACCCGCCACGACGGCATTGACCTCGCCATCATCCGTGAGAATACCGAGGGCGAGTACAGCGGTCTCGAGCACCAGAGCGTGCCCGGTGTCGTCGAGTCCCTCAAGATTATCACCCGCGCCAAGTCTGAGCGCATCGCCAAGTTCGCTTTCAGCTTCGCCCTTGCCAACCACCGCAAGAAGGTTACCTGCATACACAAGGCCAACATCATGAAGCTTGCCGATGGTCTCTTCCGCAACACATTCCAAGCTCTCTCCAAGCAGTACCCCATGCTTGAGTGCAACGACATGATTGTCGACAACGCCTCCATGCAGTGCGTCAGCAAGCCCCAGCAGTTCGACGTCATGGTCATGCCCAACCTTTATGGTGGTATCCTGTCCAACATTGCTGCCGCTCTCGTTGGTGGTCCTGGTGTCGTTCCCGGCTGCAACATGGGTCGTGATGTCGCCGTCTTCGAGCCCGGTTGCAGGCACGTTGGCCTTGACATCAAGGGCAAGGACCAGGCCAACCCTACCGCTCTTCTTCTCAGCGGTACCATGCTTCTCCGCCACCTCGGCCTTGATGACCATGCCAACCGCATCTCCAACGCCGTCTACAGCGTGATTGCCGAGGGGTAAGTTATGACGAGGTCTGTTGCTATGCACAGTTTGCTAATACCACTACAGCAAGATCCGCACCCCCGACATGGGCGGTAATGCCACCACCCACGAATTCACCCGCGCCATCCTCACCTCCATGGAGAACTCGTTGTAAAGATACCCAACCACACACGCAATGCTAATTCACGCGCCCCTACCATGTACATGATCCGATTGCGTTGCTCTTCATCGGTAATTCGTTAATATCGACCTATATACGGGGATCCTTGACTTTTTCAAGGAGTGATACCAGGAACGGAGGAAGAAGGGCGTTTTACAGCGACGACTTTTAGACGGGGATCAAACGAGTGAGACTGGCATGGGGCGGAGAGAGAATCCGTTGTAGAGACGCTGGAGTGAGACAGGGGGAGCTAGAACTGGTCGGCCATGCGGCACACACAGAGACTCATGTTTCCTTTATTTCTGGCTACCACACTTGGAGAGCTGAGAGGAAAGCTTAGAAGGGTGGCGGTGGCCTATGTTAATGATATAACGAAATGGACCAAAAAAATCCTAAACATATTCTTGAATATCCCCGAACATGAGCTGTGACCTTCAAGCCAGACCTGAAAATCCTCAACTTGGCCCAACCCCAGACAAAAAAAAATTAACATCCAAAATCCTACCCTATCGACATGCCAATTGCCCCCCTCGAGCAGCTTACCTACCCCTTTCGGCGTGACCCTCCGAAGCGCCGAGCGAGCGCGCGGACAAGCGGCGGATTTATCGGCGAGAAGTGGGGCAGGGGTTGGGGTTCTTTTTTGATGCGAACGAAAGACGCGAAGTGGCATGAAAGGACAGGGGTGTTGACAGTGGGGGTTTTGATGCTTGAAGCGCTAGAAGTGCCAAGGGTTTCTTGGAAGGCAAAGGCGTGCAGCAAAGGAGGGGTTGGTTTGTTTACCAGGACGATGAAGGCATCACCATCTCAAATACCACCACCATCATGAGAATAGGTTACTTTCATAAATATAGCAAATATAGCTTGTCCCGATCTCATGTTCCGGTTGGGGAAAATTCCATCGCAACACCGTCAAAAATATTGTGAATAAAACACCAAACAATGAATTACTTTACACAAGAATACAAAACGGCCTCGTAGGAGTAAACATTTGAGGCAAACAAACGCAAGAAAGAAAAGTGGAAGCAATACTGCACTTTTCCCCCATCATTACAATCTCTCTCTCATCATAAACCACCCAACTCTGTTATGTACGCGTACCCTGGTATTCCCATCAAAAACGCCCATCCATTCCTGCCTCCCGTCATGTACTTCGTTTCCTCCATCATGTAGGCGTGTATGTAACACGCCAGGACCATTAGCCATCCCCCCATCCAGTATGCTTTGCTTCGCTCTACTGTGTATCGAAAAAAGCCAATACCATGTGTGAAGCACCAAGCGCCACGCAATGAACGAACCACTCCTTCCACCTCGTACAAACAAACTGACCCCTCACTGCCTCCAAATATGTGTATCCCCCAAGCTTATCGAGCTAGAAGAGTTACTACTAGCAGCCCCGCTCCCGGGCCCCGGAGGTCTAGTTGCGATTCCCTCGACCCGCGTCTCGTCTCTTCGGCTCCGTATTGATGGCCCCGCGCCGTAAGAGTACTCCCCTTCGCTACCACCAATGGCGAACTCGAGACTATCGTTCTCTTCTGTGAATGGCGGTGGTGGGTCTTGGTAGATCCATGGTTGCTCCAGACTAGACGTACATTGTTAGCTTGATCGCTTTTCGACAACAGTAGGGGAAAAAAAGACAAAACCTACGGAACCACCAAACTAGGATTCACAAACCGCAACCCCTTCTCCCTCGCCTCATCAACCGTCGTGCTCCCCCTCCGCCTCAACGACCTCTGATCCACATCCTCCTCATACCCCCCCTCCCTCTCATCATCCAAAATCGCCACCTCATTCACCCCTTCTTCCTGGTCCTCTCCCCTCTTGATACTAACCAAAGAAATAAACTTCGTCAGCGGCTCAAACTGCCACTTGAAGTTCCAACTATACCACACCGTCCCAATCACCAGCGGGGTCACCAGCACCGCCACCGTAAACGCCGACTTCAGCGCCAAGTACCCCGACATGGTCACCTGGAACACCACCAGCCCCAGAATGACCCGATAGCAAATCATCCTCCACGCACCCCCCGTCGCGTGCTGCGGTTGATCCATGGCATACAGCAGCTGATACTTGTAGGTGAAATACCCAAACACAAAGTACACCACGCCCAACCCCAAGACCTGGTACCCGTCTGGCAACACACTGTAGACCAGACACAAGATGAACACCAACAGCGCCGTGGGCAGGTAAAAGCCATAGTAGAACATGGGCGGCTGCATGATCTGGGAAAAGTCCCTTGGCGTCTTTGCGCCCATGCGGTTGATCGGGTACAAGCTTATGCTGCCAAACTGGAGCAGTCGGAAGGGGAACAACCCCAGACCCTGGAGCATGATGAAGCAGCTGTAGAAGCTGGTCAATTCCTCAATCTTTGTGGCAATGGTGTAGGCGATGTAGGTGCTGTCTGTCAGGCTCTTTCGAAACGTCTCCTGGATACCTGCCACAGCGGCACCGAAGACGGTGAAGATGAGGAAAATGTTGAAGAAGGTAAAGAAGAAGTTCTTGCTGATCACGGAGAGGGCCACATCGCCCCGCGAGATCATGCCTTGGTGTTCGGACAAGAAGTCGTAGAGGTAGGGCACGGCGACGTTGAGCAAAGATACAACGAGAGTCGGGATGCCGGTCTGAATAAGCGAGCGGATGATTTCGTGGTCCTTGAGGGTCTCGGCTAGAGAGGGCATAATGGCCTTGATGGTGCAGATGGTGGTAGATGCTAGGGCAGCGACGGGACCGACCCAGATGATGGAAAGAATCGAGATAAAGATGGTGACAGTCCACGACTGGAAGCGCCGCCTCCACCAAGGCTTGTATGTATTCCTCCATACCACATCGGATGGGGCTGGGGCAGGCTTGGTTAGCAACTGGCCCGGCCCAGGGTCGATGAGGGCCTGGATCGCCATCTGACAGGCTGCAATAGAGTCCATGGTCACGAATGCGATGTTGGCCGGTTCATAGGTCTTCTTCCGAGCAGCGATAATCTTTTCATCGAGCAACCGGAGGCGTTCGGTATAATAGTCGAGACCGTCAATCTTGCGACTTTGCATACGAAGAAAGCCGTACCAGAGCCTTGCCTGAGGACGGGGCCGGTCAATCTGCATATCATGCCCTCCTCGCAGCAGTCGTTCACTTTCGCCGGCTTCTTCATCAGACCGTACTTCTGGTGCCCCCGAAGCTGTCCCATCGCCATTCGCCTGCGTTCCAACTGGTAATTTTGGCTTTTGGCTGATGTAAACACTCCAGGTCTCTTCCAATTTGGCGAGTATTGCGGTTCTTCGCTCCATCAGTTCGTCGATCTCCTTCCAGTTGCGGCACAAAGTGACGCTTTCCACCTTTCCAATCTCCAGCTTTTCTACCAAAGTTTTGATCGCATTCTCGGTGCGCAGGTTCTCAGGAATACCAGACAATCGGAACGTTCGGTCGGTGATTGTAGATTGTGTGCCCAGGTAGTTCTGGCGTATGCCAATGACCTTCAGAGTGTACCGGTTCAGCATAAACAGGGTAAGTCCAGTAAATACATAGGTAAACACCAGGTAAGACCACAAGTAGCTCATGTTCTTGTTGAAGCTCTCGTCATCGCCCCCATGGTCGTCGCCAGAGTTTTCGCCAGCGTTTCCGAGGAGGTTGTCTTTTTGATAGTCGCTATACGGCGCATACTCGCGGAGCAGGGAAAATTCGGAGGCGTTGGTGTCGTTGCGTTTGTGTCCGGGATCAAAGTGGCGATTGATGGGCTCGAGAACAACGGCGGCACAGAGGAACATGACAGCGAAGAGCTGCAACGACATCTTGAAGAATGTCAGGAATACATATGCGTCCAGTCCGGCGCAAGCCAGAACCTGGTGTTCGGTAATCCTATAAAGGGCGGGCATCCAACCAAACAAAGTGTCGGGCAAGTGTGGGAGCTCGATCTCGGCATGTCGTTTGCGCGCGGCGTATAGGGATTTCCATCGTCGTCGTAATATCTGTCAAGGAGCTATTAGTTAGAGGCTCACTGGGACTAGAAAAATGAGAAGCGTACGTACACAGAAGGCTAGAAAGGCAGAAACCCCTAGCGATAGGGAAATGACGAGCTGAACCTGGAGGTCCTTGGGCCCAGGCTTGACATACTCGTCGCCATCGCACTTTGGCTTCTTATCGTCTTCGAATCCGTTCATGGTTGCATAGTTGAAGCTGAGGGGAATGTGAACGGGCACGTCGAAGATGGACGACGTGGGATGAACTTTTCAGAGTGAACTGGCGAGCCAGAGCTGTCGACTGTTGACCACAACCGACGACTGGTCACGCAGGCTTGGCGTTGGTAGATTACAAAAAGAGTGGGTCAAGGGTACAACTACTGTCGAAGTAACAGGGGTTTTGTGGTTGGAGATGATAGAATGTAGACTTCAACTCTTAAAGTAGTATATACCAGGCAAGTTTAAACATAAAGCCGTCATCAGCAGAGTATGCAAAGCCTTCAAAGCTGCAAATGTAGACTCGTCCTTGTACTGTCCTCGAGTACCTTCAACAACAACAGTTTCACGGCTCCACATGCGACAGGACACTGTGGGGCCGGTCTGCATGGTGACGTGCAAATGGGACCCACTGGCAAGATGCGCCTTCCTTACACATGCATCGCCTGCCTGCTGCTGAACAAGGCTTCATTAGGGGACTTGCAAACACTGATATTGGACAATATTTCTGCTCAACGATTGTAAGGTCATTTTGGGGGCCGAGAGTGTAACATGTTTCTTGCAATGCGTATGTTAGTTTCTACCACTCCGTATCACCTGGCTCAAGATGCAGAAGAGCGAGATCCAGCTCTACGCGCCTAGCTGCGCTGCCGTCCGACCTCTAACCACTCTTGTTCAATGAAAATGTCAACTGGGTGTTCTTGAACGGTATCAAGGCCAAGATGACAGCCTGAATATAATACGAAGTTCTGGTGACCACATCGTCCGTCAAGATGCCCACCGAACCGCTGTGCTGTTTGGAGTTTGTCTTCCCAAAAATCAGATCATCTGCGTGGCCCAACTCCATCCCTCCACCGATCAGATTGGCCGTTTCTTGAGCAACATAGTACGTTGCGGTGCGCGCCTTGCCGGTACGGCCCTCCTTGCTCTCCACGGCAATCCAAGCAAAAGACTGGAACGTCTCGCCCTCGGGGTTAACGCCTCCTTCCACACCCACCCAGAAGTCGGCATCGGGTTCAAGCGAGCGAGCGTTTTTTATGCGGTTGAGGGCACCTTGAAGGGTCTCTTGGTCTGAAAGTGGCTGGTCTGGCACGTCTGAGGGGACACTAACTCCAGACACTTGGTATGCTCCGCCGGGAAACATACGCGTAAAGCCCTCGAGAACGGCACCGGTTTTGACGGGATTCAGCGAGGCAACAACGATTTTTTGCGGGGTTGCTTGGCTGGTGGCCTCCTGGGATGCCATGCTGACGGAGCTTGGAGTGGCTATGGAGTCGACTGCGAATAGAGTACTGGATGCCTTATGAGAAGATGGAAGTAAGCGAAACTGTCCGCAGCCGACGTCGATATCAAAGACGATTGTTGATCTGATTCAGGGGTCTCTGCTGGCCTTGTTGTTGTGGTGAAGCACAGTCTTACAGCTGACTAAACACCCAAGGTAGCTTTTTGTCCGAGGGTTAGGGTCTGTTGTCTTCTTCTGTCCCACGTCACATGCCATCCCTTTCCCCAATATCAGGACTACGACACAACGAGAAACACATGGCTCATCAGCTCGTCAACTTCCACAGAGGCATCGGCGCTCCCACAGCATTAGAGAGCTTATTTCGAACCAGTTGCCTGCTTCAAGAGGCCTCAAGAGCCAATGGCAGTCTTGGCAGGCCCAAGCTCGCCACCCGGAGAGGCTGCGCAGCCCAACTCCTTGCCCGGGACCAGTGACGAGTGACGCGTTGCATCGCCTGCAGTCGTCACCGTCCCCAACGGGCCTTGCGCAACCACTCCACTGGAAATCCAGGCACCGCCCAACTTGTGCCATTGTCATCGGGCAAAGGTAGGGCGTCGTAGGTATTTAATACATCTCTGGTGTTCTCCTCTTGCTGTTCCTGTCCCGTCTGCCATTTCCCCCTATCAAGCCTCACAGCTGAGCCATGGTTGTTTGCGCATCTATCACCAAACTTTCCCTATATTTACCGATATATTCCATCATTATATCCAACTGTATAGCACACCTACCAGCATCCTATATACTTCTCGCTCGACATGGTCACCAGGCTAGAGGTCGCCCTGGACGCCCAGGAGCTGGCCGGAGACCAACGCGCTCTCCTCGATCTTATTGACAAGCTTCAGTTTGCCCAACTTGACAATGTCAAGCTCCCGCAGATCGTCGTCGTCGGCGACCAGAGCGCCGGCAAGAGCTCCGTCCTCGAGGCCATCACCGGCACCCCTTTCCCACGAGATGCCGGCGCCTGCACCAGATTTGCAACCGAAATCAGGCTGAGGAGGGCACCACAAGCCAGCATCACAGTGTCTGTCATTCCCGACAAGAACAGACCATTTCCCGAGCAGGAGAGGTTGAGGCAGTTTGGCGGAATGGTTAACACCAACATGCCGTTTGAGCAGCTCATGCGGTCAGCTGTCGACATGATTGCGCCAAAGAACATCCCCGGCCGTTTTGCTGCTCGAGATATCCTTGTGGTGGAGAAAAGGGGCCCTGATATGCCCCTTCTGACCCTCGTCGACTTGCCTGGCCTCGTTCGCAACGCCAACAACGACCAGTCGCTCGAAGATATCCGAACTATCGAGGCCCTTTCCGATCGCTACATGAAGAGCTCTCGCACCATCATTCTGGCGGTCGTCGGCGGAAATTCGGATTACGTTCAAGCCCCTATTCTCACCAAGGCACGGCATTTCGATCCCAATGGGTCAAGAACCATTGGTGTGTTGACCAAGCCCGACCTTACCGAGTCGATTGGCCTTGAAGACAAGTTCATCGACCTCGTCATGAACAAGGACAAGAGAAACGATTTCCGCTTGGGCTGGTATGTTCTCCTGAACCCCGGACCCCGAGAGGCCGGCCAGCCATGGCCCACCCCGGAGGAGAGACGTCGGGTAGAGGATTCCTTCTTTAACAGCGGAAAATGGGCCCAAGTCCCACGTAACATCTGTGGCACAAGGGCATTGATGCAGAAGCTCAGCGTCCAGCTCCAGCTTCACATCGGAAAGCACGTCCATATCTTGCGCAAGCAGATCCAAAAGGCACTTGACGACACCAACGCCGAACTCGAATCCCTAGGCATCGGCAAGGACACCCCGGAGGAGATGCGGATTGAGCTCGTTGAACTCTTCTCGGCATCCAAGGAACTTGTCATTCCAGCTGTATACGGCTTCTACAAGAACCCTCCGAAGAAGACCTTCTTCAGAGTTACCGCCGACCCGAGAGGCACGCCAGCGCAGAACCTCCGCGCCCGTGCTAGCGAAGAAAATGACCGCTTTTCGCAAAGAATCAGGGCCCAGGGGCGCAAGCTCAACTTCGCCATGCCCCCCGCATCAGGAGACCTCGACGATCCTGCTCCGATTAACCATGCTAAGCGAGAGTTTGTGACTAGCGAGGTTGAAATGTTGCTCCGACAGATCCGCGGTACTGAATTCCCAATGGACGCCAAACCCCGAGCTGTTTACATGCTCTTCCAGAGTTACTCGGAGAACTGGCCCAAGCTGGCCCAAGAGCACAAGGACAACCTCGGCGTTGTTTGCAACGAGTTTCTCGGCGAGCTTATCGACTATGCTTGGCCGAAGCGCATGCGCGAGCCGCTTCGGCGTCATTTCCTCGACCCCCAAATGAAGGCTCTGATGGCCAAAGCTCAGCGCGAACTGGATCTCCTCATGCAAGACCAGAACCTCGAGGTCCAACCCTACGACCCTGAATACGAGGAGCGCTTGCGAGCCTGGCACATCGCCAGCTCACAAAATGGTGCCCGGTACACGGAAGCCGAAGAAGTGCTGGAGAAGATGCTCATCTACTATGAGCTCGCTGCCAAGACCTTCATCCGCAATACCATTGTCCAGGTTGTCGAGAGACATCTGCTCCAGGGCATGTACGGCATCTTCAACTCGGTCGAAGTCTTGGGCTTGAGCAACGAGATTGTCGAGGCTATCGCTGCCGAGAACAAGGAGACAAGGGATCGGAGACAGACATTGAAGGTCCAGAAGAAGGCCATCGAAGAGGCCAAGGATATCTGTGCCAGTCTTGCCATGCGCAAGGAGCTCAGGGCATACGCCGAGGATGCACCCGAAGATGGCGAGTCGACGTCCGATGATGAGGCTCCCAAGCCAGTACGTCGAAGCACCAGCAAACGGTCAAGACGCTCGCGACAGCCCTCCAGTGGGGAGTTCACGCCACAGCCGCAACCAAGCAGAGGGTACGATGACAACACTAGATACTCTCAGCCCCCCTCCCAGGCTCCTCCACCACCATCCACTCATGCCCCGAGCACCACTTACGGGCCCATCAGACCGGAAGTGACTGTGGAGACTGATCATGTTCCAGACACTGGATACACGACACGGCCACCTCAGGCAGCGCCTCCTCCGCCGCCCCGGCCGGGAAAAGTGAGGGATGAAGAGGGTCGCGCGTATTCTCCGACCTCGACTACTCGCACCCCGCGGGGCGCTCCCGAGCAGTACTACACTAACGGCGGAGGTTATTCCCCGAACCATCCCTTCGGTAACGATGCTGTGGAGTTTGAGGCCTCGAGAAGGAGAAAGCCTGTAAGGAGTTAATCAATATGGGTCATTCGAGGAGCTATTTTCTAGTAATTCCGGTGATTAATGGGTTTGGACAATGACGGATGGCCACTGACCGATTGGTGGCCTCAGGATGTAGACGCCTGACCGGTCAGTCAGAGGAGTTGGAGTTTAGAATGGGGTTACGTGCTTATTGTTGTTTAGATACCTTGGATTGATGCTTTATGAAGAATGACAATTGTTTCAAGATCTTAAGATGATGTTTCATGACAAGTGCGTGGCTACTGTTCCCAGTGGGATGAATACAAACCTCCGTTTGCTGGGATACTTGTCCAGCTCTTGAAGGCAACATCATCTGCGTGCTCATGCAACCCCTTCCACGTAACGACCACGGTTGCCTTCGACTTCATTGTATTTAGGCATCTGTTCTGGGACATATCACTACCCATTTCTCATCAACATCGAGATTTGTTTTGTTCGTCTTCGACTGCTAATTTGTTTACGTCTCGGCAACATGACTCCAACATTGAAGTCACTCACTTCAAGCCTCATCCTACTGACGGGTGTCTTCGTCAACGCCATCCCGGCGACATTTCATTCTCCTCACTCCCCTTCCAACCCCAATACCCAAAAGTCGCTCGCGAATGAGTACTCGGTCCAATTCCACGACGGCCCTGATCTCTCTCATGAGCAGTTTCTTGCCCATACCGTGGGTATTCACGCCACGGCGCAAAAATTCTCAACAGCCGCCAATCAATACGCCGGTGTCATCCGGCACTTCAACATCGGGTCCGGGTTTCGAGCCTTCCATGGACACCTTGACCCCGAGCACGTTGAGCAGCTCAAGCAGCTGGAATTTGTGAGACAGCTTGCTCATTTCCAACCATCAAGAGCTCTACTGACAACAACAACAACAACAAGAACAACAACAACAACAACAACAGATCAAGCGCGTTGAACCCAACGCCCTAGTCACCACCCAAGCCAATACCATCTTCAATCTCCTCGCGCCGACCAACTCCAAAAGAGACAGCAACACCAATGAGCCACCCCCCAAAGCCCCCCATTTCAACCTCAAAACCCACGTCCAACCAGCCCAAAACTGGAGGCAATCCCGCCTCTCCCACCTCCAGCCCAACCAGGACTCCTCCCCGCCCCCCTCCAATTCTACAAAGTCCAAAGTCCGTTTTGGGCCTAACTTCACCGTCCCACCCGATCACCCAGATCGCTTCAACTCCGCAAAGAATGATAATAACTTGACAGAGCATCTCTCGCCTGCTTTGTGTCCTGATGCGATTACTGTTGCGGCCACGGACCAGAATGGTACCAGAGCTGGGTTTTCCAGTTATGGGAAGGGGGTTGATATCTTTGCTCCCGCGGTGGACGTCATGTCGGCTGGGTTTGGAGATAATCATGCCAGTGCGGTGATGAGCGGGACGAACATGGCTGCTCCGCATGTTGCTAGGCTGGCGGCGTATTTCATGATGGTCTATGGGGCTCATACGGCCGAGGAGGTGAGGCAGAGGCTCATGGATGCTGCTCTCACGCACGTGGTCAAGGACAAGGGAGAGGGAAGTGCAGATGCATTGGCGTATAATGGAATTGATTATTCGGGGGGCGGTGGGGATTGGTAAACGCTCACAACAAACTAGACACGTCTAGACGGACTGGATCAATATATAATGGTACAATGTGTATTGATACAGAAAAATGATTCGAAGGGTGCAACCTGGGCCACAGCCTTTTCCGTTCTGTCCTCCTTCCATACATCACCGATATCATCAATTTTACCCACACCTTCGTTGCCAACCCATAAATCTCCTTTCTTCAGAAAAGTGATTTCATGAGGGCAATCTGGCTGGTTTGAGATCCTCGTTCCGAGGATAGTACCGACGAGATCCTAGGCCAGAGGGTACCCGCGACACGCACCCAGTCCTCTGTCGACGAAACCAGGCACTGGAAGTTGACTGCAACGAGTTCGTTGTGGCACCCCATGACGACTTGACTGGGACATGGTTGTCAAGGCGGTGGAGGTGGTGTTCCGGAGAGGAGCGGTGGAGGTGCTGTTCTGGAGAGGAGCGCAGGATGACCGCCCAAAGTGTCGCAAGGCAGAAAGGGCTCGAAAGGAGAAGGAGCTGGCAAAGACCCAGTACAGGTTGTTTGGGTGCCGATGTCAAGTCTCTGGAAATCCGGGGAGGACAGGACCGGACTGGTATAGGAGTAGCGGTCGCGATAATGGGTTACCGTCTGCTCGTTGTAGAGATATAAGAATAGGATCCGGCCTCGTGGTCCCAGGGCCCAGAAGCGTGTCGGGAATGAAGTACTGGCGTGAGGAAAGCAGAGAGAAAGAAACCGAGGAAAGGTACATTGCTTGGAAGAATGGTGCTGTGTCAAGGAGTGTCAGTCATACCTGCTCACATTAGGCCAACCTCTGGAAGAGATGATGGACTGAAAGTGACGAACCAAAACATGTTAAAGCAACTCCTTCTCCGGTCCTATCAGAGGCACCAGCTGCTTGAATCCGGACACAGAGTCCACAGAAAGAACACCAACACCCATCTCAGAACATAACAGGCCTCCCACAGAGTCTACCTATCCGACACCAAGACGGCCCTCTCAAAATCAACCAAAGAACACGTCTGTCCTAGTGTGGCTTGGAGCAGTCGTCACAGAGGTCGCCGGCGTAGGGGACAGCAGCACCACAGGAGCTATCGTGTCAAAATCAAAGATATTAGCGACTGTCGTGTCGACATTGAAAAGGAGATCAATGACGGAAGGGGACTGAGTGACACACCAAGTCTTGCAGGAACAGAGGCGACTGGACTCATGACCGCTGTGGTACTTCCACTCGTAGTCGGGAGGAATCCGAGATTTCTCGCCGGCAGCGGTGGATGAAGAGGAGCTGCTGAAATTGGAGGACGGCATTTTGAGAAGTATGATTTGATATGCCGTGATGCTGCTTCCAGAGAGGTGATGAAGGATGCCTGTAGTATACTCTGAAGAGTGATATGATACAGTTGAAGTGGTAATTGATTTGTTTGTGGTTGGAAAAGAGTGTAGCGGGGAGAGAATTTGGGAATAGAGAAGACTGAGAGGTTTTTAATGGTACGTTTGAGTTCCGATTCTTGTGGGTTATTATGGCTGAACCTTCTGACAAGAAGGGAGGAAGAAAGGTGCACTACCTGAGGGAACGGGAAGGAGTAGTTGAATCTTACAATGATGCCCTGGTCTGGTGGGTGCTCTCATAGCCCGACGCAGCTGTCAGGTCCCACACAGTTGTCCGGTCTGGCAGCAGGAGTGCCTCTTCTTGCACTTTGCTCCAGCCAATGGCTTCGATTTATTTCAACGGCGGCAGCCAATCCACTGTCGAGGTGATGATGAATATGGTCCAAAGGGGCAGTCGATGTGAAGGACTGACCAGGGTCCTCTGGGATTACAGCAGCGGTGAAGCCCTTCCGGAACGGTTCCATTTTGGCCGCCTTCTTTCTTGCCTTGTGCCTGTGCGCTGCTTTGGAATCTCATGACTCATGAAAGGCCATCGTCTTATTCGTCAGCTCGTTCTGCATCAAACACCCCCAGCTGCGCCCGGCAGCAGGGAGACGTTGTAGAGGCGTTGGACGGTGAATCCTATTTTCATCCGACACCAATGGCATTCCCTACACATATTGATATGTACGTGGTGCGGCACCCAGAATCAGCTCACCAACTGTGCCGATCGAGCCATGCCGCTGAATCTCGGGTCGGTCAGAATGTGCAGGCGAGGTTATTATTTGATGATACCTACCTACCTGGCTCCTACCTCAAGTCACTGGAATGAAGACCACCAGGACCATCTCCCCCGTCGGGCATCGGTGAGAAAGGGGCTCAGGTGGTGTGGCTGCTGCCGGTCCGCAACCTGCAGCTATCTGCAGGGACAAGCACTCCTCCGCAGCACTCTCCCGCCCGTCATCGACCATTAATCGTCTGTGTCTGGCTTGGTGATCTCAGCATGCATCTCGAGCAGTCAATCAGGTGTCAGGACAGCAGAAAATCTCAAACCCGGCCAGCCTTGACAACAATTTCCTGCGGACAACGCGTGTCAACGGTGCCTCATCCGAAGTGAGCCTTGCAGAGAGCACTACACTTCAAACGTGGGGGCCTCGAAAGGCAAGCACTGATCGGGCATCAAACACAATCAAAGGCCGACATATTTCAAACTGGGCCTCCCTTGGCACGCAGCCCGTATTCCGTCTTTGTTTCCTTTTCATGATTTTTGATTTTATTTTTGCGACTTCTTGCGCGGTGACACAAACGTCGCTGGATGCTGAGACATATACTCGCCATACAGAGACGTCCTGGACATTTGTGCCCCTCAGAAGAGGACCGCCGAAAGGCACCAGTCCGGGCAACCAAGGCCAAGGGACATCGTGGGATGGCGACGGTAACACAGCACACAGCAGGGCACACCAAACTGCAACCTCGCCAGACACGATTGAGCAGCACCCAAGACCTACCTCTGAACCAGCAACACAAACCATCATGGCAGTCCCATGTCCGCGCTCTGCCACAGAGCGTCAATAGACGCCGCTGAATCGCCCTCCTGCCCGTCTTCCCAGTAAGTCCAGTGTCACGCGCCCGCTTGTCAACGCACAATGTCGCTGCTGTGCCCGGCGCTCGAGCTTTGTGGTCTTTGATCTTATTCAAAAAGGTCAGAGACGTTACAATTACCCCTGAAACGACCGCCCCCATCCTTGCTTCCTGGCAGTCGGGCAGCCAGCCTGAGCAGCAAATGCAACTCTTACTGTCCGTGTAGCTACCTACCATAGGCACCCGTTCGACTGCGTCTCGATGGCGAGAACCGCAGCTGCGCCTTTTTGACGTATTCACCTTGGCTGCAAACCCCGAGACAACACGCGTGTTCGATCGACGGACAGGTCGAAAGTTCAGCTCTTGGCCTGGCGCTACCGTTTTCCTACCAGGTACCTATTCCATGCCGTCGGCAAGCTCGGCATTTTCTTCCCTACCCCTTTTCCCGCCGACCACCAAGTCCAACAACGGCCCAAACCGACGGCAACGACGGCTGTACGATATCAGAAAGATACATTGAACAAACACCACTCTTCTGGCATGCACACGCATAAGACCGACGGAGGAGCCGAGGCAGTTGCAGGTGCCGCCGTATGCGGAGGACTGGCACAACAGAAAGCAGCTCACCTTGTTTTGGCAGACGTCATTCACAGGCTGTCTCCTTTCGACCGGGCCGCGAGCCTCTTTATTTACAAAACGGGCTAAGCAAGCTGTCTCCTCAGGTTGGGCAGTAGTACTCTAAGACTGTACTACTAGCCATGGCAAGCTGTTACCCCTCAAATGTGATGGTCTCCCGTCAGGAGTAATCCTCCGTACACTGAACAAACCCACACCTGGATGCTGGGTAGATTGTATCCCATCAAACCATACATTCCATGAGGACCAATGCGACTTTCTTGTTCTTGAGTGAAGAGAAGTTTACAACACCTCCCAGAATTTACACCACCAAAGCCATACCGCAACCAAGCAATCACCTTGGGTGCAGCTAACATGTGCACCTATTCTCCCGCCATGTTTCCTACCGTCACTCTCTGAGCTAACTTGAGTACCTGAGTTCTTCCCGAACCGAAACCTCTTTCTCCCAACCTGTCCTACACATGCCCTCTGTACAACTAGCCAGTGGGAAAACCACATGTCGTGCTTTCCGACGTTACCGTCCCTCTCCAAACTGAGGGATTCACATCCACATGTGATGCCTCCAATTTTCCCCGTCTGGATACAGGACCACCAGACCCTCTCAGCTCACGACTGTGGACCGTGTGACTGTGACCTGTGACTGCAATCTGCGTAGCGTCGGTCAAGCAGACATCACTTCACATGTGCATAGAGAGAGAGAGAGGGGGGGAGTCCATGAAGATAGATGGTGGTTGTGTCATGATTGCTCATGTATAAAATGTAAAATAAAATAAAAAGACAGAGCGAACAAGAAAAGAACCACTCCATTTTTTTACTGCCGCGGAGAAATAATACCAGATAAAAAGGCCCAAAATATTTCGAATGTGCGGTGAAAGGTGTTGAAGCCTCAAGACACAACAGGCAATGCCTACCAGCAACCAAAAAAAAAAAACAGCAAAATGGTATCTTCATCGTCTTCCACCTCTCCCTCTCCCTCCCTTCATTCAACCTCCTCAAACCGTATAAATAAAATCCGGCCTCCTGTCTCCTAATCTCTCCATCTCCTTCTCGCTCATCCCCTCCACCAGGTAATCCCTCTCCCCCCTCAACCGTTTCGCATTCTCCCTCCTCAACAGCACCGTCATCAACACCGACCCCCCAAAGAGGAAGACAGCCATGTACGCAATAATCACCGCGTGTCCCTCCACAAATCTCGGCCCGTTGAAGAAGATATTACTGCTCACCACCCCGTTCAGATTTCCCCACCCAATCACAAACCCCATCACCACCCCCCTCTTGTAAACCCCCTCGGTGTTGTTTGCCATCCACGAGATAGTGTTCGATATGCAAGGGTAGATCCCCAACGCTCCGAGAAACGTGCCGACATACTTGACCGCTGCATCCTCGCTCGCCAGTAACATTGCGAAGCCCGCCACCCCCAAGACTGAGACCAGAATGTTGCATAGGCCTCTCTGTCTTGTCCTGTCGGCGATGAAACCGATAACAACCGTCAGGATAGCAGCTGCTGCATACGGGGGCACGCTCATAAGCTGCGCTCGAATGACAGACGTGTTCCAACCCATATCGCTGATAATCGTCGGCAGGAACAGAGAAAACGCGTAAAGCGGCATGTCACACCCCATGTAAATCACCATCCCGAGCCACATTTTCCAATCCTTCAGACTCTCCCACAGCGCACTGTTGGTGTACTTTTCATTCTCCGCCGAGCTCTGCTTGTCAAACTTTAGCCTCCTGACAACTCTCGCTCTGTCAACTTCAGACAAGAACTTGGCTTCGGTGGGAAAGTCGTAGACTAGCCAGAAGGACATGATACCGACGATGATGGTAAGGAGGCCCTCCAGAATGAAAATCCAGGCCCAGCCTGGGAGGCCAGCGATGCCGTGCATATTCTCGATGGCAGCAGCGAGTAAACCACCGAACGAGCCGGACAAGGCAGCTGCCGAGAAGAAGACGGCAGCGCGTAGGCCAAATTCAGAACGCTTGTACCAGCACGAGAGGTAGTAATTCACGCCGGGGAAGAGGCCCGCTTCGGTGAGGCCGAGGAACCAGCGGGCGCACATGAGGCCGGACCAGTTTTTGACGAAGCCCATTCCTAGCATGCTTGCGCCCCAGAGCACCCTGATATTGATTGTCAGAGTGGTACAAAGAAATAGATTTGACCGGGACTCACATGATGATGGGGATGAAGACCGAGGGCCGGTATCGTTTTAGCATGATATTGGTGATAGGTTCAAAGACGGCGTACGACACAAAAAAGATGGTGAGGGTGGCATTGTAAGACGAGACGGTGAGGCCGAGGTCTTCAGAGAGACCGGCGATTTTAGCATTGCCAATGTTCGTTCTGTCGAGAAAGGCGAGGAGGTAAAGGAAACAAAGCTGAAATTGCGGTTAGTCTTGTTCAAGGCCGAGTGAAGGAGTGACAATGGAGTTACCCAAGGCATCAGTTTCTTATCTAGCTTCCAGAGTAACTTGCGGTCCTGTATGATGGTTGTTAGCGCTAAATTGACTTGAAGAATACATGACTCAAGTCAATTCTTACCACTTCGGCCTTCTCGGCCGCCGTGAGATGAGCGTCTGGGTCTTCTGGAAACTCCATTCCTTCGTCGTGGCTTCGCTGAGCCTCGCTGATGGAGTCTTTCTCTCTGTCGTCACTCATACTAATCATCTGCTCCAGGACTAGCCTTTCTTTTGATGTGACGATGTCGTTGGCTGCTGTGAGAGCCCAGATTGTGTTAGCCGACACAAACTATCAAGTTTGGTTTGAAACGACGGTCCAGTGGACCGGAAAGACGGGATTCAGCGGGGCTTTGAGCAACGGTGCTTGAAAAGTACGCTACCGTTGATGGTGGGAGGGCAATAAATCATGAAGAAGAGGAATGAGCGGGAATCAATTGCTTGGATGATGCGGGATGGGAGTTGTGTATTTAATGTTCAAAGTCAGACGGCGGAGAAGTGAGGGGGAAGTCACGAACCCATGGTGTCCATTTTTTTCCCCCAGCAGAAAACAGATTCTGGTTGGTGTGGAGTGAAGGCGTCAGTCTCAACTTCCTCTTCCAGTCACTTGACCGTTATTCGTTGACGTATTGTCCGCTCTATTGGATGCGGGGGCCACACCGATATCACCGAGCGGGCGATCAGCGCGATGCACTCCCGAATATCGAAAAGGATCTTTGTTCCGGGTCTTCTGTCGGGAAGTGAGGCCACGAACGACCAATCCCAGCGTGTCTCTGTAAGCAGAAGGTGCAGAGAGGGTGGTGTTTGGCGTGCAGGAAATGCTACGTGGGTGTTATCAAGGTGTGGTGGTGTTGGGATGGCAAGCGAGCAGCTGGTTCGTTAACACGCAATTGGTCGATCTGTCACCTCGTGGAGCCTGGGGATGCCGCTATACCGTCGAGACAACAATGCATGACCGGAATTGAGTTGCGGAGGAGGCTTTCAACTGCTGAAGCATGTTATATGTATGGCGCTGGCACCAGACGCCACGGACGGATGCCACCCTCCACAGGACACCACTGCCCGTCCGTGTTTCTCCACTGAGAACCAGCGACAGGGATATCGCAAACCTCAATATACTGGCTCCCGGCATGGACGAAGCTGGCTTTCTCGGTATCCCTGCCAGTCAGTCCTTTCGTCTGCGCATGTTCCCGAACAGCCAAGTCCAATAGACCGCGCCCCCCTCCCCTCTTGTTGAGAAGCAGAGCGACTTAGAACGACCCCGAAGTGTGTCTCCAAACCTCTGATGCAGCTGCAGGACCAAGAGCCCATGCCCGAAAGCGCCTTTCCACGCCACCGCTCTCTTTGCCGGCTTCCAGTGAACGAGACACAGCATCCGAACGCCGAGAATTCGGCCATTGGCCTACGAGGTGAAGGTTTCTAGAATCGTTGGAAGCGTCGTCAGGCGGCCACAGAGCAGGGATCGTAAATTAACTTGTGTGTCTTTCCGAAGCGGTGATGCTTGTAGCTTCTCCGAATATCATGGTCATATATTGCTTCTGGTTCTCTGGGAGCTACCTGGGGCGGGCCAATACCCTAATATCGACGCCTCCTGGGGCACCCGAGTTCGCAGCGGTAATCACACGCATGCCAGATTGACGAGTTCCAAAGATAGCGCGACCCTGGACCTTGACTGGGCGTCATAGTGTCTCACTCGACCGGTTCCCAGCAAGACAGATCAAGGTACTGTGTCACAAGATTTTGGCTCCCACCAGTTTCCCCCCCTACCGAGAATCAAGACATGCCCACTCGCAGAGCCTTTTACGGCCTTTACCACGGTAGGCTGCCCCAGCACGTACTTGAGAGTTCCGGAGATAAAGCGGTCGTGACCCAGATCCAGCGCCGTCTATGGGAAGCTGCTGTCTCTCCATCTTGTCAGCTTTCACCAGACTCACATTGCGCCCAGGTCCCCAGGAACCGGCTCCGATAGCTTACCGGGAAGAAAATTGGAGCTGGACAAGAGTTCAGCCACCGAGTCTATACCCCGCATGCTTCTGCATGTCTTTTACCTCAGCACCGTACCAAGGTGAGGTAGCTACCTGGATACCTTGGGTCGGTTCCACTGTTCAGTGTGGCCATTTTCCAGACCAGACTACGGTAAGCAGCCACCAGTCGACAACAAAGACCTATTGGACAACAGCATGAAGTAGATTGGTAGAAAGGACCAACAAGAGAACGGCAAAATAACTATACCTGCGCTGGCATAGCGCGCTGTATGCTTTGGATGTGGGTGACCTACCACGGCGACTCCGAGAGGCTTCATCCTAGCATCACGTCTGAATATGGAATGAGTGTCCTATTGTTCTGGACGGGAGACTGAGTGAATCTCTAGGAAATGAGTTCCCCGCAGTTGCTCTTTGAAGCCGTGGTCAACCTCAAATCCTTGCTACACCTGTCCAACCATCAGAGCGCAACCAGCACCCCCCCTCGTGGACATGGGCTTGCCGGGAGATTGTCGATGAGCAACAATGGGCAGACTAATGCGAGACTCTGCCTTTGCTTCCGGCGGAAGACATGGCCATGAGGCAAGTGCCCGGTAGGACTGCCTCCCTGCGACCTTGCCCACGTGTCTGCTGAGATGGAGAAATTAGAATGGACTGCCTGCTCTTCAGGGGGGGGGTCTGATAACAGACACTTGGCAGAGGTCAAAAGAGGAGACAGATCGTCTCGATGCCAAGGTTGGTAAGCATCTGCCAAGACGGGAAGACGTTCGGAACTGCTTCTGCGAATTCTTGCCCAGACGGCCGAGGATTCGCCAATCGGCTCTCTGCAAGCCACACATCTGGCTTGGCACGCCCCGCGCCCATCGGAGGCGCCTCCGTAAGTCCCCAAGTGTCCATCCACTCTTGCTTCTTCCATTCCAGGAGCGGAATATGCGCCGTGGTGTCGTGAGTGTTGCAGAGCTGAGGTAAGGAGGTTTTGACAGGTTGCATCCGCTAGGAGAAATTCAGGTGATTGAGCTGCGACATGCCGACTTGACCGGTGGAAAGACGCATAGGGCGGCCAGGAAGTCGCAGGAAGCGCAGGGAGAAAAGCAGGCAGGCATTTCCACGAAAAGTAGCAGACCACCCTCACCGCTCCACGACGGCACCACTCGGGCTCCCGAGAGTCGGACTTCAGCTGTCGGATGTGGGGTCCTTCGGTGGCCGTCTCGGGGCATGATGTTGTGTCACAGTGGCCGCATCCTCTTTGTATGCTCTAGTCTTCATCAAACGACCGGCAGCATGTGTATGTATGCCGGTAAACAAAGAGCCAAGCATGCAGAGCGCCGGTCACGATTCGAGTTTGCTGTCTGTGGGACTTTTGGTGTTTGCTGATGGTGACAGTGGGGGCGTCCTCGGCGTTCCTGGCGTTCTGTAGGAGGCCAAACAGCAATCCTGTGATTTGTGGCAGCAAACCTTATGTGACCTCATGTCAAGTCACGTTTTGGACGCCACTCTTCGGCAATCCCGGGGCGGACGTCTTGTCATTGCTCGGGGAAAAGACGAAAGACTGCAAAATATCCCATCCACTCGTCAAATTGGAAAATAACAAGACATGGGTTCCAACCACCCTCTGCCACCTACACCATGCAAGCACAGAGCCTGGGCGGACGCAAAGATCACAGGGTTGTCTGAACCCATGTCTTGTTTTTTCCAATTTGACGAGTGGATGGGATATATGTGAGAGTGATGAGAGGTGCGTGAGCTTGAAGTCGATGAGCTGAGAGTTGAGATGAGTGAGATGAGATTTGTCTTGGAGGGTTGATGAGTAATACTCTCACTACCTAAGCCTAGACCAATTAAAACTGCCAAATAGGTGGGTCTCGCTTACTGGGTTGGTGAGAAGCCATCTGATCTGGTGAGAATGATGATGACTAAACCTGAGTGAAATGAACCAAACCAACAAACGAAAAGCCCCGAGACAACCATCTTCCTTCATAGCCTTAGCCATCATCTTTAGAAGATAGTGACTGTTTTTCGCCTTAGTTGGCGGCTGCCCGCCCTGCTTCGGACCCGCTTACTCGCGGCCCGACCCTGGCTTCGGCTATCCGAAGTGAGGAGGAGTCTGATCGTTCCCGGGCGCGCCGGCCTACTGACGTTTTGCGCAGTTGAACGCTGCCATGACGAAGACGGTGTGCATTGTTGGTTGGTCACCCGGACTGTCCACACTATAGTCTTTATGTTGATGCTAATATTTTTTCAGGGGCCGGGCCTTCGGGTCTCGTGGCCGCCAAGTCTCTTCTCCACGACGTGCCCAGGGGCACTTTTGAGGTCACCATTGTCGACTCCCAACCTCGACTGGGGGGTCTCTGGCCATCCCAGAGGGACGACAATGGTGGCCTCATCCATCCTCTCATGGTCGCCAACCAGAGCAAACACACCGTCCAATTCAGTGATCTCGCTTGGCCCGAAGATGCCCCTGAGTTGCCGCAAGCGTGGCAGGTTGGCCAGTATCTAGATCGGTACTACAAAGCGTACTGCCTCGCGGCAGAGCTATGCCTAGAAACTCGCGTTGAGAGAACCGAGAAAACTCGTTCTGGATCCTGGCGTGTTTGGACTCGCTCAAAGGATGGAACTCTGGGAGAACGTCCCTTTGATTATCTCCTCGTTGCTTCGGGCTATTTTGGGAAGCCAGCAGTCCCCGGGTCCGACGTGATTCCTGAGCATCCCGAAGTACCCGTCATCCACAGCAGCAAGTACCGAAATTTGAAGGATTTGCTTGGAGGAGGTAATCCCAAAGGGGGCAAGATTCTTGTTGTCGGAGGCCAAATGTCAGGCGTCGAGATTGCCGGCACCATTGCTACACACTTGTCTTCTGTCACGAACTCGCCTGGAACAAGCCCAATAGCGAACCCTGAGAAATACTCTGTCCATCAAATTATTCAAAAACCGGTCTGGGTAATGCCAATGTTTCTATCACCAAAGGTACCTATTCATTCCATGTTGTTGGAGAACTGGGAGAGCAAAACTGATACATGTGTACTAATCAGGCAAGCTCACCGGCACCCCCCTTCCTGCCGTTGGACTTGGCGTCCTATAACCTCTCCAACCGTCCCCACCCATTGACGAATACGCAAGGTCACATTACCGAGGAGTCAGCAATTCGAACCAGTTCCCTTTACGAAACTGCTCTCGGAACAGACCAGTCCATCTATTCCCCTGCACTCGCCTTCACCCACAAGGACCATGCCAACCCACAGTTCATAGCAGTCAGCGACAACTACAACGAGTTCGTTCGGTCAGGGCTCATCACTGTCACCCGGGGCAAACTGGACAAGCTTTCCGGTCATGAGGCTATCATCTCGCCAACAGGGGACAAAGTCGACGACATTGTAGCAGTGGTTTTGGCGACTGGCTTCAAAGCATCTGACTCAATCTCCTTTTTACCGCAGGAAGAACTGGAGACGCTTTCTCTTTCTCCAGACGATCTGAACAACACCGTTGCGTTGGCATTCCATGGCACATATCATCCTTGCATTTCCAACCTTGGATTCGTGGGATTCTACCGATCTCAATACTGGGGTGTGATGGAGATGCAAGCTCGATTTGTCACGAATCTCTGGAACGCCGGCGGATCAGGATCTGTTGCTCTGGCCCAAGCCCTGAAGCAAGCTTTGGACAAGGACAAGTCTATTCAACGGACGATCGCGCTTCGAGACGACCCACGAGCATCTCAGTTCCCCATGGGAGACTACGCCTGGCTCATGCAAGAATTTGCCACAGCATTGGAAATGGAGCGTGTGGACCACCTCGGTGCTATGCCCGCACTCCCCCCTGCTGGCAACGAGATGAACATTCTGACTCCGGCGCGATATCCATCGAAGAGGCTTAACGAGTTTGAGCAGCCGGAATTCACGAAATCTCTAAAGCAGACCGAAGCAACAGTATGGGCAGGTGTATCATCTGGCAAATTTGTCGCAAAGGCCGTGTTTCGGTCTCTACTGGGAGAGTGGAAGCTGGAGAGGAAACTCACAAGCAAGCTTCCCAGTCACCCTAGCGGTCATTTCAGCGGTACGGCCAGGTTCTTGCTCCGGGAGGGCACAAGAGATGGTCGCGAAGCCGAATTCGACAAGATTGTCCAAGAAGGCGGTGATATCGGCATGGAGTACCTGTACATCGAAGAAGGCGACTTTGAGGCCAACAGCGGCTTCACCTTCCGAGCCACTCGTCGCTACATTTGGCGCTACAACGAGAACAAGGACGAGCTCAGTGTCTGGTTTGCGAAGACGGATGATCAGAAGAGGGCCGATTACCTCTTTCACAAGGTGGAATTTACGGTGCCAAAGGACGATAACGAAAAGAGCTGGAAGGCGACGGCTGGACACATGTGTATCAAGGATTATTACGACGTCAAGTATGACTTTCGCTTCAAGGCGGTCAACCTGGTGGATTGGAATTTGGCGTACACTGTCAATGGCCCGCAGAAGGATTACACGATCGATGGCACCTACACCCGTTGAGACTTTTGTACATACCTAGAAAGATTGTCAGCTCCTGTCCTGAATTTTACGAGCACAATCCTCATTACTGGCTTTATGGGCGGCATGCGATGAACATGAGAGGTGAACTCGCATAAGGTAAGTTAGTCATCTTTGCGCCAAGCGGTTGCGGTGAGATTTCAACGGTTCCGGGCATTTTCCACCTCCAAAATAGTATGTTTGCCTCTAGTCCTGTCTCGAGGCTTGCAGCAACGTCAGCCCACTGCCCGTCAACGGATTCGGCACAGCACCACCACCCATCTGACTGGTCGAGTTAAACAACCCAACTAATGCAGGTACTTTGGAGACTAATGCAAAGATATCACCATTGGTCACAAGACTTCTCCAAGGATGACAAAGTTGGTCAAACAAAGCATCCATCCAGTCAAGGCGGGAAAGATGCCTACCTACCGAATCGACAGCCCTAAACTTTGGTCTTCAACTCTAGGACAATGGCAGCAAAACTACAGGGATACTCCCGAATTGGAATTGCATCGGAACACAGCAATCCCAATTCTGTTGCCGATCCATGGAGCTGGACTCGGACAGGAGAATTTTACCCTGGCTCGGTGTTTCTTCTCCGACATGGAGTCACGATCAATGGCAGCTGAAGAAAAGACAGGAAGACATCTCGGAAATGTGACTCTCGCGGTTGAGAAGAAACAGTCAAGGACAAGGACGGGAAACAAGACAACATCAGAACCATCGCTTCACCGGAAGGCCGAGGATGTGCCTGTGTCTTGTGCCCAGCTCGATGCGCTGTGTCGCATGACGACGGCAGCCAAGCCGGGATCCCACTCTACATAAATCAATAGAAAATGCAGTCTGTCCCGAATACCCTGCCCTGCCTCTTCTTTTCCTTGATCCTCAGACGCTGGATCGACTGAAGACAAAAGATGCCCATCAAACGAGAAGTGAAATGCGGAATATCAACTTGCTTGGTTGCAGTGCCTGAGTATTCATTCAAAGTAGGAGGCACCCAATCGATGACGAGCATCGCTCCAAGAGGGACGAAGGAGTCTGGTCGACGGCCGTTGCTTGCGCTGCCCCTGTCTGTGCGAACGCGGGTGTCCGATCGCTTCACGCAGAAATCAAGTTCCACAACACTGCATAAGGTCCATTTATTTTGCCCCAGGCCTTTCTGACCGGAGAGCGACAGCACAGAGATCCATATTTCATCTCAATTTCTCCGCCTGGTTGCTCCATACCGGGGCACTCACAGCCCGACTCCCCGGTTCGTCCTTTCTGTAAGGACTTGAGAGTATGGGACTTTTGGTCAGAAGTTAGGCCTCAATCCGAAACCCAGAAATCTGCGCGGCGATAACGGAAGAATGTTCTTGCCACGTTCTTGTACCTCTTTCGGAGATGGAAATCTCGTCGTAGGTAGGTCAAGGTCACCATCTCGTCTCTTGAAACAATGGCGTTGATATTGGGCAAAACTCGGACGAGAAGAACGGGATGACGTCTGTTCCTTTTTCCCTCGGGCCGAAGGTCTGGTCCCAGAATTCAGTAGTTCCAATCGAGGCAAATTTGTGGCTTGCTCATCCACCCCTGGCTCACTGTGCTGCCATGTTTGTTCATCTCATGTTTGCTTCATGTTGTCAAAAAGCCCCCTTTCGCCATGAGTGCCAAGAACGCCCACAAACCCCCAGCAAACGGTTGACGAATGTTTGCTTCTCTGTAACGGCTTTCGGATAGCTAACCGCCATCTTTTCTTGCTATTGGCTTTGGTGTGATTGGCTATCATTGTTGCCGCCTCATTGGCCTTATCCATAGGTAGGTACTCACATACCACTCACTCACTGATGATGAACCTTCAAAACTCCTCTCACTACTTCCCGCTTCATCCCCATACGAACACTCACTTGCGTTGTATCAAACATGCATACATAATTGGAACCTACATGACGCCCACATACCACATAGCCGCTAAGGTACGTCAAATGACTGGAGGACTGAGGTGAAGTTCGGTTTCTTGATGGAACAGAGAGGTCTAAAAACAATTTACAAGCTGAGGCACCCAGCACAGAGGGCCGGCCGGAACACATGCTGTGGTCCTGTCGATTTCCGCTGGAACATCCAATCACACAGAGCAATGGCACGGTATCGAGTCACACGAGCAATTTGGAGCAAAAGTCCCACTCCCACTCTGAGGGGGAGGAAAAGTGAGCTCAGACATCATCCATGAGCGGCCTCGAACAAGAGCTCAAACCAAGTGTATCTGAGGAGAAACAACAATTCGAAATCCCGCCTTGGCATTGCCAGACTGGAAGGCATTGTGTCCCTTATTCTTGTTTAGCCTTGGTGGATCGTGTCTAGCCCATGCGGCAGGACGCATACGGAGTTGATACTGTCGCCGCCATTCTGGCTTGAATATCACAGTGCATGCAGGCCTCACATGTCCTGAATACCACACACCCAGGGAGACAAATCACGGCATCTCCAATCAGGGGCAGGTTTGCTGGCGGAATTAGGTGGCGTGCAGGTACTGCATCTGGATGCAGGACCCAAGAAGCAGCACAATCAGCCCCCTTTTTCGTGTTGGCAAAGATCCCCTCCCCCTCTACTCGATTCGAGAATCCGCACCTACCAAAACCAGACACGCACCCGCACGTTTTGGACGAGTCGCTGGTCGCCTTCCACCCCCCTCGAGATTTGTTTCCACCACTCGTTGTGGCGGCCGTTCTTCAGCTGTCTCATGCCGCATCTTCCCCAGACAAACCGTCTCTCCCCGGCACATCATTTCAGTCACTTCCGCGCCTTGGCTTTCAAGCCTCCTCCCATCTTGGCTTCATCCCGATATCTGGGGTCAGGTACCTGGTAACTATCCAGGCGTGCTACTGACAGCGAGGCACCTGCTGCTGCATGCCAACACGGAAACAAACATTGAGGCTGGCGATATCACACCAGAATACCAGCAGAAACCAAATAGCTACCTAGCTGAAAGTGGAGAGGACAAGGTCAGCCATCGTCGGATCCTGTAGAGGTTCAGATCAGGGGTTGTATTGCTGCAGGTAAGGTAGTTGCTCCAGCTTAAGCCAGCCGCAAGAGACACAGCTGGGCCATCTATCGACCTATACACCCCGCCAGCAAACCAGCGAGCTTCAATTTCTGAGCACCCAATCTTGCGGATTGACACTCACCCATGCACCTTCTACCTTCTAGCGCAGCCACGTCGAATACTGACCTGACCTGAATTCCGAACCCATTCGCTCGCTCACACACACACACCCACACACCCACGCGACTGCTGGTCCCCCCTCCCCTCCCCCCCCCCTTCCCCCGCCGGCCACCGACCAAGCACACCTCCCACACCAGCTTCCGCTTTTGTCAACAAAAAAGTCTGAGATTTAATATATCCCTGTTCATGACCAGCACTTGGTCTCCCTCCTTCTTTCTCGCTATGGCCGCTCTCAAGATTGTCCCTGGACAAAGCGGCTACATGAATTTGACATCGACAGAACGAGACACCATCCAACATGTGGAACGGTTTGGGGCCTCCCTGAGCCTGGTGGGGGTTTCCTTCATCTTTTGGGCTTACTGGATGTTTAAGCGGGTTCGGACGGTACCCAACACTTTTATCCTCTTTGCTTCCATTGCGAACGTTGGGGCCAGCATCGCCTGCTTGATCGGCTATGCTGGAATAGTCGCCGGGGATGACTCTGGGCTATGTAAAGTTCAAGCGTTTTTGCTGGAGATGTAAGTTTTCCTTTGTCTTTTGGACTTTATCGAGATGCTGATAGGAGCTCCAGGTTCATGCAGTCGGATCCTTGGTGGTCGCTTGCCATGGCTGTCAATGTGTACATGGTTTTTTTCATGGCATACAACCCGAACAACTTTCACAGACATCTCTGGATGTACTGTGTCGTTTGCTTCGGTGTTCCCGCCGTCCCGGCAGTTGTCATGTTATTCCATCGGCCTGGCGATGTGCACATGTACGGGAACGCAACAGTACGTCCTCTTTTCCATACCATCTCGCAACACCTCTCTCGTACCCTACCTAGGGTCTCGTCACATTCAGCTCGACACCGACACCACGACTTCGGCTCCAATGGCGGCCTCGGTTCCCACTTTCATGATACAAAGATGCTGACACTTGCTTTTAGCTGTGGTGCTGGATTGCCGACGCGTACAATCAGCTGCGCATCTTTCTCTACTACCTACCAATCTGGACTTGCATCGCGCTGTCTGCTCTCATCTACGTGGCAGTCGGCTACCATGTGTTTCACCAGCGTAACCAGTTGAGGAACCTCACACTGAGCAACCAGGCCAAGGACGCCTCCGGCACCGACCTCAGAGGATCAGCGGAAAAGGTGCCCCTTTTTTTTCCCTTTATCATTCTTTCTGTTCTTGCACTCTCGTCTCGCGGGGCGAGATGTTTGTCACACCCTACTACGTCATTTCCAAATGTTTTCCCCCTTCTCTTTCTCTTTCCTCTGCTTCGTTTTAGCCCGGTGGGTGTTTGACATGCTGACATGAACAACCGCGCTAGGAACCCCAATTCGACGACAGAAGAGGCGCATGCTATGGCACCGTGACAACCGAGGTCCAAGTGACAGCCGAAGCGGCAGAGTGCTCCTCGCACGCCTCGACCTTGACGGATGGCACTCACGACCAGCAGCACGAAGCGACCCCGCCCTCGACACCCACCGGCGCGTCAAGCATCACACCTGTCCTACCGCCCGCCCACCGCCATGCCATGGCCACCGCCCCTCAGCCACCAGCCGCCACCCTCCACCCGTGGGTATCGCCCGCCGAGTCCCTCGACTCCGACGACTTCGGGAGATCCCCCACCTCGCACTCGTGCTCTCGAACCCAGCACTCGAACCCGTTCAAGACTATCTCGAGTGTTTCCTCTGCCCCAAGATGCCGGTCCGCCTCTGTCGCGAATGTCAACAGGCAAAATTGGTTGAAGACCAGGTTTGACCACGTCGGTCAGGCGTGGAAGAAGTTCCGGTACAAGCTTGTCAACCTGGACCCGATCAAGCTGGCCTATCTCCGGACCTCGTTTGTTTTTGCGATCTCAGTGCTCGTGACGTGGACGCCGAGCAGTATCAACCGCGTTTACGCTCTCATGTACCCAGCTACGACGAGCTACTCGCTCAATCTTGCTTCTGCCGTCGTGTTGCCGCTTCAGGGGTTGTGGAATGCCGTCATTTTTGCGGCGACTAGCTGGGCTGTGTTGGCGGAGGAGTTTAAGACTTTGTGGATCAGGTCTGGGGTGAGGATACCGGGACGGTGGCAGGAGGAACAACAGGAAGGGGGGGCGGTGGTAAATAGGGAAGGGGTGGAAGGCTTTAAGATGGCTTGGCACCAGAATGGGAGAGGGAGGGTTAGTCACGAGGAAGGGGACGATGGGGATGATGTGTTGGTGCCGCCGGAGAGGGTGTTTAGGGAACGGCATGGGAGTGTGGCGGGTGGGTTTGATGGTGGGGGTGGGAGTAGACGGCCGTCGGAGTATGGGAGTCGAAGACCGTCGGAGTATTTGGTGCCACCTTTGGGGGGCCCGGGGAGTCCGAGGGCTGGGCAGGGGCAGGTCAGGGTTATTAGGGGAGGTTCTTTATGATAGGGCGAGGGTTGGTGGTCAGAGACCACGCGCGGATGGGTGGACGAGCCTTTTCGAGTAATGACGAGGATGGCCTTGTCGATCGACAAGGTGAAGGCGGGCACACCTCTTTCTGGGTCATCCCCGGGGTTCTTACTTTTTATACAGGCCGGCCTGTATGTTTGTCATGTCTTGTTCTGACGGCGGATTACGGTAGTGTGAGCGGGGCGTCATGAGTTTGTTTTACTATACCCAGGACAGGCTGTTAATTTCGGCGCGAGGATGGGTGGAGTTTGGGGAATGTTGAATGATGTATACCAAGGGGATGGGAGCTTTGTGACGGATGAAGAGGCGGGTTAGACAGCTCGTCAGTGTGTACCTACACCATGCAATCTTCTGTTACGTATGAGACCTGAATGATTCTGCCAGGTCTACTCGGATGCTTCTTCCTCATGACCCAACCACTTACTGTGGTTTTGCCAGGCGCTCTGCGTTTCATCACTGTTCGTGTCTTTGGAGTAGCTCACCATCAGCATCATTGATGAATGTGTGATATTAAGCTCGGCTTGCTTACTGGGTTTGACTGTTGTGTTTTATGAGATAATCCAAACTTTTGCTCGTGGGCGATGAAGCAACGGACAAGATGGCTGATGCTCATAGACCTCATACTCCCGTGTACTCGTGAACTTGAAGGCGTGTATGTAAGGTACCTACCCACCTAGCCAGCATCATCCTTTCGGTCAACCAAGAAAGCCCTGCGATTTAATCCCCAACCGTTCATGCCCCAGAGTTAGACGCCATCCTCAAGCCGACTTCGGCCACAACATACAATCTCACATCTCACTTCCACAAGCCGGTCAGACATGTGGTCAAAGTGTGTTTGTTGTTGCATCGTTCATCCCGGGTGGCAAGGTAAAATCATTTTGGCCACATGTTGCCAGTTTCATCGAGATCGATGTGCCTCCATCATACGTCGTCGTCGGTTGACGCCGGAGCATTCTGTCACATCCAGAACGTCGGGTCCTCATACAAGAGAGGGTTTTTATTTTGATTTTTATTTTGATTTTTTGCCAGAAGTACCATGCTTTTCTGATAGCTCATATATCACGACCGCTGGCAATTGTTATTGTTTGCTGGTGACATGATTGCTTGGACAAAGGGGTGTCATTTTCTTGGTAGGTAGGTAGGTAGGTAGAGGGAGACAATGGGCCCCGCTTTCTGCCTGATATAGTTCTTGGCTTTGAGAGACTATGCTAATGGCTCAACACCATCCCCATTCCTGGATGCTCTTTTGAAGAGGGAGAGGATCAGGAAGGAAGGAATGTCTTGGACCGTTGCTTTCAGCGGCACTCGTTTGTTAAAGGGTATTGCCGATGACATGTTCAACATGTCAGCTCAGCCCGCATGGCTCAGTGGTAGAGCGCATCACTAGTAATGATGAGGTCGTCAGTTCGATTCTGGCTGTGGGCATCAACTTTTGCAATTTCTCTCACCCCTTCCGGGACATGATGATCGTATTTGGTATCCTCTGCTGTAGTTTTGGCAATTTGGCGTCCGGCCGTTTTTGTGACCTTGGTGTCTACTTCGAGCTTCAACATGCTTGTCACACGACCTTCGCCCAAACTCCCACAATATGAGCGCTTTTTGACAATCAGCCCGAGGGCACTTCTGTCCCTTCGGTAGTATCTATCAGATATCTCTACGTTTCTCCATCCACTCCTCTCTTTTTCTCTGATACCGACTCTGCAGCCGAAGTATGATGTCGTTCTGGTGAATGAATGCCCAGATATCTACAACAGCCAGAGCGACTCCATCGCGAAAATAACCAGCCCCTTCGGTCCCACACAACTCGCCGACTCTTCCGAGTCCGCACGATCACTGACACCACCATCCCGCCAGTTCTGTCACGAGGACGAACCCCCCATAATCCATCTGGCCGATGGCCGATGTAAAGCTCTGATAGCCGGTTCTATTTCGTGCCCTCCCTCCTCCTGCTGTGCACGGTGTTGCAAAATCGCTAGTTTGTGTGAACGAGAGAGGGGGAAACACACATAGCACAAACTGATATGGGGGTTTTGGTAGCACGCGGTACCTGTCAGGCCGAGATGCGGAGGAGGACGGAGGAGAGGGGAGATAACCGACCCGAAGATGTGATCAACGTCGGGCTCGACGTTGGGGTGTTTGATGATATTGCTTTTATGCGGTGCGAAGAGGTAGTGGGATTCTCTCTTGTTAGGGAAAGGGAAGGGAAAGATGTCCGAGTGAGGGAAGGGGAGGAGGATGGGGAGACATGGGAGTGGTACGGACCAGGGTCCTTTTGTCGCTCATCTCTTTCTTTTGGTGTTGAAGGGTAGAACTAACTGTTTTATCATCATTTCCGTTTCCTTTTCTGTTGGTGACGCCTGAGATCCCGCGGTTGCTGTGCGTTCCGCGGTGTGTTGTGGGACGTTGCTTGACTGTCTGAATTTGACGTCGAGCGTGGGGTGTCTTAGTAATGGGTGCGTCTGAGTAAGGGGTTCCAAGGGGACAGCAGGTCTAGACCGGGCAGTAATGATGCGTGGTCGATAGGGACCACGCTGGCGAATAAGTCAAAGGACGGCGGATGCGGGTCATGGGGGCGCTGCTTTCGGACGTGTAGACAAGCGTGTACTGCTCGGGATAGTCTAGATGGTTCCTATCCGATGTGCAGTCGATGGAAAAGAGTTCCCCCAACCCATGTAGAGCCTCAAGATAGAGTAGAAAGAGGGAATAGCCAGCTCTGTCAAAATGTCGGAGGACAGGAAAAGACCCGGTGGGGGTGGTACAGCAGGCGAGAAAAAGGCACTCGCTCGCCCTGCAAATCTGCAAAGCGTCCATGACAACAGCGCACGTCCACTGGCTTCGTAACACGGGCACGCCTGGAGTATCAAGGGCAAACCGAGCCGGAGCAAATCCATCTATCCAGATTTGAGTCCGGGTATCTGTTTTCCCTACCACAAACGGAAGCAAAGAGTTGACTGTTGTACCCCACTGCCATTTTCCGTCGGTCAGAAGGGATGAGCCACGTAGAGTTGCGGGGAATGGAAGTGTCGTGGGCTGAAAGTCGGGCACCTTGGGGCACAATTACATGCCCGGCCGACACTGAAGAGGTGGGAGTATAAGATGGCACGACTGGTACTCCTGAGGCGCTACCGCGACCACTCCCGCGCCTCACACGCAACTCAGAATCGCATCGCCTCTATGCTGCAAACACGTGATGGAGCCATCATTAGATACCCATGACCATTCACAGGGAGCCGTTCGAGCAGCGGCTCAGTTCGAAGGCACCCTTCTCCTTCTCGACGACGTTATGCGTTCATCCGACGCGGCACCTCGATCTGGACCTGACCTAGACCAAGCCCTCAACCAAGCCTTGCTTTCACCATCCGCATTCCCGGATACCGACGACGAGTCCTTTACTGCATCCTCTGTGTCTGGAGATGGGTGGACAGAGATCTTCACCACGGCCGCGGAGGACGACGAGATCAGAACCCAATCGAACAGGTCCCAAACAACCATCTCTCGTCGATCATGGATAAGACCCATGCATGAATTGGGCATGGACGACCCCCCCGATGGCAGTAGTAGTCCGTGGGATGGCTCAGAAAGGGCGAATTCAAACTGGAACTGGACTGATGCAGAGAGCATCCGGTCGACGAACCAAGAAAGGGGGGTCACGGCCCTGGAGGTCGTTGAAGAGGACTTGGAAGAGGACCCAGGCGACCTGTACGATGATCCTTCAGATGGAATGACCACCGAACCAGGCGACGTTCGGATCAACCCTGCTCCTCCAACGCCTCACCTCTTGAGCAACTACCCCGGACCCAACACTCTCCTTAGCTTAGAGCCCATCGGCCCTAGCTCTTCAGAAAAAGGCAAACAGAGAGAAGCGGTCTGTAGGCATGTTCTCAATGGAGAAGATTGCACTTGCATCGATCCCTCCAAGTTAGACCAGCTCCAGAGAGACCTCGACGCACAAAGGGATCTTATCATGGAAATCGAGAAGGACGGCAAGACAAGGTTCGCTGAGCTGCCGAGAGTGGAGGTTGCGGGTATAGAGATCGACTTTGACGGGCTGCAGAGGAAGTACTGGGCCGATTGTGCGAAGGCGCATTGTAAGTAGGTAGATAGATAGCAATAGGGAGCTGGCTCTCATGTCAAGTTGGCAGCGGGGGAGGAGGATATACATTACCAGACAGCAGACGAACAAGTGAAACAAGCAACGTCAACAACACTATCACGAAGAGGAGAACAATATTGCGGTCAAACATCGAGACAGACCCAGTTCTTTCAGCAGGCTCGGCTTCAACAGCTCGGCTTGGCTCTATAGATGTATGGGATCAACTAGATCCCGGGGGACAACCGGTCATAGCAAGGCCATTCCTAAATTCCTCCGTTAGCCAAACACTACTTCCATACCATACTATCTCCAGCTTTGGAGCACGGAACAAAAAGCCCACTTACTCTCGTCTCCTCCCCTTCCAAAACGTATGCTCGCCATAGCCCCCCCACCCCCGTCGCGTGCTCTCACGCCCAATCTTGCCCGGCCAGCACCGCCCACAAGCGAACTTGCTCGCTCACGCGCCAAGGCCCTTGCTCGTCCGGCTGCGATCGCAAGCCTTGAATTCTGCCGCGAAGCCGTTTCTTCCAGTCACGCGTAACCACAAACTCCACCGCGGCGTTTCCCGGATCCGGCTCATTCGGCCTTTGCTCATTCTCCAATCCTTTTCTTGATTCAATTGTGTTTCTTGCGAGGCGCTCCTAGAGCCTATCCTCCAGCTTCTTCAACCCCGTCATGTTGCCCAACTCGGCCATTGTATTTAGGACTCCATCCACCAGCGCCTTGAACATGCCCTGTCCTCTCTTTTTGCTGCCGTTTGATGTAGACGACGAGGAGAAGTCACCGCTGCTCCCGCTTCCCATGGTGGGGAGGACGTTGTCACTTGCTGAGAGGGAAACAAACAATGCGAAGGGAACGAGCCAGACGCAGAGCCCGAAGTAGGAGGCGATCTCGGTGAAGGTGGGGATGTCGTCAGGAGTGTCGTAATAGGAGACGTTTTGGTAGGCGCGTTCTTGGTGGTGGGAGAAGTGTTTGAACCAGACGTAGTGGTTGATTAAAACGAGGGCTGTTGGGTAGAGAGAGGGGTTAGTTTACGCTTTATCGGTAGGTACTTGGGTTGGGACGGGGGCAACTCACCACACGAGGCGAGGAACAAGGGGTCGGTGAGTTTCACAAAGGGGAAGCGCCGCATGTTGCCTAAGTAGATAAAGTGCGAGAAGATGCCGAGAACGGTGAGGAAGAAGGGGAAACGGTCGACGACGCAGAGGAGAAGCTGGAGGGCCATGATCGAGTAAATGAGCTTGGAGAGGAAGCGCTTCGCGATAACGGTGTGCTCTTCGACGAGTTCAGAGAGGTAGTAGAGGCCGGAGGCTATATTGGAAGCACGTCAGCGAAAGTGAAGGTGTATTGGGTCCGTTTTAAAGCCATTCGAACGATCGCGAGACGCATTCGACAGTCACCAACAGACATTGGCAAGAAAGTGGGCGGCATCCAGACTATGTTCAGAAGGATATGGAGAAAAGACAAAGGTATATGAAGCGACCATATGGCCCTCTCAATATAGTTTGGACGCATGCAAGGGAGCATACCTATGGCCAGGGTCATGAAGCCAAAGCCCACGATCGACCCGAGGTATCCGACCAACGGCAAAATCCACATGTTGAGCAGCTATTCAAGGTCTCTTGAAGCGAAAGGTAGGGTTATCGAGAGAGGAAAAGGCCGTTGAGGAGTAAAAAGGGTGTTGTCGGCGCAGATGAGGTAGTATTGGGGAAACAAGAAGACCTCTTGAAGATAGCTTCAAGGCGTCTCGAAAAAGGGACAGATTCTTCGAGAGTGCTTGTCGGAGAATACAAGTCTCAGCAGTACACTTCAATCGGTACTGGGTTCTTCTATTAGGCACATAGGCCGGGTTTGTATGGGCAACCACAATCCAGCATAGGTGTTCAACGACGTCAATGGTAGCTGCCCCCTGAAAGCGAACGCGTGTTAATTGAAAGCTTGGCGCGTTCCCGCAGTTTGGGCGACGGGCCATGCCCTGTTTTTTAGTGTAGCAGCATCTCCACATATAAGCAGTCAACTACCGGGATTCGGTACATTGTTGATCCCGATTAGATAACGACAAGATCTTGGAAGTTCGCAACTACAACTAGTTGGAGCACTTGTATAGGTATGCTTCTGATGTTGTAATAGGAGTAACTAATGTAAAAGCAGCTACTCATTTTAACATATATCATTCTCATTGTTCACTCGAGCTGTGGATATATGCTTCGAGGCGCAATTCATATTGACGCCCAGCGCACCGAGAACCCTGCAGACCACCCACCCGCCCCACCATAATCTTTCCAAAAAATCCTTATCGTAGAATTTCCCAAGCTCCCCAGCCAAAGCTTGCGACCCAAGTCCACAGTCCAACTTAACCAGCGACCCCCTCCACAGCCTCTCGAGCGCATCGCGGATTGTGACTATCTACAACTGCGCTTTACCTAGTAAATACCTAACCCCCAACCACCCACCATGTCCCGCCCCGAAGACACCCTCCTCGCAGACGTCCACTACGACGACGTCGAAGCCCGCAAGTACACCACCTCCTCCCGCATCCAAAACATCCAAGCCTCCATGACCCGCCGCGCCCTTGAGCTCCTCGACCTCAAAACCCCCTCCCTCATCCTCGACGTCGGCTGCGGCTCCGGCCTCTCAGGCGAGATCCTCTCCGACATCCCCCCCGAGGAAGGCGGACCTCACGTCTGGATCGGCATGGACATCTCCCCTTCCATGCTCGACGTCGCCCTGCAGCGCGACGTAGAAGGCGACTTGTTCCTCGCCGACATCGGCCAGGGCGTCCCCTTCCGCGCCGGCACCTTCGACGCAGCGATCAGCATCAGCGCCATCCAGTGGCTTTGCAACGCCGAGAGCAGCGAGACCTCTCCCCAGCAGAGGTTGGCGAGGTTTTTCGGGGGGTTGTATCAGAGCTTGAAGCGGGGTGGGAGGGCGGTGTGTCAGTTTTATCCAAAGAACGATGTCCAGAAGCAGATGATCACTTCTGCTGCGGTCAAGGCTGGTTTTGGGGCGGGTATGCTTGAGGATGATCCTGATACGAAGAATGTAAAGGTTTACTTGGTCTTGACGGCGGGTCAGAGCGCGGTGGCCAATACCAAGAGCGGGGATATTACCGGTGTGGTTGAGAATATGGAGGGGGTAGATGTGGTGGATAACCGGAGGCAGGGCAGGTCGTCTGGGAAGGGGGAGATCAAGAAGGGTAGCAAGCAGTGGATTATCAAGAAGAAGGAACAGATGGAGAGGAAGGGAAAGGTTGTCAAGGCTACGAGCAAGTACACGGGGCGGAAACGTCGGATTGCTTTCTAGATGATGGGCGACTTGTTGTTTTGGCACGGTTTCGGTTGGGCATTTTGGAACGGCGTTTGGGCGATAAAAGCATGGTCTTCGTTATTTTGTTATTTGCTACGTTGGCTGAAATTTTGATACCCAGTTTCTTGTGCTATTGTGTTCATTTCCATCGTGCGTTCCCATCTCTTACATGTGCTTTCTCGTCCCCTTAGATGTGCTCACCGTCTCTCATACCACCCGGCTTTCCATCCGTGATCTCCGGATACACGGTATACACCCCCGAATAATCCGGCAACCCATCCTCCCCAATAGTAACCTCGGTGCTAGTGACACTCACCCTCAACCCCGGAACCTCCCCACAATCCTTCTCCGCCCCAGTCTCAAACATCGTCACCTTCCACTTGAGCTCCTTCTTCAGATACGGCACCACTTCCTCTGGCTGCAGGCTATGCAAGCCAGTATTCTCATTGACAATATCCTGCAACAGGGCTGAGGTCAAAGGCACCGTCCCAGAGATCATCAGCTCATCTGCCGCATCAGTGATGCACTTGGCGCACTTGGTGGTTGTCGGTCCTTGAGTGGAGCGCCCAAGGACAGAGACACGGCCGACAGTGTTGAACTCTGTCTGCCAAGAGTCAGGGTCGGACTCGTCAATGGGGCCGAGGAAGACGATGACGCGGAAGGCACCGTGGAGGCCGTGTTTCTGGGCGCGGATGTTGACCACCCATTCGGGGTACTTGTTGTTCGGGGCGAGGTGTTGAAGATGTTCGGGGATGGGGCTGGCCTTCATCTCTTGGGTGATGAGGAGGGGTTTCTCTGCTGTGATAGGAGCCGAAGGGGGAGGAGCGGCGAGGGACAGGCTCTTGATCAGCTCTGTGTGCTCGGTGGCTCTGGCCTGGACGTTGGCGGCGGCGAAGTTGGCAAAGACGTTGGTGCCGTAGAGGGTTGTGACTGCCTGTCGGATGGAGGTTTGGTACTCGGTGCCGGTCCTGTACTTCCACTCTTGAGTCTCGGGGTAGGCGTAGCCGAAGGTGGTCGTGGTATCCTTGATCTCCTCTGAGGTCCAGAACTTGGTGGCTGACTTGTCCCAGAAGGGGGTCAGGGGGGTGTCCTTGGTCTGGGACTCGCCTTCCGTCGAGTTAAAGGTCGAGTAAGGGGCTGGACGGGGGGTCAAGAAGTTGTCGGGGTTGAGGTCTTGCCAGATGGCCCAGAGACGGTCGACGTTGCTACCTCGTAGTTAGCAAAGGCTGTTGTACACACCTTGATACGAAGACCTACGTATGATGGAACCAGAACAGGGGATCAAACGATGACACATCCAAAGAAGACATGTGCCCGCCCCCTCCAGTTCGATCGTGGATCTCGTTATGTACGTCCTCAAGACTGCCGAACTCGCCAGGGGTCATGTTCGGGTCCCATCTGTTGAAGCTGAAGGCGTCAAAGTTGGTGTAAGACAGCAGAAGAAGGCTGACGTTGGTGCGAAGAGAAGCCAGCTCGTTGGCCAGGATGGGTGCCACGCGGTTATCCTGAGACTGCCCAGTTCTCGGGTTGGGGTAGCGGACAGTTGTGGGAAACCGGCTCCACTGGAATCAGGTTGTCAGCCATCTCAATATCCTACCTTTGAGTAAGAAGGTCCATACCTGACTAGGAAAGTCGCCCGGCGAGGGGTTCACCGGGTGGAACACGAAGCGGTAGATCGGGTTGGCAGTGGACTTGGTCTTGCCATCCACATCAACCACTTGGAGGCTCGGGGCCGTAAAAGCACTGGGGAAAGCTGAAGACCCAGAAGGTGGCTGGCTAGCCCAGTCGAAGTAAGGCATGCGGAATGTCTTGGCCGCCTCGACATACTTGGTTCGGAGGGGGCCTTGAGGAAACTGGTTGGCAATCTTCTGGATGGAGTTGTACAGAGCCTGCTCGAAGAGAGCAAGGTACGGACGGTGCCATGTCAAGAAGAGAATCGAGGAATGGGTGCAGTACCCCCCGAACCCGCTTGTCGACTGCCAGTCACTGTTGCTACCGACGTTGTTCCAAGGCTTGTAGGGCAGACCATGGATACCAGCGATCTGGTAGTAGGATGTCTGGACTGACTCGTTGAGGGCTTGGAAGTCCTTCAGCGCAAGGACGAGGAGGTTGAAGTGGTCAGGATAGTTGCGCTGGAGGTCCCGGAGCTCTCGGCGAAGGGGGAACGATCCTGTTCAATGTCAGCCTGAGTCCAAACTCGGCCCCAGCATGTTGGCATGGTTGGATCGTGTTACCATCTGGACCAGCCGTGGTAGGAATCCCAGTAATCGCAATGTTGCCTGTAGTGCTCATGTTTTCTGCTGAAGTTAATGTTGTGCTTTCTTGTGATGTATTCTGTCAAGACTGCTCTGTCTGTATCGTCTTGATACTTGACAACGGCAGCCCTTTATACAGCCATCCATACCCCAGACCGAACACCATACTGTTTAATATCTTGTCCCAACCCTCCCGTCATCCTGAATATCGAGGCGCAGCTAGTTGGTGTAAGCCATCTGCGAAGCGGCATCAGTTGACCGCCTCCCAGCCCCCAGCTCGACCAGTGGTGCCCTTATGCCTCCCGCAGCTGCGTTCATTTCGGGGCATATCGATGACTGATAAGAGCGAGTTGGCCAGTTGAACCATCACCAGCCCCATGTGGCTCCCTCGATTCATCCATATCGCGACTGAGCTTGCGAATACGTCGTGGTGGGTGGCTCTGCTCGGATTTCCGCTAAAACCCAGCACTCGGGAACCCATGACAAGCGACCAACGATCTGCAGCCCTGGAGGATATCTGGCAACAGTCAGCTAATGCAAGTAATTCGGGATTAAGGTACTCACCGGTTAGATTAGCGGTCAACCAGCGGGTGGTTGGAGTCGAGGCTGGCAGCTCATGGTGGTAGGGCGGACTGTGGTAGCTTTGGGCAAGTCTCCGCAACCCGGATTACTCGGATCTGGGGTTAGTTGGCAGACGGCGTCAGCAATAATTTTCACAACTTTGTACCTAGATCCTCTTTTGCATTCGATCTCAGTCTCACAAATACCACAGTGAGTTTCTTTCTATAAACCAAGCGGATTCATCTGTTTTCTCTCCAGATTCAACATCAATTGGTCGATACACACCAAATCAACAGCGCCCAACAACTACCTTCGGCAGCCTTTTCATCGTATATCGGTTTCCTGAGGCTCTTGAATCTAATTCTCCCCCTGTTGTTGCACAACAGCTTCACCGAGATCTTTCAGACCTCATTTAGCTTTGTCAGCTTCCACTTCCCGCTCTGCTCGTATTCACCAACCCGGTCAACGACTGTCCCATGCTCCTCGAACGCGTGGCTAATCGGCCACCTTTGCCGCTCTGCTCAAGGATGACTTTTATGGACCTATGACCTTCTAGGCAATCTCACCGAGCGAACATTGCCACCACCTTATTCATCGTATTTCCTCCAATACCGCATTTGAGATCTACTACGGGCAAGTAGGCTCTAGAACAACTTCATTCTTGCCGCAAAGAACGGTGTGTCGCCTCGGGTCATTTCGATCCTTTAAATGTAGGTGCTCATGGGACAGGGCCTGGGAATATACCTCTTGAAAGAACGCTGGGGATACACCTGTATAGCAGAAAGAGATGAAAAAAACAGATGATATGCATCTTCCTGTCAAAGATACGCTCCGATTGTTTCATTGTACGCCTACAAGAAAGCAAGTAATGCATGAGAAAAGCCATGACACATGTCCCAACAAATAACGCATGATAAAACCATAACATGTGGCCCAAAATCTACACTTATCCCTATTATTTTCCTCCATCTCTCCATATGATGCCATCCCCCCCTGCGATATATCTCAAAAAACAACCCTTAGGCCTCGGCATTATCATTCGACGCCTCACCGCCCTCATTCGACACCTCACCTCTCTCTTCCAAGGCCTTGTACTGATCGGTCACCAACTCCAATCTCTCCGCCAACTCCATGTTACTCATCTGCGAAGACAGCGCCTGCTCCATATGATGCATAACGGCGATCTCCGCTGCGCTCTTCATCTCGGCTGACGTCCTCTCTTTGCGGCTAAGCTCTACTTGCTCTTGGTGATATTTTGACCAGTGTCTGGCACTCTCGATGAGGCTTGCTGGGAAGTAGCGACTGGCAAGCTCCAGGCCGTAATCCCAATTGTTCACCGGGCCGGCGACGACGGTGTGGGGGAGGGAAATCGTGGCGTGGCCGTCCTCGACAGAACCATGGCTGGTCATGTGGACGTTAAGAACTTGTGATGGATACCAGGCATTCAACATTTTGCCTAAAAAGGTTGAAAAACGTGGTCAGTATTACTTCAGGGCATCTATCGAGGCAAGGGACCCGACTTACCCAGGTCGAGGAAATGGGTTGCGAAAAAGACACGAGACTTCTTCTTTACGAGCTCTTCTGCCATGGCGGCGGCGAGTCCTAGACCCTCGGCGGTGGAGGTTCCTCGACCAAGTTCATCAATGATCACCAAGCTCTTGTTGGTGGCGCCGCTGCGTAAAGAGTTAGGTGTCTGCAGAGACGCAGGAAAATGATAAGACTTACTGCAAAATGACAGACATTTCGTCCATCTCTACCGCAAATGTACCGGCATTGCCTGCGGCATTGTCGTTGGTTGCAGACCGGACAAAGATTCGGTCGCAAATTGGAACAGCTGCCCTCTCTGCTGGAACGAAACAGCCGATCTGAGCGAGAATCTGCATGAGGGCAATTGTCTTGATGTATGTCGTCTTGCCGCCCATGTTTGTACCGGTCACTACCACGAACTTGGTGTCATCGCCAGAGAACACGTCGTTGGGAACGAAACCTCTTCTGGCTTCCATAATGGGGTGACGGGCTTTGATCAAAGCGAGTTCCTTGCCGAGCTTTGGGCGAACATATCCATGGGTGGTTGTTAATTCGGCGTGGGAACAGATCAAGTCCAACTGGGCGACAGCCTTTGCTATCGAGGTGAGGTCGGCCACATAACCAGCCTCTGTGATGGCGTTACGCAACTCGAGGACGTACTTGTCGCTTTCCTTGGTGATGATGTCGGAGTGGACTCGAAGTTGCTGGCTCAATTCAAGCAAGCGGTCGGTCTGGCACAGGTAGTGCTCGCCTCTTCGGATTCCGAGGTTGACCCTTACACAACCAATCTTGGCTTGACCCCAAATTTCCCCGGGCTGCGGCTCGTCGGTGTCGACATATTGTCGGACATCCGCCCACTTGAACTTGAAGCACAGTCCTTTGTCCTTGTCATCGAATAGTTTCGGGGCAGCGGCTTCACCCAACACTTCTACGTCATATTAGCACTGCAATACAGCCCAGGAATTAGACCAGATAGGGAAAAACGTCAACAGCAAATACAGAACCGCCCTCCATATAGCCACAATGCGAGGTAGATCATAATGCACGTGGAAACACAAATTAAAAGACATTCACATCAACAGAAATGCTGCCAGCTGCTGACAGATATAACGAGAGCAGCGCTTGCAAACAACCCTGAACTTAAAAGAACTAAAAAAAAACAAGCCAAAACATTTCGAACTTACCTTGGAACAGGGCGAGCTTCAGGGCAAAGTAGGCCTCGGCCTCCTCACGCGTCCTCCTGTGCTCAGCACGGGCAAGGTCGATGGCGTCGTTGGGCAACGCCCGGATTGCCCACATCCGGGCGTGCCCAATCTCAGCCGCGCTACGGCTGTAGGCGGCGTCTTCTTGGAGGACCGACGCGAGGAGGCCGAGGGTCGGCCCGGTCTTGTCGGCGCCGGTCTTGCTCGCTACGCTCGCGAGCAAGTGGTCGGTCACGTCGGCGGCCCGGAGAAGTTGGTGGAGGGCTTGGACTTTTTTGAGGTAGGATTTGAGCCCAAGGACCCGGCTCAAATCCCCCTCGGCTTGTGAGAGCTCATGGGCTCCCACGGCCGCCGACATGTGCCGACCACTGCTCGACACGATCCCGCTTTGCACGGGTTGCCGGATCACAGTATGGTCTATTGCCAACTTAACCAAAAATGTCAGACTTTCTTTGCTACCTAAGCCTCATACTTTACATGGGCTGGTCTTCACTCACCCAACCGGAGATAGACTCCAAGTCGATCCCGTCGAACTCCTTCAACCAATCTCTCAGCTTCCGGAACACGTCTTCGTCGCCACACAGAGTTTCTACCGCGTCGTGGTGGAGGTTGATCTCCTCCTCGTTCGTCATCGGCTGGAGGACGCTCCTCGTGAGCAGGCGCCGGCCCTCCGGAGTCCGCGTGTTGTTCGCTAACGCGAACAACGTGTTGTCGCCCGGTTGGGCTTGGCGCCCGTTGCGGAGGAGTTCTAATGCTTGGATGGCTGCTTTGTCCATCCGCATGACTCCGGAGGGCTCGACGTACTCGATGTTGAGTGCGCCTGCTCGGATTGCGAGGCCATGGTAGCTCTCGATGTAGGAGATGACCTAGATTTCATTAGCATGACAGTCAACCAAGTGATTAGGATATGATATACGTACGGCCGCGAAGGCGCAGGCGGCGTAGAAGTTGTTGGATGACAGTATGACTTTGAGAGGGACAATCTGGTCGCTATAGGCGTAGTACTCAATGTTGATGATTCCAAGAGCTTTGTCCCAACATCCTCTGGGCATCGTGGTGGTGTAAGTAGGCCACCCAATTTCGTCTTCCAAGACCTCGGCCAATCTGGAAGAGGCACGGTCCGCAGTGATACGGGGCAGAGTGATGAATGTGGTCGGCTTGTGCTGCATGGCAGAGAGAGTCTGCTTGAGAGTCGTATAGTTGCTTTCATTGGCAATGGTGATAATCTGGGAGCTGGCTAGGTTCAAATTGATCGTGGCGAGGCCGATAACGCCGGCTGAGCGAGATTCGGCTACAGCACAGACGACATGATGGTGGAACTCCTCAGCTTCAAAGTAGGAGGGAGTGGCAAAGGGAGACGGAGCCAACGAGGCGTCATACATGGCAGAGTAAGCGGCGCTGGAGAGACCAAGAGAGGCGTTGGAGGGGTCAGGGGAGCTGTCCAGGGTGGGAGTGGTAGGCCGGCGGGGGGTAAAGTTGCTGCTCCTGACGATAGCTGGAGGAGCCTCTCTCCGGATGATGGAGGAGTCGGATGAACTGCTGGACGCGTCCATTGTGAAATTGAGGGTCTTCGAAGAGAAAAACGAGGCGTTCGAAGCTGGTGACTGGGCGTTTGAAGATAGTGACTAAGCGTTCAAAGATAATATTGAGGCCTGTCGAGAGATTTGAAAGGAGTTGGAAGAGAAGATCGAGCCCTAATTTTGAAATCGAAAGGCCTAAAAGGTTAGAATCAATACCTTCAATGGTAGTGAGGAGGTCTTATAAGATCATGAGAGGGCGTTGCGAGATAGTGGTGATGGGTTGGATCATAACAAGAAGGCGTTCCAAACACGATGGTGATGTCTTTGATGAAGGCCGGGAGAGATCAAAGGAAAGTTTCGAAGCCTGGCAGAAGTTGAAATACACCTAAAAGAACTAGTCGTGTGTGTGCCGAAACTCCTCCGAGGGCTTTGCAACCTTGTACAGAAGGGGGAAGGAGCGGGCCAGAGTACCTCCAGGCAACTACCTGAGGCTCCTTCCTAGTTCATTCAAGACGATCTAACGATTCTCAAAGATATAGATTAAGAAACAGTTATTATGTTGGGAAAACGAGGGGTTATGCGGTTGGAAATAGGACCAGTATTGCAGAGTGTAATGACCCCCTGAGAGGAACTCCTATACCCATGGAGAGGCACTCCCACACTCATTGAGAAACACCACTAGTTCCATGATGAGGTGCCCGGTGGTAGAGATGAATGACACCATGACATGATGCCGTGACCAGGCCTTTGAAAAGGATACTTATATACAGACAGTGTCATCATCCTCAGGCATGGTGAAGATATCAACATCACACCTAGCCCAACACAATGTAGCAATTTCCTCCCAATCCTAGGTGACACTCATCGTCCATCAAAATGTCCAATTCGCTAACCACAACGCCCGTAATCAAATACATAACATGGGTTGAACCAAGTGACTAGATATATTCCAGGCTGCTGACAAGCCCAGACAAGTTGTTTGAGATCAAGAGCAGAATCGCTTAGCCCTATGCAAGATGCTTATGCACTCTGCGCTTGGCACATGCAGTGATGTAACGCCATTCGGGCCCTGATTTGATGGTTTTTGGTGGGTCGGTTGCTGACATGTGAGACACGACCATCCGAAAACCAAGGCAAAATAACACTGACTTTTTCTCGCCAGCTCTGCAATTCTGTGACATTTCTGTCTGATTGCGACTCTAGTCATAGTAATTCGTCCAACACCGAGAAGAAAACACCAATCAAAATGTCTCCTTCAACCAACACCGTCCCAACAGGACCTATCCTCGCCGCCCCTCCTCCATGGAACACCAAAGCAACCATGTACCTGATCCCCTTCTGGACCTCCTCCAAAACCGCAGCCAACCTCCCCCAAAAGGCCTACCACCCCTTGGAATACCAGTCCTCATTCTCCTCCCCCCAAGCGTCAGGCAAACCCCTCGGGGGTCTCAGCATGGTCCAGATAATCCGCTACCACGAAACCCCCGTTGGCCCCTACGACGAACTCATCCTCTGTCCCGGAACATTCGAATACCCCCTCCCAGACGACCAAGCCAGCTCAACCAAGAAGAAAACCGGCAAGGCCATGAGGATCACCCGAATCTATGTCAGCCAGAAATACACCTGTTCGAACGGCCGAAAGCGTTTGTTTCCCCACTACTCTGTTTTCTCATGGACCTGTCTAACACCGCATCACAGTCTGGAACCTCCCCAAACACCTTGCCAAATTCACCTGGTCAACCCCCGACCCATCCAACCCCAATGTCCAAACCCTCCGAGTCTACCCCCACGACCACACTACTCCCTACGACCCAACTGAATCAACCCCCAGCACCACCCCCTTATTCAAGTGCACCCTCAAGATGATCCCCTACCTCCCATCCTTCCCCTTCTCGAACCACTGGCTTCCAAGGTTAAGGATCGACGTCACTTTGGTGCAACCTCCCTTGCCAGAAAATAGCCAGGCTTCCCAAGAAGAGCTCCCGGGAACGGGGGAGGAGTGGGTCAAGATGGGGGGGTATGAGCAAGTCTCCAAGAAGTGCAAGATCATGTGGGCTGACATGGATCAGAGGGAAGAGGGAGAAGGGGGAAAAGAGGAGGATAACTTCTTTCCTGGCCTGAAAAGGTGGAATCTGGCGGTGGTAATGCAGGATGGAGAGGCAAACTTTGTGGATGGGGAGAGGTGGGCTGCACCGAGGCATACACTCTGATGCAGCGCTCTGGGGTCAGTGTTGGTGTAATATGGTGGGAAATGTAGGAAACAAACAAGTCTTGGAGATTCCTTTTTGGATAGCAAAAGACTTATTTTCTCGTGGTTGGAAGCACAATCTGTCGGTTTTGGCGCTGTGGTGACATGCACCCTGCCGAGCTGCCCCTTAACCGCTTCACCCCGTGTCAATAGCCTCTCTGTGAAACTGTAAACAATCAAACAAGTATCATTCTCTCATAATCTCTTTGAAGAGAATTTGCTCCTCAGGGGATGATTTCCATCAGCCAAAGCCATCCACACAAAGAGGCCCCACTTATCGACAACAAGTTGCTCCTGATCCAGCTTCGCGCGACCTACACGGGCCACCCAACCCCCCATCATATCTCCTTTACAAACCCAACCTCAACAACCCTATCCATAGCCAACCTCAAATTCGCAATCTTCGCCCTCGTATTCTCCCTAATCCACAAGAAAATCGACAGCACAATCCTCCTCCCAATCGAGCTCGACCTCCTCACCCTCATCTGCTCCTTGCCAACAATATACATAATCTTCGCCGCAAAAGCCTTATCAAGCTTGGCCAGCTCATTCGCAACCTCATGATCCCTCAGTTCCACCGGCAGCCTATTCGACCTCGAGTTCAGCCCAGGAGGTCCACCCGCCAACCCCGTGGTAGTAGTAGTCCTGGCGCTGGTACTCGTGGTATTATTATCCCCATTCTTCTCCCCACCGACCTCGTCCTCGTCCTCATCCCCCACCTCCTTTGACGGGCCCAGTCCCAGCCGCTCCTTCGCCTGCCGGATAATCGCCTTCCTCACCTGGTTGTATATCAACGCAGCCAAATCAGGACTGATCACCTCGTCCATGAACCCGTGCTTGATCACCAGCCGGTAACACCCCGGTAAAGTCCCAAACTTTGAGACGTGATACCTCTCCTCAGGGGAAACAGTCGGGATCTCCACCGGATGAAGATGGAAAAAGACAGCCACCTCAGGTACAGCAACAAATTTACTGACAAAATGTGTGAAAACAGCTGGAGTCATCACACCCGTCTTATCAAAGTAGATCCCCAAACCTCTAATGACACTCAACGGTTCACCTCCCCATTTGGGCGTAAGGCACAAATGTCCCTTCTGGTCCTTACCAACAAGTTCAGTAGGCCTGAAGCGGTCCTCCGCCTCGGCGCGCCACTGGTTCTCCTTGCCAAATCTCCAGAGGAGGAAGATGGCAGTGAGGATCCCAGAGACGGTGATGGTGAACCACGCCCCGTCGGGGACTTTGTTGAGAGCCGAGGAAAGATACAGCCCGTCCATGGTGACGAAGAAGAGCCAGGGGATGAAGATCAAAAATGGGGACAGTTTCCAGACTATCAGCGCCACAAGCGTGACCATGCAGGTGTCGAAGAAGGTGACGAACATGACGCAGACGCCGTAGGCGTTGCCGAGGCGGGTGGTGTCGCTGTAGACGGCTGTGACGAGGACAGCGCCGATCATGAGGATCCAGTTGAGGAAGGGGACGTAAAGCTGGCCGTGGAAGACGCGAGAGGTGTGCACCACCTTGACTTGGGGGCAGTAGGAGAGCTTCATGATTTGGCTGGTGAGCTGAAATGTTGCTGTGATCATGGCCTGGCTGGCGACGATGGCTGCCAGGACGGCTACCACCAGGGAGGGGTAGAGCATGCCGGGGGGGACACAGTTGAAGAAGGGGTTGGCATAGGCTTCGGGGTGAACACTGATGAAGGCCGCTTGACCGATGTACGCCAGCAACAAGCAAGGGTAGGCGTAGCACATCCAGCTCAGCTGAATAGCGCGAAGGCTGAAGGCACCAAGATCCGCAAACAATGCTTCCACTCCCGTAAAAGATAACAGGATACCGCCCAGCATCCTCCAACCGTGTGTCTTGTGCTGCGAGAAGAATTGGATGGCAAAATAAGGACTGAAGGCCTTGAGCACCACCCAGTCGTATTTTACGAGGTTGTAGATGCCAAAACCGCCGTTGAATCCCAACCAAATGATGACTATGGGAGCAAACGCCGAGGCGAGCTTGGTAGTTCCGAACGGCTGTATCAGGAACAATACAATGAGTATGCCACAAGAGGTACCGACAATCGCCGAAGATGACAGGTCTGGCTTCACGACCTTGAGCCCCTGGACAGCCCCAAGGACGGATTGAGCGGGCGTAAGGACACCGTCGGCAATGACCATGGATACGGCCAAGACTCCAATCGTCTTGAGGAGCCCATGGGTAAACTTGCTTCGTTCGATCCGGTCGCGAATGGTACGGTTCGGTTTGCGCATGTCCATTGTCGAGTGGCGTTCCATGCGCACAAGCACTTCTTCTCGAGGGTCGCGCGAGGTGATGTTTGCCTGTCCCCCTCTGTAAGTAATTGCCAGCATGATTCGAGGGTGGGCTTTGTTGAGGGGACTCACAAATCTGGTAAGGAGTGAATAACAACTGAAAGTGCCACCTTCTCCCTCATTGTCCGCGTGCAGGATGATAAAGACATATTTGACCGTGACCATAATGGTCAACGACCAGATGATGACTGAGAGCACTTGCAGAAGGTCTTCTTGAGTAGGCGGTTCGAGGAATGTCGACGAGTAGACATACAGGGGACTACCCCTGGGGATCAGCATTGCTACCGGACAGCAACCGAGACGTCTGACGATCATACCTGGTGCCAATGTCTCCGTAGATAACACCAATGGATTGGTATGCTAGCCTACAGACATGCAGAATCTTAGTTAGTATCACAACATCCTAAAGAGCAGCATCAAAAAAGGAAAATGGAGCCCGACACACCATAACAGTGTAGTGCCCTTAAACACCTGCTTCGTTTTGCCATGCTTGTCACGCCAGTCATCCCCCTCTTCCACATCATCGCTACTGTTGGAAGGTCCACCATTCTCCTGAGAGATGTCACCGGCGGTTCGTCTGTCAAAAGACGCCCTTGTGATGCTTCTGGTGTTGTAAATACCGCCGGCCTGGCTAGATCCGATGTCTCCTCGCAAGTCTGGCCCAAAGGAGATACCGGTAGAGCGGGCCGTGGGTTCAGACGGGACATTGTTTAGGGGAGGCGGTTCGTCATTGGCCTCCGATGTGATCGGTGGTGGTGGTGTGTCGGCCATGGTGTCAGGGTTATGGCTTCGGCAGTTGAACGTTGAACTGTTGCGTTGCTGGTCATGGAATGGGGTCAAGACTTGGTATGATGAACACGAAAGTCAAGAAAAGGGATGATATCTCGGAACAAGACCGACAGATCGTGCTGTGTCGGCTTTATAGTTCAGCTTGTCTCAAGACGAGACTCAGCTTCTCGTCCAGCAGTCGAAACAACCGTGAGATAAGGATGCGAGATAGATTTGCATAATGAGATATCGGTAAACCACGTTTCTCGCAACGTTCAGTGGTGTGGGTCATGGGGGTCGCGAACACACGAGCTTCTGGGGAGCTCTGTGGTAGGGCGCTGGGTCCTTGGGTCCAGCTCAACGTCCCGTTCTCTAGTCATTCTAAGGGCAGATAGCGATATCTCATGTGAGTGGTCAGTGTCAATGAGGGTGAGCTACATGCTCGTGAAAGTCATGCATGCGCGCTTGATTGAGCACCTTCCTGCTCCATCCTTCCCGTCACCGTCTACAGCCGCGGGGGGTCTATCCCTGGCCGGCATGCCCCGCGGCAGCCATCGGGTTAAGTGGTGGAAGCGTGGTTGATGCTACCTACCTACCAAGCAGGTTAGAGATCGACACGGCAAGGACACGAAGGAATCAAGGAATAGGGATGTTGAGGCTTGGGGACGAGACCGTGTAAGTATCGGTCGTCTGTGAGCTGAGGACCACGAAAGATAGGTAAGGTACCTCAGGTAGGGAATCAACACCGTGCCCCGTTAGGGCGTCCACTTCGAACACGAAGTCCATGGACTGGCCCATCAGAGACAGTGAAATGTACGAGGCCGACCGTCTCCCAGTCTAACTCACCAAAACCTAAAAGTCCAACCTCACAACCATCCCAGAATGAGTTGAGAGCCAGAAAATGAGGTGTGAAGACAACATGGTTTCATAAGATCCCCATGCCCCTCAGCAAACGGCCCAACTCCGACCGACACTTCACTTCAGAGCCTCAAACTCACCCGATAACACACATCTTCCCCCTCCCTCAATGACCCCACCAACCCATCATCCCCTTCCATCTTCAATCCACTTCGGATAAAGACATCAAAATTCCACCACCTCCATGTCTTGTTCCAAACCCCACGGTTGCCAAGCTGGCCTTGGCATCGCTCTTGGCAAGCCCTAAGCTTTCTGGCTCGCTCCACCCAAGCCCAGAGCCTTATTGCCAAGCAGAACCCTTGCACCATTCGATGACAACCCAGTCCTCCGGGTTTGTTCCCAAAGACCCAGGAAGGGTTGGCAGGGGCACATGTCTCTTTTACTCCCGGAGGCCGCCCACCGCGGCAGCGTTCCGGGTATGTGCCAAGTCGGGGATTTGGGCTGGGATCTTTTGGAGAGACGACAGGTGATGGCTTGGATTCCTTCGGGTTTCTTGTTTTGACCGTCGACAGCAGAGTGCGGGAGGGAGTTGAATTCAAGATCACCAAGCAGCAGGAGCGCGCGTCACTGAACGAGCGAGAGTGTAGTCTTTAAGAGAAAACGCTGTGGGTGACTCGAAATGTAATGATTAAAGATTCATGGAATAAAGAGCGACAGTGCAACCTCGGATATGGCCTCTTTCTGACCTCTAACATCTATCTCATGGCATGGTCAAATGCAGCAACAGAGCAGTAACTATGCTTTCCCCATATCCCTCAGCTCGCAAACAACCCCCCTCCTTCTATCCCCAATGGTGCCACCATCACATCCAGGGGTTCCGCAACAGAGTCGATCCTGACTGAGCCCACCTCCTCTATCCTCAAAACAGCATCCCGCCAGATGCGTTTCCACCATCCAAGGAATGCCATTACAGAATGCAAATCCCGCGGTAATGTCCCCTTCCTTCCCATGCGCCAAGACCTGTAACACACTCCGGACAAGCAGGTCACGATAGTGAGGGGTTTTGGAGCCGACATTGTGGCAGTGCAAAGATCGAATATGCAAAGGGTTTCACAGCGGGGACTTGTCTGAACTCGAGAAAAGTGCGGGACTTTTTTTTTTGTTAGTGACATCTCTTGTTTAACCCTGTTTTTGTTTATCCCGACAACAACCTCCGTAAGGTAATAAAGATGGTGAGCCTCGGGTAATGCACCGCGGCCCAGGATACCTCGTACACTACACCATCGTCCAAGGGACAACACTCGGATCACAAGTCCCATGGTCCAAAAAACGAAACTTCCTAGTCAAGCTGGTCCACAGAATCAGCATCCGCAGCGCCACCCGAGTCACTCTCGCCGACAACGCTCTTGCCATCCTGCTCCGTGACCTCGAACCGCCAGCCAAACTTGTCCTCGATCTTGCCGAGCTGGATACCCTTAAGTTGCTCGAGAAGCTTGGTACAGATCTCGCCTGGCTCCTCGATACCCTCAGGAATGTATGTAACAGTCTCCGCGCCATTGCTGCTAGACACGCGAGCCTGTCCCGCAAGCCGGTTGCTGTCACGTTTGGTGATCGACCGGATGGGCACAAGAGCAGCTGCCGTGCCCGCAGCCAGCACCTCTGAGAACTTGGGCAGCTCGTCATACTTGATCTGTCACAACCCATCGCCGTTAGCCATTTGCCTTCGTGTTCACCACAATGAAGAACCTACCGCCCTCTTCTCCACCCCCCAACCAAAATCCCTCCCAATCTCCTGCACACTCAGACTAGTAACACTGTCAATCACAGCCCTACTATCCGGCACCACCAGCGTCACCTTGCCCCCCTCCCTCAAAACCCCAATGAACCCACTCGTAGAAAACTCATCCACCTCCTCGTGCCTCTTGCTGTCCAAATGCAGCGTGATGCCATACCCCTCCCCCCGAGCCTTATCACTCCACCGCAGCACAGGAGCATAGTTCCCCCCCACCTTGGCGCTCCCCGTCCCATTCGGGGCAGCCCGGTCAAACTCATCCATAATCAGCGCCCTGACAGGGTGAGTCCCGTGGTAAACCCCTGTGGGCAAGACATAAACGCAAAACATGTACTCCTCCGGCGGCGTCAGTCCCAACTGGGCCGAAGAACCATAGACTTGCGGCCGAATGTACATCGCCGCGCCTGTCTCGTGGGGAGGCACGAATTCGGCGTTGAGAGCGACAGCCGCCTTGACTGCGGCGATAAAGAGGTCGACAGGGACCGGAGGGACAGAGATGAACTCGGCCGAGTGCTGGAGCCGGGCCGCGTTGCGGTCAGGGCGGAATATGGCGATCTTGTTGTTGCCCGGGAGGCGGAAGGCTTTGAGGCCTTCGTAGGCTTGCTGGCCGTAGTTGAGGGCCGGGGCCATGCCGTGGAGGCGGATGTAGGGGTCGGTGACGAACTGGAGGGGTGACCATTGGCCTGTCTTGACCGAGTAATGGGATTCAATGTGGCCGTTTACTGTCGAGGTGTGTAAGTAATACAAGGGTTGTCAATGGAACTTTTGGTGGTTGGTAGTAGGTGGTACGGACCTTCTCTAACTTTGAAGCCGACATTGGACCAGTCGATGGTGTTGACCGGAGGGGGAGGAAACGTTGAAGCCATCTTGGATGTTTTTTGTTGACTTGATATGCGGTAGAAGTGTTGTAAATCCGCCCTTCTGTTTGTGCAGGTGATCTTGCGCCGAAGTAGCTCAATAGGAGATGACTCAAAGCAAACTACCTAGGTACACACCAGAAAATCTCAGTCTTCGAATACTACAAAGACTAAAACGGATTCGAGTGATGATACCTCGACTTGACCGTCGCTCAAAACACGGTGTGAAACAGTCCGAGGTCAGCAAGCCACTTGCTCTGATGGTATTGCCCGACCTAATGTCCCTCGGGACCTGAGCTCTCTCCGATTCGGCTTGTCTCGCGGCTGCCCACTGAATGAGGGGCAGCTCGTCAAAGCTCTTTTCAGGGGTCCAGGGATAATGCAAGATTGGCTGGAAATCGCGGGGTACCTAGGAAAAGAGAACCAGGACAAACCCCGCCATCCGATAGCGGAACATGATGTCATTGCCGAGGGGGGTCAATGTTGGTGATGGTTCCGAACGCAAACAAAACATAGGTCTCTAGGGAGCAGAGGAGAGCAAAAATGTATTCCATGTTCCACTTTGTACAGTACAATAAACTAGGTAAAGATAGGTAAACCGCCTGTCATGATCTAGGACACCTCATCAACCAACGAATAAAGGCTCCGAACGCCACGATCCATATAAACATGCAATCGATCAAACATGTGCAGGCTAATAACTCTTGAGCAAAGAAGGAGAAGGCCACCAAAGTTTCCACCACCGAAAAGAAATAAACCCCCATCCCATATCTATACCGAGGCCCTTAATCATTGCTGAAGCGATTCCAATCTCTCTCTTTGCCCTCTGAATCCTTTCGATACTATGGACGAGTTCGCGTATCATAGCGTTTCGACTGCCTGCTTTTCTTTGTGTTAACCCATAGAATTTCCATCCCAATCACCTCACAGTCTACTGTAGAACGTAGAGGCTTGCCTCATCGTAAAAGGATACCATACAGGACGGCGTAAAAACTGCGACAAGACCCAGAAGCACAAAAACAACAGTCTTGGCTACGCTGGCAGAACACACGAGGTTCTACCATGCAAGGAGCCGAGCGCATACAAATAAAGGTTGCAGTATATGCTCGCAAAAAGGGGCGACAAATCAACCTGACCAAGCCAAGCAAAACAACAACAAGGCAGGGTAGGTACCACACCTCATCACACCGAATAACGGCGCACACCACACTGACCCCACACGGACCCCCGAGTCAACTACGACGTCGGCAGGAACTGGAGCTCAGCGTCTGGCGGCAGAGTCACACCTCTAACAGAGCTCTTCCGGCGATGTTGCGTGGGCACAACGGACCTGCAACATTACCATTGGCATCTGGCCTAGCAAAGGGGGCTAGGGAGGGGATGGGGCAACTGCTTACGCGATTGATCCCAGTCTCTGTAGAGCCATGAGTACACCTGTATTGCGTGTTAGTCTTGACTCTGCAAATCGATCCTCCGTGATTGCTGTCACTTACCACTCACGCCCTGTGTCATGGTGGCGGTCGCCTCCGTGTTTCTTGTTCCCAGGCTGACCGTCACAACCTCTTCCACAAGGCCCTCCTCGCCCAAACCGTTGGCCCACTTGAAGACCTTCTCGTCCTCACGTCCATCACCGACAACCATGAGGAAGTCCACTGGCGACGTGTGAGTCGCATCTGGTGCCATGCGGTCGCGAAGATCGGAAAAGATCCTTTGGGCAGCCGTGCTCTTGGTCCAGTCAAGCGGCTCCACAAGGACGCAGCCCTCCATGGGAATAGCGTGGACTCGCTGGTCCTCACAAGCGTCGTTGATGTGACTAGCACAATCCAAGGCCTGTCGGGTGGCAGATTCGTAATCTTCCGCCGACTTATAGTGGAAGATGAGCGAGCAGCGCCGATCCTCTATCTCGGCGCCTGGGGTGCGCTCGATGTAGTATGTCAGGATACCTCTGACGGAATCCTTCCAGGAGCGGATTTGATCTGCATCAGCCATCTCGGTCCACTCCGTGCTACCACAGTCTCTGAGGAAACAACCGTTCTCAGCAATGAGGCCGAGATTAGGGACACGGCGGAACAGACGATCCAGCTCTTCCGGTCTGCGGCCAGACATAACATAAATAGTGTTACGATCGTCAAGGAGCAGGTCGTTCAATACGTCAAGGGTACGCTAGTAGTGCTCTGTTAGTTGATGATCACTCAAAAGGAATTGCTGAAGAAAGCATACCTGTGGGCTGACAGGAATGATCTGGTTGACTGGCCCCCAGCTGACCAGGGTGCCCTCAAAATCGAGGATAAACAGCCTTCTCTCCGTCCTGTTGTACTGTTGAACCAGCGTGTTGAGTGAAAGTCGGGGAACAGAGGTTTGGTCGTGACGGTGCTGCTGTTCATACACAACATCGAGGCGAGCCAGGATCTCGGAAAACCAATGAGACCCTGTGTGGTGGTTGACTGCCTCGTACAGCTTGGTCCATCGCATCTCTTTCTCCTCATCCCCCATCTCCAGAGCCTTCTTGATCGCATCCGCACAGGCCCGATAATCCCAAGGGTTGACCGAAAGCTCATTTCCGCCAAAGAGGGACGACGTGCCAGTGAACTCAGAGAGAATCAGAGATCCATGCTTCTTTTCGCTGATCTTGCCGTCCTGGCAAAAGAGGTACTCATGCGAGGTTAGGTTCATGCCCTCGCGTTGGCTGGTGATCATGAGGGCGTCCGCAACGCTCAATAGAGCAAGATACTGTGCATAGTCGATGTCTTGCTTGAGGTAGACGACGGGCTGGTACGCCAAGTTGGCCCACGAGGAGTTGACGCGAGTGACGATGTCGCTAACAGTCGCGTCCAGCTCGCTCTTCTCGCTGGTGGAAAGCGCCACTTGGATGAGGACAACCTTGTCCCTCCATTCCGGATTCTTATTCAGGAAAAGCTCATATGAGAGGAGCTTTTGTCTCACGCCACGAACGTGATCCAGTTTGTCGCGAGCAACAATGAGCTTCTTGCCAGCGTAACGCTCCCTCATGGTATCCAGCCATCTCTTAACCTCGTCTTCTTCACGATGCTGGCTGAGACTAACAGGATCGATCCCGATTGGGAGGTTGACAACGTCGACAAAGCGGTCTTCCAACTGGAGTCCATCTGGAGTGGCCTCCGCACTAAGGAGTCGACTGCAGGTCTGAAGGAAATGTCTCGTGTACTCGTGGATCTGGAATCCAATCAGATTGGCACCGAGCATGCCTTCCAGCAGCTGTTTCCGAACCGCCAGGCAACGGAACACCTCAGATGACGGGAAGGCCACGTGAAGGAAGAAGCAAATCTTGGCTTCTGGCAGCTTCTTTCGTACCATGCCAGGGACCAAGAGAAGATGGTAGTCGTGGACCCAAACGACGTCGCCCCGCTTCCAGTTCTTAACGATGACATCGGCGAACGCTTGGTTGACATTGACATAGTATTTCCATGAATGATCCTCGTATGCCTTGCTCTTGGGGTTGTCGGGAATCTGGTAATGAAACACTGGCCACAGAATTTGTTTACAGAAGTGAGAGTAGTGTCCATCAAAGTCCTTGTCGGAGGGGCAGACACTGAGCATGTCGTGCTCCGTGGCGAGTTTGTCCTGAATATCTTGGAGTTGTTGAGTGCCCTGGAGAGCATCCGTGGGCATACCAAGGGTGCCGACCCAAGTGCAGTCTCCAACCTTTCCCTCTCTGGAAGCCGCCTCGGCAGCATTTCGAAGACCGCCATTGCCCTGGTCAGCGTTAACGATCTTCCAGTTGGCATGTGCAAAAACCCTCTCGTGGCTCTCGCTTCTATCGAGTGTGCGAGGTTGTGTGATGCCGGCCCGACCCATCTCCTTGGCCTTCTGATGCAGGTTTCTAGCCTTCTGGATCAACGAAGGAGGTGGCGGTGAGTTCGCCCGCGACATTGGCTGATCTAAACGACCTCCCCAGGTGGGAGAGCTTCGGTCAGCTGGCGCACGAACACCATCTTCTCCAACCGCTGTCGTTGTTGGAATATGAACCCGCAGCCCATCCTCGTTAGTGAAAAGACCGCTGGGCTTCTTCTCGTCGGTCGGAGTATGAGGCGGGGTGATACTGGGCGGTTGGAACAGGCTAGGCTGCCGCTCAGGTGGCGCTGGCCTCGGATTGGGCTGAGGCTTCTCGGAGCGAGACCCGCGCGGAGGTGTGCCGGGGAGTGTGAAATGAATAGTCTTGGGGAGGAACCTGTACAGAGAAACGTAAGTATAGTGCTTCAGGCAGCCCGCACAGCATTGACGGCAAGAGACTCACAGTGAAGCAATAAAAACCGTCATAATGGGCAGATGACTGGCCGTCTCTTGCTATCAACAGGTAGGTGGGATTGTAGAAGGGTCGTTGGCGAGGAGTCGGTGGTCGTAGCTACTGGAAAATCCCCAGTGACAAGTTCATGGGGGCCAAGGGCAAGGATGAAGCTTTTGCAACGGATATTCTCCCAACGGTAAACAGCCCAGCTTGCAGGATGCGCGAGAGTGCTGCCGGTAACGGCGTCTTTGGCTTCTCGACAGGTCACAAGTGCCCAAACAGAACCAGGAAATGTCACCGTCTCAACAAATGTGGGACGAGCTTAGGACGGATGACCATAAAGGAGCTAAGCTGACGCTCGGATTATAGTGACGCAAGGTGGCTTTGTGAACAAGCTTAACGGTGCGGCCAGAAGAGCTGCGGCAAACGGGGATGGCGCGTCTAGTGTGGTGTAAAGCCTGATAAGACTTCTCGGTGGACGGACGAAGGAGTTGCGCAGCGTAAAAGAGCCTGGAAGATGCTGGGGGGGCGGGAGAGGAGAACAAAGACTTCGCGAGACTTGATGCTCGAAATCTGTTAGGAAATATCTCCAGTCAGACCAATTGGGCTTGTCACTCAAAATAGGGCAGCATAGTATTTTGAGGGCGGGGATCAAGTTAGTGCCCAGTGGTCCACCCTCTGACGTAACGAGCCAGAGCCGGGGATTTTCTTCCCTCGAGTGGATGGCAGTAACCAAGGGTGAATCGCTCGAGAAGGGAGCTAAGGATTGGGCATACCTACTTGCCTGTTGATAGCCACCCAGATCGAAGATCGGATGTCTCTATTTGTTGACAGACAACGGCGTTGCAGAAAACGCTGACTAGGGAGTGTGACGGGGTGAGGGGCTCTCTGACGAGCTTTTGGAGACGGATGGTTAAAGACTGTGTGGGTGGCAGACCAGGGGGGTTCTGGAGCTTTTGGTCCGTAGCTAGGTGAAGATCAAAGGCTGACAGGTTTTGAGTTTGATCAGAGATCTGCTGCCGAGAAAGAGTCTTGGTTTGAGCAAGCAAGAAGATCACGGAAATCATGGAAACTTGGAGGAGCTTCGATCACTTTTAATCGGTGTTGGAGCTCGCTTCATAGGCGCTGCTATGCCTGCAAAATGCTCAAGGGAGCGCTGAAAGTGGGGCCTACGGACCAAGAAGCAGCGTCCCGCCAGCCCGTTGTTCGTCATTCCAGCCCGAAACCAGTGGAGATGGACAAGGGACATCGAGGGGGGCATCGAGAGGAATGCCAAGACTGACAGGGGACAGCTTGGGCTTCCGCAGCTTCCATCCAGTGACAGGGGGCCAGCCCACCACTCAATCAATGCCTTGGAAGTTTTCCCAAAGAGTTTTGTTGTGCTTGCTTGTTGATGATCCCTTGATCGTCTTCCTTCCTGCTATCCAATATCAGTCTCGAATCGCTCCCGCCTATTGCTTATAACTGCAGCTCTTATTCGACGGTGGTTTGCGAGCGTTACAGAGTTTCCTTTCCGAACAGTTTCCGGCCTTCCTTACCTATATAATGCAGCGGCTTGCCTGCGCATTGTCTCGGCACCTGTCATGGATCGAAGATTCTGAGCATGCCTTTCATGTTGTACGGCCGTTTCTCTCGGGCAATCACGTAATCTAAAGTCTCCTGTTACCAAATCGAGGCCACATGTCAGGGCCAGGTGATGGCGAACAGTGTGACCAACGGGTTGAGCTGTGGGAAGGAGATGTCTGATAACAGAAAAACTTGATCTATCACTCTGACGTCTGGCTCAGCCTGGCGGAGTTCAACTCCTCGATAGCACCTCCTTTACAAGCAGCTGCTCCAGAGGCCAGTAAGCTCGCGGTCGCCATCCTTTCTCCCACCTGAGCGGCGGCCTCCAATGTGTATGGGCCGTGTCCACTATGTACCTCCTGCTTGACTTGGATATCACAGCGCTGTCAACCACATGCAGTTCTGCAACCACACCCTGAACAGCCGGGCTTGGCTGCCTGGATAATGGATGCTTTGCCAAGGACCTCTTACAAGAAAGTTCTGCACCAAAATATCAATCGAGACATCCATTACCCGGTCCAAGACTCTCACTCGAATTCCGTGACACAGGCTCTTGGGACCGTTGCCGGTCTTGAAAAGCAGATCAGCGGATGGATTCCAGAGGCATGGAAGGTCCGGGCCGGGAACAGTGGAGATAGTTGGTGCCGGTCAGTAGCCTGGTCTGCCGATAACAGCTCTTGTGTGCTTGTCATTAACTTTGGTCTACATATTGTATCAGATCCATGACCGTGATATCTTGATTTCAAGCAAGCAATGGTTCTCAAACGCAGGAAATAGACAAGAGCCATTATCGGCTTCGAGTCCGTTACTCCGGCCGAGGGAAGAGGTTCAGAAGAGGGAAGATGACGCTGGTGGTTGGTCACAGCGCAGGGCTGTGGTGAGCGGGAGGGGCCAGAAGGCTGGGCGCCGGCGGCGCTGTTTGGAGCGTTTCCAGACAGATGAGCCACCGAAACACGTCAGATTCCACTAAGAGCAACCTTAATTGAGCAACTCCTCAATGGAGAAAAAAAGGTCCGAGTCTCCTCTGCCGTCCCATGGAGCGTTTGTCGGTCCAGTCAGAGGCACAGCATGGGAAACGTGTCGACCTCTTATCAGGTCTGTAAAGCACGCAGAAATGGAATACTCGGCAGCAAGTGCCGTCATGAGGCACAGACGGAAACCCTTCCTGGCCGAATGATGGTAAGCTGGGCGCGCTTATTGTTCTCAACATAATCACCTACCCGACCATCACCGGCTTGGTGACAGTCCATCGTGAAAAGGTAGAATGGAAAAATTTTCATGCTTCACGGGCCGATCGAAGTATAAGCGAAGCGATGAGCCTGTCCCAGCCACATGGACGGCCGTTTGATGTGCGCCATGGAACCATTGACCGTGGAGTCCCGAGATCTCCCGAGCCCACACAGGGCCTTGATAGGCTAAAATCAGACGCCATCCGCCGACGACATCTCATACATCGGAGGGCCGTCAAGTACCATGGTATTTTGATGCCTTCAATCTCTCCATTGGCCGCACTGTTATGTGACACCCAGGGAAGAAAATAGCTCATAGTGAATTTCTGACATGCTTGGAAAACGGAGACTTGCTTCTGACGGCGCTGTTTGAACGAACGCTATGATGCCACCAAGCAGCCGTGATCCTACTTTTAGACTGAGACGAATGGCCGAGTATATCTCCGTGATGGCTACATGTATGCCGTCATTTGTGGCATCTTCTGTCAAGGTGATTTCTTCACAAGATTGCTCTCTGTATCTTCACTACCGGTATCTGATGGTGAGCTCGACATTATGGGTACCCATGCCTATCATCAGACTGACAACAGGGACAATTGCTACGGCTGTTCTCTCGCCAAACCACCACCTAATAGTCAGGACACACCATAACCACCTGTGTCCCCTCAATCCCCTCATTCTCCAATGCACTCCGCACCATCATCCTGTGGGCTATCCCCGAGAATCAACACTCCACAGGCACCTCATCCACGAACCCCGATTCCACGGGACCTATCAGAAACAGCTGCCGCAAAGCCAGCAACAACCCACTAATGCACGGCGTCTGCTCACACACATGTTTACGCAGTAGTCTAGACACCACGATCTGCCGGGGATGGCCCATTGCAGGAAAAAAAGAAAGGTCCCAAGCATCCCAGGGGAAGGATGTCACCGTCTCATTTCATGCCATGGTGAAAATCCCGCCCAGTTCACACATAGTATCCAGTAACAATCACAAGCCAAACCATGGCTCTCCTCTTCTGTAGATAGGAGTTGCTATTCCCGTCTTTCCCTAACCGGCCTTATTCTCAACCCTGATTTCCCATCTCGGTTGGCGGTATTTTACCACTCTTTATCTCTCTCGTCTGAGAGTGTTGGAGCAGACTCCCGTCCCCCAATGAGACAGTAGCGGTGAAAGCTCGGCAAAGATAGAAACTCTCTCATACATACTCTATGTGATGACGATCCAAACTCAGCAAAATCCTCCGATCAACCTCTCACAACTACCTGTTCGGGGACGGCACATGAGCCAAGGCTCGCCCAGTACCACAAATGCCGAGAACACCTCCAAATTCTAGTAGCTGAAGACGGCCCGGCCGAATGAAGAATCACCTCACAGCTCGTCTTCGTCTAACTAGATGGGTGTGTGTGTGTGCGCCTCGTTCCAACATTGGGTACGTGGGTACGTAGGTACGTAAGGCAAGGTAGGTAGTAGGTATGGGTAAAACTTCGTGATCGTCAGTTTTAATGGGCAGCCTTCTGGCAGGACAGGATATCACGGAACATGACCCCCGTCCCTATTGCCCGTTTTTCGGCGGTCAAGTTCTCATCAACCTGTCGTGACAGGGCGGATTTGCCCTCCCGGATGCTGTACTCCTCTATCCGTTAAGTAAGACCTATGCGCGATAGGTTTGTTCATTTCCAGTGTTTTAGTCACATGCAACCTTTTGCCTCCGAATAGCAACATAAACGATCATTTTTTTTTTGTATTCCTCTACCATCAGGGTATCATCACTCCTCGCCCACCTCTCCTTTACTCTTACCAACCATCCCCTCCTCTCTAGTTCATCCATGTCCTGACAGCCTTATCTTTCCCACCAGACGCCACCTTGGCTCCGTCCCTCGGCGCCCAGTCCACAGCATACACCTCGTCCTCGTGGCCCGGCAGATCCCTCGCCAGCGCGCCCTTCAAAACGTTCCACACCTTGAGGGTGCAGTCTCTGCTACCAGTAACAAGCAAGCGGCTGTCGGCTGACCAGGCGCATTGGAACACCGGACCGACGTGGCCTCTGAGAGTGGTCAAGAACTTGCCATCTCTGGCGTTCCATAGTTTCTGTTTCATGTGAGCCTTGGACTGGAAAGGAACAAAAGTTATGTAATAAAACTTACAGTATGGTTGTCCCAACCAGCGCTAGCAATCATGGTGCCATCTGGCGAGAAGGCACACTGATTGACCTTGTTTTGGTGACCTAACAGTCTGGCCACCGGTTTGTTCCCGTTGTTGGTTGGATCCCAGAGGTACATTGTGAAATCGTCGCTCGCTGAGACAAACCTCTCGGCAACCTTGCCGTTGATCTTGACGGCCTTTTCGAATCTCTCCTTGGCCTTGGCCCTCTTGGCTTCTTCTGTTTCTGGGACCTCCTTGCTGTGGTCTAGGTAGCCTGTTCTCAAGACAAAGTCGCTAGAGAGAGCAATGTTGTTGATCCAGTGGCCGTGGGCGGTTAGACTTTGGACGAGGGTGCCCTTTACGCTATCCCAGATGCGAACAGTTCTGTCTTGAGAGCCGGTGTAAATCTATCGGGACTCGTCAGTATGGGAGGTCATCTTGTGGATATGTTGAGGTTAATCCATACCTGGCCTGTCCCGCCCCATCTCACGCAGGTAATTGAGCTCTTGTGACCGCTCAGCACATGCTCAGTACGGCCAGTGTTGACGACCCATATCCTGGCAGTGCCGTCTTTGGAGCAAGAGACAAGTCTAGGCGTGCCATCACGCCACACTGCTTGCGGTTAGTATGACAAGTTGTTTTCCCGAGAATCAAGAACCACACTTACAGTGGTAAGGTTCCCACGCCAATCCCAAAACCCACTTCGCATGCCCTTTGAGCTCGGCTGTCGACTTTCCAGTCGCCGGGTCCCATACCCGCACAGTCTTGTCCATAGAGCAGGTAGCCAGCTGTTGTCCATCTGGCCTCCAGTTTACACTCATCACCCAGCCTGTATGCCCAGATAGCGTCTTCTCGGGTGTACCGGTATCGACATTCCAGATGCGCGCAGTGTTGTCGCCGCTGCCTGTGGCGAGGCGGCTGGAGGAAAGAGGAGAGAACTGGCAGCAGAGGATAGGTTGACCGTGGCCGGAGATCTTGTGGGCCATACGGGAGACAGCCTGGACCCTGAAAACAGCCTGGGGCTCGGCGGAGAGGGTGATGGTCGTTTCGAAGGGGTTGTTCACGCCATGCTTTTTAAGTAGTCCAAGTAGATCTGTGGGATATTGGTCTACAATGACGTCCCTTCCGGGGATGTGGATGCGAAAGCGGTAGGGGGTGAATTCTTCACGATCCTGAATTGGGGTTAAAAGTGTCAGCGCATGAGTTCAAGAGGTAGGTTGAGTATAGGGGACTCCGGTGTGATCGTACCCTCCCCATCATAGTGTTCAACAAGGCAGACACATTCTTCTCGGAGGCATCGGCAAAGTTGATCTCAATCACATCGGCCATTTGGTTCCCATCACCATCAACAAAATTGGCCTTGAAGGACCCGAGATCCGTCGCAAGCAGAGGGGAAACATCTTGCTGGACTGTGGTGCGCTCAATCTCTTCTCTTTTTTGCCTCTTCGAGGGAGGGGGGGCTACAGTGGCCATGGTTGTAGAGAGCGGGCAGTCTGTGGTGTTGTTTATGCCTATGTTGAAAACAACTGCGGGCGCATTCTAGGACAGCGCGCAAGGGTCAGCACACTCTCTGGTGGGGACAAATTCAAAATTTTGGCGGTCAGAGCATGCAGAATTCGATGCCCCACCTTCATAAGGATGCGCCATGTGGGGCTGACGCGGATGACCCCTGCCCAAAGGCTGGAGCTTCGAGCTCCAGCCTTACAGCTAGAATTCAATTGCTCCAGCTCTCCACTGGCTGCTTGCCCTCGACGATTCCAACTACAACTCTGCGTCCATACAGTTCGCTCCTTCCTCACAACCGAGGAGTAACGCGACAAATGGAAATGCACTGCTCTTGTTCATTACGCTATGCTAGTACAAAGGAAAATTCATCATAAGCCTAACCCAGTCCTGCCACTACTCGCAAACGCCTGAAAAGAACCGCCCCTCTCGACATCAGTCGCAAAAGACAAAATGCGCGACTACCGATTTGAGCTCCTACCGCGATAGCTCCTCTTCTCATAGTAGTAGTCGTCACTATCCGAATCACTGCTATCATACCTCCTCCTCGAGCGACCCCTAGACTCATGCCGCGCCGATGAGCTCCGACTGACACGTGACTGCGCGTCCGACGACGAAGCCCGACTGCACGTCGACTGCCGCTCCAGTCGAACAAACTCATCAGGGTGCGCACCAACCCTGGCGCGTGGGTCCGCATAGTACTCAATGTTTCCACGGTTGGGCTGTCGATAGTCGACATAGGCCGGATGCTGGGGAGTCGGCGCAAATGTCACAGACTGCCGACGCCTGCTTGGTTCGACCGACCGCGATCGACGATTGCCTGTGATGGGCGCTCCGTTCTCAATGATGCGGAGATGCGCGCGGATACGGCGAAGGCCGGCCACTGCGAATGGTTAATACCTTTTGCTCTCAGTGAAGACTTGAATGGAGCACAAACTTACAGTCCTTTTCGACCTTGGCCACGAGGAACTTCTCGTACCATTGCTCGTACTCGGGCACCGTCATAAGCCCATCATAGTACGCCTGGCGCAACTTGCGAAAGACATAGGGCGCCTCATCATCAGCTTCATGCTGCTCCTTCTTTCTCTTGACCATGCGCCGGAGCTCCCAGCTCGACTTGATCGACGTCACGATACTACCGCACGCAGCAACCGTTGCCAAAACGACGGGGACACCCATTGTCGCGAGATGGTTATGTGATGATTGACCTCTGGTTTTCTTCCAAGTGGAAGACGGCGGAGGGAGACTAAGGAGGAAGTTGAGGAGAGTCAGGTGTGTTGTCTGCTGGCATGAACTGTTTGATGATGTCGGAGGAAAGGGTTTCGATTCCTTGGGGCTCTGGGAGAGCTGGTAGAAAAGGAACGGGAGCCGTCGAGTGCGAGGGCGACACCGGCGACCTGGAAAAACATGTTGCGAATACTTGAGACGATTTCCCATAATGCTTGACCTGGCCAGGTCTGTTGATCGCTCTCTTGTTTCGGGTGAGCTTCACAGGCCCGGGTCCGGCCCCGTCTCGCCCTGTTCGGACCGGGCTTGGCACATTGCTCTCCCGAGTGATGGATTTTCTATCTGCTGGCCGTGCAAAGCTGTTGCTCTTCCATGACCAGGCCAGAGATCAACTCGATCTGCCCATGGTTCCCCTACCACTGCTGGTTGTTTGTCTTCTAGAAGGCAGCACACAACGGGCCCCCATCTCCTGTGGGACAAATCGAGTACCAAGTGATCCAGAGCTGTTGCGACTCTGAGAAACACGAGAAATATCTCCCCTTTTGGAACTCAGTCCATTGTTGTTATCTGCTCGCCCGCATACACTATGACATACACTATCATGCAAAGACAATGACTCCCGTCCTTCTACTCGCTCCATCTTCCCCTGCGCCCCTCTAGAGCATTCCTCTCCCCATCACCAAGCAGCCGGCGCTGACAGTCAAAGGCTACTGGTTTCGCCGGCCTCGACCAAGCAGGCCTCAATTCAGTTGGCCAGCATCCTCCCCACTTTCCATCACGCCAATCAGTTCCCCTCCCTGGTGTTGCTGCGCCGCATATTCCTTCCCGCTTTACCCATTTGTATGTATGTATACCAAAAAAGAACACGCTCCCACGCCGCAAGCCAGCGTCTTGCCCGTCAGCCTTAGCCATGGTGTCGTCCCCTCTCTCTCCGGTCTTCCTTGTCTCGATCGAAACAAGTTTATAAAACCCCACGGCCAGCCCGTCCGTCGTCCTGACCACGGGTCTTCGTGTTAGAAGGATCTCGTTTTTTTCCCGATCAATTATTCACGTCCACCATTCGGTAACGAGGTCAAGAGTGCGGTCTTTGGAACTGACACATCAACCAACAACCCAACCCCACCTTTTTCGTGTTCCCTGTCAGGATACCAAGCAGTCAGTCAAGGGCGATCAATTGAGTGTTCTTATCGCCAAACGGCCTTCAAAACGGCCTCGAACCGGGAGCAATTGAACCAAGGAATTGGACAGAATGGGCGGCGGATACTACTACGAAACAGAGCCACGTCCGCAATAGTACGCATCTTCTTCTTCCTCTCTGCTGACACTCTCTTCGGCAAAGCTGATAATCACCAACCAACCAGCACAAGGCCCCCTCCAAGAGCATACTACCAGTCCACCACCCGAACAAGCAGAACCGCGCACGTCATTGACGTTGAAGGACCAGAGCGGTCGCTGTCGCCCTCTCCGACAAGAGTGGTTGTTGTGCAGGAGAAGCGGAGGCGGAGACAGCCAGAGCCGATTGGTTGCTGGGCGTGGTTTTGTGCTAGTTGTTGTTGCTGCTGGGTGTGCTGTGATTGCTTGAATGAGACTTGCTGTCCGATTCGGGAGTATGACTGAGCTGGGAAAACAATGGAAGAGACGACGAGATGATGTTACGACGAATGATGATACCCAAAACGAAAATCATGACGACAAGAATGGTTGGAGAAAGTGAATGATCGGTACCTCTTCTATTCCTTACATGCTAGACGGCCAGGAAACACAAAAAGAAAAGAATGCAATAACCTCCAAACTCCTGACCATGGCTGTCAAGAAACGCCTTCAATGCAAATAGTTAAACACCAACCCTGACACCGCTCCTTCCCGTATGACTGTTCCTACTCGACGCCCACCGCCGTCTCCGCTCGACACCGTCCCTGCTCCAGTTTTGCCCTAGGCATCACCCAGTCCCATCCAACGGCCCCCCATTCAACAATTCGTCCTGCCCACCCCCCAGCAAATTCGCCGCAGCAACATCCGGATAGAAAAACGCCGCTACCGCAATCATGACATAGCCCGCAACCAAGAGAGCTCCCTCGAGATAATTACTTCTTCCATCCAGCACGAGGAAGCTGACAATGAACGCCGAGACAACCACGCACACCGTTTCGAACAAGGTAAAGAAGAGACTCATATCTTTGCCCATGGCCCACCCTAATATTACCACGAGAGGTGTGACAAACAATGCAATCTGGATTGACGAACCAACGGCAACACCAATAGCAAGATCCATCTTGTTCTTGAGAGCGACTGTGACAGCTGTCAAGTGCTCTGCTGCGTTGCCGACAATTGGGAGCAGGATCAGCCCGATAAACGCCTCTGACAAGCCCGTATCGGATGCCAAAAGTGGTGTGATGGCTGAAACCATGAACTCTGCTTGGAGGGAGATCAACGCCGTTGAAATGAGCAGGACAAGGATGGGAGGCCAGATTGGAGGTTTGGAGGTGGTGGTGGACCGACCGTCGTCGGGAGAAGTCGTAGGGGCAGAGGTAGTTGACGGTTGGGGTTCAGCATTGGCAGTGGAAAACCTGAAGCTGGGATCAAATATAGAGGAAGAAGTGGGAGGGCCACGGTTCAGAGGGAGCGAACGGGCGCGACGTGGGCAAGCAGGTGGGAGATTGGAGGGGTTGTTGATGTTCAGTCCTGACTGACGGGGTGTAAAGAGAGGTAATTGGCGAAAGCTCAACGACAGAGGTCGTGGCGAGGTTGGGACAGGTTGTGCTTCCAGCGAGGGGCCCTCTTCAAAGGCCACTCGGCGGACCGATGGCTGTGTCTGCTCGCCAGAGTCACAATGTGTTTTGGAATGGTGTCGCTTGTGGTGATGTTTCGACTTCTTTGACTTCTTGTGGGAGTGGGTAGGAGCTCCTTGACCCGACTCGTGCCCGTCAGTGACAGCGTCAGGGTGGGTGTCTTCTGCCGATCCCGTGCTATGAAGTTGAAGCGCCTCTAGTTGTCTTCCACGCCCGATCCCCTCGTCTTCCCTATTTTCGTCGCTCGAAGTATTGTGGTCGCTGTCCATTTCATCCAACGAACTCGACGAGTGGAAATAGTGCGCTGCCGGTCCAGGCCTGGTCTCCATCTCAATGATATGCTGTGGTGTCGACTCGTACAGGTACGAATGTGACTTCAGCTGAAACACCAGGTAGAGAAGATAAACAAGCAGCAAGATCACCGATGTGCCCCTGCTGATCTTGAGGACCTTGTCGTCTGCCGTGAGGATCTTGCTGAAAGAGGCATGGAAAACGGTCGGTATGAGCAGACTCATCACACTCAAGGCCAAGAGAGAGGCACTGGTTTGCGTGACGGTCGAGTTGTAGATTTGCTCCCGGAACCGCAGACCGCCGAGGAGGAAGCACATGCCAAGGATCAGGAGGACGTTAGCCAATATCGAGCCCACAAGCGACGCTTGAACGATTCGAATCTGATCCTTGCAGAGGGCGATTCTGCGGAGATGTTAGCACACGAAGACAAGATGAGACACGACCAAGACGAACATGAAGATGATCAGCTCGACAGCATTGCCAAAGGTGACATTCATCAAAGCCCCCACGGTATCGCCCATTCGGCTGGCTACACTCTCCGTCGCATGGCTGAGCAAACTGGCAAGTGGAATAATTGCAACAGCGTTGACACCGAAAACCACGCCTGCAGGCAAATGCGCGAAACCTATTGCTCTGTCAGAATCACCAACTTTGAAGGAACCAACAGGGGCAGCGACGACATACGGACAGCAAACCCAACTGGGACAAAGATGAGTAGTACATTGACGATGCTCGAGAACAGGATAGCTCGTATTGTTAGCCAGAAGCTTGTGAAGGCATTCCTTGAGGTGTCTTCTGCTGGGCGATCTCGGCGTCCTTCTCGTCGTTCGTTCCCAGCTTCGGCAGCATGGGTCCTCGGGGGTGTCCCGGTAAGGGGAGAAGGGCCATGGGCCTTTGTCCTCGCCCAAGTTCGGATGCGATCTGGAAGAATCTTGTCAACATCTGTGTGTGGTTGTGTGGTTTGTGTGTCTGTGCTGTGTTTATTCGCCGAGAGAGCTCCTCGAACTCTTCTTGGCCCGACTGATGGTTGTCCCTCCGCCTTGGCAACGGATCCGGACCGACCGTTTTCATCAGAAGACTGTGACCAGGGGATTGGAAAGGAGCGGGCTTGTAACTGGGACTGTTCCAAGCAATCCTGCAATGGAACTTGTTACGTTCGCACAACATTTCATCGGCGGAGAACGGGCTTCTTTGCGTTGTTGCCCACCGAAGTGAGCAGCTGGTTCTTGATGATAGGGATGCAAAGGTAATGATAGGAAAAGAATATCAAACAAGAGGGAAGAATGAATGCTAAACCAAAAAAAATCAGGATGAAGGGGTTAAAGATAAAGCCAACGTTCCCATTGCCCAACGGCAGAACATCTACGTTAACAACACAACGACAGACTCTGCAGAAAGGTAAAAAGGGTAAAACTGGAAGAAGAATGAAAACGATGGTTTGCAGAGAATTCAGAAAAAGAGAAGCTAAGAACACGGAAGACACTCACGCATCGGTAAGTCGGGCACTTCGGCTACCGGTTCAGGGCCGAGCACGAGTAGTGCAAGGGTAACAGGGGGCGGAAGCTCGAACGGTGATGGTAGTAGTAGCGAGCGTGAACGCGAGCTTTGTGAGGGAAGGCGAGCCTTTTCTTCTTCTCAGATGGATGAAATGGTTACTGCTTCCAGAAAGTGGAAAGGGGAAGAGAATGGTTGAGAACAGCTGGTTCCTGGCCTGAGAAAGTCACTAGAGCAACAAACTTTCCTGAATCCTTCCGAAGGCAGGTAAGATAGATTAGGCCGTGCAGCTGCAGGCCAAGGTGCATTTGTTTGTGTCTACATGCAAGCACGATCACACGGTTCACTGCGTTTTGCTGGGTCGATGCTGTGTGGACAATTGAATTTGCGTCACCCTCCACTGTTCCCACCAGCGAAACCCACGGGGTTGATAGGCGGTCAGAAAAGCAAACGATGCCAAGTATGGCTCTGACAGCTTGCGAGGGACAGCTAGATCGAGGACTCTCAAGATGCACAAAGAGGGAACCTTCTGTTGACAGTCACCTTGCTGCAACCTTGGGCGTCATGACACGACACCCATCACACGGTGGGCTAAGCACATGGCCCACAACCGGATGCTATTTAGAAGACACCCGCATCTTCGAATCGAGATCTGCTAGTGAATCGAAGAATTTCTACGAATTCCATCATGGAATGCAACGCTTACTGACTTGTGCTCCCTGGCGTTGAGGGTCATTCACCTTGTTTACGTTCAGAGTACTGTCTGGGTGTGACTCGAAGAGATAACATCAAAGCCGAGCAAAAATGACACCCAATGGATCACTCAATGCAGAATCAGAAGATGTTTATGGAAGATGTGGCGATATCTTCATGCGTGAGCTATCGGAAAGCCCTTCCAAAATCGTCAATAGTAGCGGGTCGAGATGAAACGTCCGCGATCGAGTAACCAAAGCAATAAATCGGCAGAGCATGTGCTCTCAACCGTGCTACAGCTTACTGTTTTATGATATCTTTAACTCAACAAACTATCCCATTGCCCAACATCCTGATGGCCTTGATTGACAGAGAGTTTTCTTATATCCAGCACTTGCCATCTCAACCGGATGCGTTAAACTCGTCAATAACACTGACAGGCTTGACGAACGTGCCCACTGGTTTGTATTCAAGATGCCCAAATCCAAAAGCCTTGGGACCTCCAAGCTCTATGCCTCTCTCTGAATCCGTCCACTTGTCCGATGCCGCGAGGGCAATCACCATGACCAGCAGTCCATATCTGTACTCGGGCGTGCCGATGGCCTCCCCATTCTGTGCATCAATAACACAAATCAAGTCTGGGACAATAGCCAGGACATCTTCCTGTTTCTCTAGAACACCCTCCTCTTGACCATCGTGAATCTTGACAGCGGCAATGTTTTCGTTCTTGAATGGAATTTTGATACGGCCAGTGAATTGCTGCTCTCTTTCTTTCCGAGTCGTGGGATAGTCCGACCCAGACACATCAGTTCCTTCAATGATACACTCTCCATAGACATGACCCATTCTCAGGGTGCGTTGCACACCAACAATCTTGCCCTTGAACAAGACCTTGCCGCTCGCAGAACCCCCGCACTCGTCAATGATGCTCTCTGCCATAGTCTCAAGACGATTTTCTTGCCTGGCCCTTGCAACAGCCCTTCCAATCCTCCATGCCTGCGAGATCGTGTTCTCCACCACCCATCTCTTCATCTCGGCACCAGTGACAGGGGGCTCCGCTGCAGCGACTTGGGAGCCCATATTACTGAGAGCAGCTCTCATAATCCTCTCCACTTGACGATCCGAAGAGGCCTTGGGCATAACGACGACATTGCCGTTGCCATCAGCAATACAGATCGGAGACCAGATAGGCTGTCGTTCGTTAAACACCACCGGCGTAGTCTGCCACTTGGTAGGGTAGGCCCGTCCCATCCAGTCACCGTCCACGCAAGGAAGATCCATATTGCTGCTTGCTCCCAGCGTCAAACCCTGAAGGCCATTCCCTCCCCCTATTTCAAGAGCAATCATGTGTGTGGCCTGGTCGTCACAGATCTTGTACAGCTCGTTCTGAGCTTCCATCATCTCGTCCCCTTGGAGCTTTTCGATACTGACAGTTGGACTTCCTGCGCCACCTCCACAACCAACAGCTGCGTCATCTTCTACATCCTCAGGGCTGACGACACGCACTGTTGCCCCGGCTCGGAGCAGCTGCCGAAGTAGGATCATATGTGGATAAGGAGATCCACCACCACCGGTACCGAGGATGTAACAGCCGGTAGAGATCCAGCTCAAGTCGGTCTCGTTAACATGCCAGACGCGGTTGCAGACGTCTGGCTTGTAGGTTGAGATGTCCACTTGGTGCGCCTCTTTACCCACTTGCTTCTTGTTTTGTCCACCAGTTGCGGCTTGTTGGGATGGTTGCTCTGACTCGGTCTCCTGTTGTTCAGATGCTTGCTCCGACGATAGCTCGGCGATTGTGTCAGTGTGCGACAGATCGAAATCGCCGGCAGCTCGGACGATGAAGCGGGTCTTGTTTGCTACATACTGGCACTGCTATTAGCTCCCTTTCTAGTAGATCTGTACAATGTCTAGGTTGGTATATAAACATAAAACTTACTTGTAGTGGTAGTTCCTCCACCTCGACAATCTTGACCGACTCAGCCGTTGCGCCAGCGGCAATGACCTTTGCCTTTGCCTCGTCTGATATCTCTGCCAACAATTGCTTGACTGTCTGGGTTTCGGTGGACCTGATGGTGTCTACGACGGCACTAATACGGGCAATGGCTGCGCCGATAGCATTGGCAACTTGGGACCATTCCGGCTTGAGCACCTTGCTGGCACCACGGAGCTGATTCGGGGCAATGATGGCACCGCCTCCAACGAGAACCACAGCAGTATCCGCAGGGGAGGTCTTCATTGTGTCGATGATCTTTTCGAGCTTCTTCTTTACAAGGGTCTCGTAGACGGAGGCTTCGTCCTGTGTAAGTGCCCCCTGAACCAGCTCAGGGGTTCCGATGCCAAGAGCAGGATTGGCCGCAACTGCACAGTCGGTTGCTGTGAGAGCCTTTCCTCCAAAGACGATAGACTCGCTGGTTAACTTGTAGCCGACACTGTGTGGGCCGATCGAGAAGGTGTCGCCTTTTCTAACGATGGAGCCGCCACCGAGTCCGATGCTTTTGACGTCAGGACAGGAGAAGTTCTGTCATTATTGTCAGCACTGTGCATCTTGGGAAGTGGAAAGGACACTGACCATCCTGACACCAGAAAAATCACTATAGGCCGCCTGTTGTCTTGGGAAGCCGTTCGGCAACAGCAGTCCAACATCCGTCGTAGTGCCACCGATGTCCACCACCATCATCCCTTCTCCTTGTCCATCGGCGTTTGCTTTGTCCTCTCCTTGAACAAGGAAGGCCGCCCCTCGCATGCTGTTCGTAGGCCCGCTGCTAAAAGTCTTGATGGGGAACCGGGAAGCCACCTCGCCTGACAAAACCGTCCCGTCGTTCTGGGTGATGAAGACAGGACACTTGATGCCTAGTTGTCTGACTGGTTTCTGGAACGACTTGATCGTTTTCCTTGCAAAGCGGAGGATCGAAGCGTTGAGCAAAGCAGCATTTTCTCTCTCAAGGAAACCAAGATTGGCCACCTCCTTCGAGCAGACAACATCGCAACCAGGGATTCGCCTTCGGATGATGTCGGCAGCTCTCTCTTCTTGTCTTTCCACGGTGTCGATGGGACTGAAAACACCGTTGACGACAACGCTGGTGATGCCCCTTTTCTGGATTTCTTCGCAATGTTCCAGAATCTCGTTCTCGTTGATATCACTGATCAGTTCGCCATCCACCTCCAGTCCTCCCTTGACGAGGGCATAGTAACCCAGAATAATCTCTCTCAGATCGTCGGGCCAGTCTACACAAGGGGGGGCATGCTTTGAGAAGGGGCCTGACAGTCGAATGACAGCCACCTTGCTGAGACGGGCCTCGTCTCTCTCGACGATGGCATTGACGAAGTGTGTTGTGCCGATGGTGACAGTTGCCACTTGCTCGGGAGAGATGTTGGCCGAGGTAAACAGGGTGGTGACAGCTTTGCTGATTCCATCGCTTGGATCGGGCGTGGTGGCTGCTTTATGCCATGCCAGGATGCCTCTAGTCTGGGGGTCGTTGGCTCGCGAGGGATCGAGAATCACGCCGTCAGTATTGGTGCCTCCAACATCAACACCTATCCGGAGAGTCTTCTGGAGAGAGGTGTCTGCCATGGTGCGCGGTTTTTGGGCCTGGGGTTTGCTTTCAGGGCGATCAAGTGGTATAATGCGCTTTGTTAAGCAAAAAGACAACGATAACGATGCTAGCAGTGATATGTTGGATGCTGAAGGACTGAAACCGGATTATCAGATCATCAGATAAGCCCGGACGGTGGTTAGAAGGAAGGTTCACGACGGCAGGCCAAGACCGGACAGCCGCTCTCGGACAATTTCCCCCCACTCCCGGGTATCTGTGTGTGGAGAGGTGGGTTCAGTGTGTTCTCGCCTTGCCGGGGCGCCCTTGTTCATTTTCAGGCACCATAACTGCTGAAGAGCACCATGGGTATGGCATAATTATTTCCAAGCCCCACGGAGGACTTCGATTTCCCTGATATAACGAGTTCTGTTCCTGTCTCTACTTTGCAAAAAAAACCATAGAAAGCAAAGATATCGGCAGAATGCAACCCCCACACATACCTACTATTCCCGAAATAGTGATACCCCCGATGGCTCTTCCTGCCATAACCTTCAGATCAAGATTGCCAGCAACGACCGCCACGGTCAAATCAAGCATTTTGGGTACGGATGTCAACTAGGAACTCTTCCGCCAATGGAAGTAAGTCTTGATCCATGTCAACCTTGTGACAGCGGTTCCCCAGATGAGCCATGCAATCAGACATTGTCCTGGTATTAACATCAGATTAGCCGCGCCCAGCCATGAACCCTACCACTATAAACTCGCCATGCAATGTCCAAGTGCCGATATATCAGGGGAGATGAGGGAAGAAGCATACAAATACGTCCAGCACTCGCCTGCTCTGAGATCCTCGTCAAGAAGCAAGCCGGAGTTCCCTTCCAACAACTTCGATATCAAACACCGTCATACGGAGACTCCCAGCAAGTTGATACAATGTGGTCCCTTGAAGCTCTATTCCTGGCTGGCCTTGCATCAGGCCTGACCGTGGTTGAGCATAAGCCCTTCATGCGCAAGAACATCGATCCGATTGTCTACCCCGGCCAATACGTCTCCCACATGCACTCCTTCTACGGCTCAGACGCCCTGACCAAAGACCTCCCTACAACAGCAGAACTACAAAAAGGATGTCCCTCCGGAGAGAACCCAAACGATCTTTCTGTCTACTGTATGCCATCTGCTCCCCCCATCCAACAAAGACCAGAAAAAACACCGCAAAGACGTTTGAAAACCCCTCCTTTGAAAAAACACTAAGAACCAACCCACCCAGGGGCACCAACCCTCTACTACGTCAACGGAAACACCCACACGGAAATCTACCCCGCCACCTTCAAAACCTACTACGAAAACATCGACCGCGCCGAGATCCCCTTCCCCCGCGACCTCGTAATGGTAGCAGGCAACGCCTCTGCCAAATCCCAAACCGACGTCCAGGAAAACCTCAACATGATCACCTGGTGGTGCGACGGCAACGGCCCCGAAGATCGCAACCGGCGTGACCGCGCAGCCCTCCCGCTGTCGACTTGCTCGGCCCATCTACAGGCCATCCTCCGGTTCCCGGACTGCGTCAACCCCGACAAGATCTCCGAGTACACGTACGCCGCCGCCCAAGGGAACAAGTGCCCGGTTGGGATGAAGAGGATGCCTAGCTTGCGGTTTTCGATCAGGTATAATACCCGCGGGGCTATTCCTCAGGGGTGGAAGGGAGTGCCGCCTATCAAGTTGGCTTGTGGGGAGGTTTGTTACTTGTTTTGTTGCGTTTGATTTTTTGTTTGAAATGCAAGAGACATTACACTGACAACTTCGTGGACAGATTGGTGTTGGGTATTGCTTCCATGGCGACTTTATAAACGGCTGGTATGACGACGCGGCAAAGGCAATGTTGCAGGCGAAGGGACAGTCTTTTATGAGGATTGATGGTGCTCATGGGAATGGCAAGACCTACAGCAAGTGCAAGGCAAAGGACCAGGATCCTAACAATGGGACTAGTGACTATCACAAGAGTTTGGAGATGATGGGCAAGGGTGGGCATTCTTAGATGTCAACATTGAACTTCACCACGTGTTGAAGTCTTTTGAACTCCTTCGTAGATGACATAGGGTAAGCGGCCTTGAACCTCTGAATATTGATGGTAGAAGATTGACACGACATTTGTGAAGTTGCACCAAACCACATGGGACAAAGTTCGTGGGAAGGGAAGTGAAATCTCATTCTGCTTTCCTATTCCAGACCAGTCTCCTTGATTGTTTGGTCGAACACTTCAGTTTAAAATCTACTTCTGTTTTTCAATGCTAAGCCAGTCTCCTTGATCGCGAACTCCCTGTTGTCAACCTCGTCATCGGAGCTATCGTTGGCGGGTTTCGAGGAAGCAGCCGATGGCTTGGTGGCACGGGTCTTCAACTGAGCTGTCTTGCCTGTCTCCTCAGGTCCGCCCTAACCGGCTTCTCCAACCGCCGTGTGCCCCAGGGTGGTTTTCTCTTAATCCTATCGCATATTCCGGACACGGTTTGGTCCAAACAGAAACATCTATAGACCTGCCATTGAACGAGAGGAGGTGATGAGAGGTGTGGGAACGCAGCGAGACTGATTTTCCGTGACAAGGCGGGATGAAGATGGATGAGTCGCAAAAAGACTCTGGTACGATCTTTGGCGATGGGCGGCACAAGTTGATGTGGACATTGTGATGAGACCCTCTCTCTCCCTCGAACGCGTGCACGGGAGGTAATGGAAGGTGGCGAAGATGCCTGATTGTCCAGCCATTACCGCTGCTGCCACCAAGCGAAAGAACCTTCGGATATGTCCCCGTTGGCGAATGGCTTCCCAGACTGCTTGTCACACCCCGTGGAAGACCGTCGGGGTGGAAACCAATGGGCTCGAAATCCTGCCAGGGCATCGGGGTCGTCAATGTTGTGTGGCGGTGAGCCACCAGTGGCATCTCCATCAAGGGAAGAGTGACAGAGGCGGAGATAGATGAATGGAAGACAACGGGAAGAATCTTGTAGACATGGTGGGGAGAGAAACGTCGAAAGAGTGTACCAGGCAACTGGACATCTGTTTTGACAAGATGTTAGGCTGCGGACAAAGGTAAAGGCTTTGTGCGTTTGCAAAGGCAAAAATACATACCTCGATCAAATCTGAGATTGAAACTTCTGGTCCGAAGACTCTAGCTTCTTGGAGTTGGGTTTGAGGTTTGTGGTTTGTGATGAAAGAGTTTGGGAAGATCGGGAAAGGTTTTTTGGGAAAAGTTTCCCCGCTTTCTGCCACTTGTCCAACATTGTTTCACTTGGGACCACCTGCACTTTAGGCAGACAAAAGGACAGGCCGTCATCTGATGCTATGGGCTCTTAGATGGTAGGAGCAAGTAGGGGCTCCTCCCACCCACATTCTCCGACCTCGGGAGCCATGTTTCATCGATGAAAGGATACTGCTGAGCATGGGCACTTAAGATTGATACATTCCAACAGTGAGAAGCTTCGGTATATGACGGGCTATGTGAATAGGAGCGGCATCTCCATCAAGATTTATTCTCTCTGTTAGCATAGTTTGTTGCCCTGTGTGTTATTCCGGATTCCGTTGCAGTCTAGAAGAGCAGAATCTGACCCCTGAAGGGCACTGTGCATTTTAAAGTCCACACTGTACGCTGAGCTGTACGGTATGACCAATCCTGCAAGCTTGAGCGAATGCTGCGCTCATTGGATGGTGTAGCCCGAATTGAGCCTTGATCTCGTCTGCCTTCTGACCCCGGAGAACAATTCCAAATACTCGTGCGCTCACGAGAATCATCGAATCGAATAATGTCGATTCGTTTCCAGACGCCAACAATGGAGGGCCGTAAGCCTAGAACCATCAAATTCCTTGACGGTGGTCTTGGAACCACCCTCGAAACTATCCATGGCGTCAAGTTCTCCGAGTCGACGCCCCTCTGGTCCTCCCACCTTCTCTTGACAGACTTGCAAACCCTGGCGGACTGCCAGATGTCGTTTGCCAAAGCTGGTGCAGATGTCATCACAACCGCTACATACCAGGTGTCGATCGATGGGTTCAAGAATACAAAGACAGAGAACTGGTCAGTTTGTCACTCTTCCTAGTCCGCTCTAGAGTGAACACTCTAGCCAACTAATCCACTACATGTAGGCCGAACGGTGTGCCCCTCCCCAACATAGGCCACTTCCTCAAAGATGCTGTCTCCATCGCCAGGAGGGCCGCCGGCAAGGTTGGTGGCCGAGTCGCTCTCAGCCTTGGACCGTATGGAGCTACGATGATACCTTCAACTGAGTACACCGGCCACTACGACATCGAGCCTTCCCAAGACATCGTCGATAAACTCTTTCATTGGCACAGCGAGCGGTACAACCTCTATGTTCAAGTCCCCAAACTGCTGTTCGATGTGTCCTACATTGCGTTCGAGACCATCCCTCGATTGGACGAGATACTAGCAATCAGGCGCTTTTTGAACGCGGACATCAGCGAAGGGGTAACGCTAGGCCCGCGCGAGTTTTACCATGACATTCCTGTCTGGATCAGTGTTCTGTTCCCTGGCGATGACGACAAAATGCCGGATGGCACTAGTGTAGAAGACGCGGTAGCCGCTATGATTAGCAAAGAGTTTGGAAGTAAGACGCCACAGTTTGTTGGGATCAACTGTACGCAAGTTTCCAAGCTCAAAGGTCTAGTTCGACAGTTTACCAAGGCTGTGGAAAAGCTGGTCGCGACGGGGGCCGTGGAAAAATGGCCTGGTTTGGTATTGTATCCTGATGGCACGAAGGAGGGAGAGCGGTACAATACTGCGACAAAGGAGTGGGAGATATCGGGGGAGGGTTCCAAGGAGACAGCGGAGGATGTATCATGGGAACGTCAGCTTGCTATGGTGGTCAAGGAGGCTTATGATACTGGGGGATGGAGTTCATTCTTGATCGGTGGCTGTTGCAGAACTACGCCTGAAAACATCCACAGGCTTACGTGGGCGATCCGTGAGTGAGCATGGAGGATGAAGAAGACAAAGAGGATGGAGAGGACCAGGAGACTGGCTGTTAGACCTGTCTGTCAACATGAAGTGTTGCTACCTGCCTCTGTTCAGAGAATATAGCCATAAAAACCAACATGAAGTCCAATATTTAGGTAGCCATGAGCGCCTTATCACTGCATTTCCAACCTTGTCGTTGCCTAGTGACCTGCTGACAGCAGTGACTGACATGCTTCCGCAGAGTTCCGGACCCACCCGGGACCGGCGCCGGCGACAGGATGCCTGACGAAATCGGCAGCCCCAGCGAGATTTGAGAGCGTAGAGGAAAGTGGGCTCGACCATGCCAGCAATCTTGTGTTGGGGTAGAGTCAACAAGTGTCTGGGACCGACTGCCATCGCTTCGCCTGGCGATGCTGTGTGAATTTGTCCATCCCCACATCTTGCTGTCTGCTTGAGGTGAGTACGAGATCAACAGAGAAGGAAGGGAAGGAAATAAGCTTTCGTATCGTACTAGGCACAGGACTGCGTTCCCGGTCCTTCTTCTCCGCCCTTGCCCTGTCGGGTGTCTCTTTTCCTGTCTCTCCTATCCTGTTGAGACTCTTTTACTAAGGTAAGTTCTGCGGAAATTCTTCCTCTTCTCCGCACAACATCAACCATCATGACATCTAACAACAACACAATCACTCCATCTTTCGGTGATTTCCACTCACTTATCGACCTGGCTGCCTCGCCTTTTACTTTCAGTACATTCTTCTGATCTGGCTCATTCTTTTCTACCTTTTACCCAACTTCGATCCCTGACCGATTTTTTCTTAGCCCCCCGTCCAGTCCTTCAGTATTTCTATCACCTATTCATAGACCACCCCCGGTCACAATCAGGTATTGTCCCAGCGCGGCTCAATCACCCAGCGACGTTATCATCCCCCGTCGCGGACAATCAAACTCAAATGGTATGTTGGCTGCCTCATTGAGTCAATTCCCTACTCTCTGTGCCCATGGCATTTCCGCCTTGATGATTGTCATCTCCTAACATTGCTGTTCAACAGTTCCGTCTGGGCTTCCCGCTTCTTCAACAAGATAAAGACAGTTCCAAATCCTTCGACTAGTCCGGGCGGCTACCCGACCTCCAGCGCCAATTCCAGGACGCCGCCGCCGAAGCACTTGTTCAGTGCGAAGTAATCTCAACGAAGCTACGCAATCATCGGAGGAGAGGTTTGGGTGCCTTGAGTGGCAAAGGTTGGGTGGGGAGAGGATGGCTTGAGGAGGGGAATGGGGATGGTTTGAGGAGGAAGATTGAGAGACGGGCCGAGAAATGGAGTGACCTGTACAAGGATTTCACTAAAAACAGTCATTGGGCTTTGTCACAATCAGTTTCATTCACACAACATCTTGAACAATCAAAATGACACAGCCCGCCCTGTACACTAGTGATCCAGCTGTGCCTTGACTACCAGATAGATCTTCTCTGCGGCGTACAAATGTAGCGTTCATGTTATTGCAGTTGGCTCTTTGGAACATAAGATAGCATGGGAAACCAACGGAATAAACAAAGCACATTGGCCCTCAAGCAAACATCATTCCTATTATTACATCTAATCATTGTATCAGTACATGCCCTCCTTCAGCTTGATCTTGCTCTTCTGATTTGTCTGTCCGCATTCTCATCTCCGCCTCCACGAGCGTGGCCTTTTGCTTTCCTCTTGCTTTTTTGCTTGCGTCATCCCGCTCGCTTTCGGCTAGCCAAGCCACTCCTCGTCACTGCAGTATCTTTCCAGATGCGAGTCTTCCTCGTCACCCAAGGTATTTCCGTCCGGGGAAGTTGCCAGTGTTCATACCTACTCTCAAACCACCCAGTCCATGGACCGCCACCGCTTCCCGAACTCAAGCTTGTGGCAGCCGCACCAGTAGCGGCTTCGGACGTATGAGCATATTGCTGCCTGGCGGTTCTGGTTCGAGCTGTTTGTTGAGCGGGAAGGGGGAGGGGGTGATTGTGATTGGGGAAACAATTGGTGAGAGACTAGAATCAGGTGGACAAACATGGGACCTCAATGATTGGAAGGAGTGCCCGCGGAGAAGAAATCAGCTCACCTGGATGGCCAACACATTCTCTTGCTCAGACAGAGACACAAACACAGTGACTCTTTGTTTCAGGCCGGGCTACTGCCCAGTGCCTACCTTCCCTCTGGGTGACGGCCTCAGCTGCCTTGGAATGGGAGATTGCGCAATCAGACGATCATGGAACGTACCAGATGACGGGTATCATCGGAGTTCTGGTGTCAAATATACACTGACTTTGAACGGCAGGTGCTCACAGTCCTACCAGACTGTAGGCAAGCTAGCCCGTTCCTAGCCAGAGGTCACAGGCGTGCCTGGTTGGCAACTGCTTTCAGTTGTTTGAAGCAGCAGTGGGGATCATGTCTGGTCTGGTTGGCTCTAGCTCGTCCACATGTGACGTAGTCTATCCGCCAGAGTTCTCTGAGAATTTCCTTTTTATCTGCTCTCTCTCTCTTCACTCTCAGATCCTTCTACTCTTTTTCTTCTCCCACTCATAACCACAGCTCTTGCTCGCCTCGCGTGGCCAGGAGAACAAGCAACTGACGGGGGAGCCCGAGAGAATCGACTCACCGCCTGGCCACGACTGCTCAATATGAGCAGTCGGGCCGGGCGGTGAGTTCGACATCGTCGGCACGGTCAATGGTGCGTATGTTTCCAACATTCTCCTCCCTTTCTTGGTTCTTGGATTTTCCCGGTGTGCCAGATCTGCCTACCAAGCTCGAGTCTTCAGCGAAGACTTTGCTGACAGCACAGTGTTTGAAGCGGCTGGATTGTGTCCGGACAACCAGTCCAAAATGAAGCGGAGCTGTGAAAATGCCGAGCATGTTGGTAGGATTCCCCTCCATTCCCCAATAATGGCGGCGTGCTAACCTTGCTGGCATTCAGGCGTCCACTTCAACCACCACTTCAACCACAGCCAAGAGCTCGCGTCGTCTTCCGCGACATAGACCATGATCAATACTTCCTCCCGCTCGCGCGCGATGTCATGCTTCCCAGGTGGAAATCTGGACACCATCCCATCACGGCTGGACATCCCGCTGCCTCAGACACCCGACCCAGTCTTTTCCAGTTGAGAATGGTGCTCTTCTCACCTTCTGGAGAACAGTCCCAGACCTGTCCACCTATGGTTCCATCACTACATGGCGCCCCTCTGTTGCAGATCACATTGCCTTTCCGGCCCGCAGCAACAGCAATAACAATAGCAACCGGATGCAGCATCTCAACCCCGTGAGTCAAATTCAGGTCATTGTGGAAAGCAGGAGCGTCATACCGGAACATGCCGCGGACTTGTGTGTTTAGAACAGAGTTCCATGCCCGAGAATCTTGTCCGTGTGACATCAGGGGAACGCCAGCTTATGCAACTCGTACGTGGCAAGAAACTCTTTGGTCTGCACGAGACTTTCACAGATGACAGCAAGGCTGTGTTCAAGAGCAGAAGGGCTTGAGGAAACGGTGGACCATGGGCGATGGAGACGGTGGCAGGTTGGAACATTATAACGATGTGGCAAGTGGGAGTGGCTAGACAGATGCTCAATAATTCAGAAGCTTTATTAGCACCAGTGTTGTGTTCTGCTTTCTTGAGCGATGATGTGATGCAGTGTATTTAGACGTCAAGGCATGGATACCCTATACATGCTGTCAATCCAACCGGCGGCTCGCTGAACCTGTGAATATCGGCATGTTTGGCACTTGGTCAGACAGGACATGGCAATTCGTGACAGTGGAGACCATATTCAACCACCTGGTTCTTGTTGACTCGTCCATGTTACTTGCATTATTGTCAAAGGTGAAATTGCAAAACTATCCTGCCATGATCCAATCCAAGCCCCACACCATCCTCCTAGAGGCCCATCAATCACCGTTATATTTGCCCCGGAGGCATGTTGAGCATGGATTCAGATCCCTGCCTACAACAAGAAGCAAAACGTAAAACCACAGCAAATAACACACATCCATCAAGGTCCAGCCTTGATGTTACCCATCCCCAGTTCAGGACACCTCTCTCTCCAGTCTGTCAGCCTTCTCCTGCCTCCGCCACCCCTTACTGCTCCACTAGATAACAAAAACACACATGTTCTCTGCCCAACAACCTCCTGTTTCGAGACTGTGTCGAATGTACAATCAGCGTCCTGGCAAGGACCTTTTTCACATTGGTCTTTAATGACCCAGACATGTCTGTTGAAATTGTTTATGTCTTTGACGTGACCAACACCCTTGCCGGGGTGGGTATGTACGGCCATGGCCTTGACGCACATGATGGTGATTAGGTGTATATAAAGTGCTGCTGACGGTGGCACGGGGTTGGGTTGATCGAAAGTTGGGTGGTTGAAGATTGGTGCGGCTGGTTGGTTTGGTTGTTGCGTTTGATGATTGTGGAGTGGACTGGAAGTCAAACAGACTGGAGAACAACGAGCCTGGGGGCCAGAAAGGGGGAGGCCAAAGGGTGTTTATGTAGTCCATGGTTTTGGTACCTTGCTGACTGAACTGATGCTTGCTGCCTTGATGACTGGGGCAAGGAGAGGGGGGGGGGGAGAGTCTGAGACTGTGTAGGAGGGCGTTTCGTGGGAGCGCTGTTGGAGTTGGGATGGACTGCTGATCGCGGGTGCGGTTCGTGAGGGAGACAAAATCCGGTCTCCCATGGCCATGGCGGTGTCTATTACCTTTGTGGACGGGGCGAGGCGGAAAGGGGGCTTCCAACATGTTGCAAATCTCGCTCTACAAGAGAATGTTTCGTGGGAGAGGCTGTAAAGTTGCGATGGATGCGACCGCCGGCAGAGAAAGGTTTCTGCACGCCATGGACGAGGCAATTTCTTGGATCTTGATGGCTCAGGCTATTGGGAGGATCTGACACGGGTACAGGTACAGGTAGAGGCTATTTAATGAGGAGGCGTCGTGAAGTTGCAGTGGATTATTGATGATAGTAGGCAGTCGGCTAGTTAAGGGAAGCTTTACTATTAAGTAGTTGCCACTATCTCCGACCTTGATGGCTGAGGTTATACAGAGGGAGAAGCTGACGCTTTTGGGGGTATCGATGTGTGGGAGGATGTTTATGGGAAGGAGCTGCGAATTTGCGATGAACTATTGATGGTGGGTGGCCAGCCTGGGAGACCAAGACTTCTGTGTCTCATGGCTGGCACGCAGCAATGAGCTCGACCTTGATTGTCAGGGTGACAAGAAGGGAGACCTTGGTGTTTATCTTACTTTTTGCTTGAGTTGCTGGACAAAGCGAGAGGACAAAGTGGGAACACGTACACTATTGACAATTAATGGCTGGGTCAGAGGGGAGAAATTCTGTTTCAGGATGAGGGTGTGCCCGAGGTGCGGTTGGAGATGCTTGACAGCACGTCGGGTGCCTGGATCACGCCAGGAACTCAGATGACGAGATGAAGCGGTCGAGCATGTGTGATGGCTGTGTGTTAAAGAAGTGTTTGCAACGACACCAGTAAGCACGAGCAGCTTCAGATGATATTGAATCCACTCGAGCTTTGACGAGATGGAAGAACTCGCGCTCTTATAACAGCTATCATAGAGAAACAGTGCTGGCGAGGATAGTTTCGTTGCAAGACTCGAGTTATTTCTTGTCTATGTGAATATGATTCTATAAGCCCAGTCCTTCCTGAAATGATAATTACCAAGCTGCTCCCAAGATATCCCTTATCAACAGCACATGATGTAAACCTTTCTTGCTGTTCTCGTCTTTCCAATCCTCATGGGGTGGGTACCCTTCATCCGCTCTAGGTCAGGGCATCGAGGCCGACAAGTTGACCGGGCAATATCCGATATTACCTGTTGCAGCCTGATTGGAGGCAGAACCAGCCAATGGTGAAAATTTGTTCACTCCTGATGGCAGGAAGAGCAAGTTCTCGTGGGGCAAGTGACCGGAGTCACAATCTCCTCGTGCCCAGCAGAAATCTACCAAGACGGCCTAAAGGGGTTGGCTTTTTCGAACCGGACACGCCAGACTGTGAATATCCTCTCAGTTTCTGGGTTCCTCACCCCCCTGAAGGAAGAATCCATTTAGCATTTACTCAGCACTGTCCCCATCTCAGCTTGACTTACCGACGCTGTATTACTCCTCTACCTCTGGGACCACTCTACTCGCGCGGCTGCGAGTTCTCATCGTCGGCCAGATTGCCCGGGTCTTCTTTCTCCTTCACGCCCCCTTCCTGAGAGCAAGAAGGGCAAAAATCGTCTCGGTCGACGAACTTTGTGTGGGTCTGCGAGACCATTCCTTCTCCATAGGCACAAAATAGTGTGTCATCAAGCTCGTCGGCGTACTTGCAGGCTCGGAATACTGTCCAGGAGTATCCGTCGTCGTTGTTGGGGTCAAGAGAGATGTGGCCACAGATGTGGCGGACTCGGGACAGGAGACACATTGCTTGTTTGAGGGATTGGCTGGGTCGCTTGGCTAAGTATGATTGGAGTCAAATGGTTAGCGGGTGACGCAAGATTGAGACGGGGAAAATGGACAATTAATAGCAAAACAGGAATGGGGAACAACATACAGTGGACAGTGTCGGTCGAGGAAGTCAATATCAGATTGAAATCGATTGAAGTCTATAATATTGATTCCGCAAAGCTCAGTGATTGTCAAGAGAAGAGTGAGCAAAACAGAACCAGCAAGCCTTGGCTGAGACAAAGATGACTGGGAAGAATGGCAGCTGATAAATCTAGGAAAAACAGTAACGTATATTATAAGCGAGTCGTACATATAAGCGAGTCGTACAGTCTCCACCACCCTACAACAACTATCCTCAATTGCAACATAACAACACTAGAAACCAACTATAATTACATCAGAAACAGCCGAATCAGACGATTCTACAGCCTCCTGGCAAGTACGTGCATTATGGCCAGGCTTGCCGCATACACCACAGCATTGAACCTTTGTACAAGCACCCCTACACCACTACCATCCGGCTGCGTTTCTTCCACTGCCTCCCCACCCACGGCCTTCTGGTCAAGTAGATCGTGTGCATCCTGCACAGTAAGTGATCCTCCAAGCCGCACACGTGTTTTTTGGCTCTCCTGCGCTTGCTTAGTGCCTCGTTGGCAAGGTGGTACTGCGCGGCCAAGATGATAAAAGGAGGGATGGCCCAACCGAGGGCATTAACTCCCTGGATTACCGTTGCCCATTCGCGGTTACCAGGCTGGGCTAGTTTCGCCTTACTAAGGCCGTCCGAGGTCGTAACTACCATGCCCGCGAAGATAATACCCATCATAAACCCAGTCTCGTCGAAGTTGTAGATATCGTCATCTACAATACCGTACTTAGCCTTAGTGTTCCGTACGAGCGCAAACCACTCGGCAATGACCTTTGGATCCTCACACTTAGCCCTCTGGTAGTCGTATCTACGCTTAAAACGCGTACGGAGCTGTGGCTGGCGTTTGACGAAGTTATGTGCCCAGAGCTTGCCAACAGGGGGTGCGTCGCGTACGCGTAGCAGTTGGTTGGCCATATCATCTACACTACGCAATCTTGGTGGAAAAGCTCGCGTACATAGCTCAATAATATATCGGACAATAGCTTCCTCTTCCGATTGAGTCAGCTTTTTCGAATTGGGTGTTATATCGCGTCGTGCAGGCCGGCCGGCGCGTCGGTTAGAGAGAGTCATAGCTGGTACGTTGTAGAGCTTAGCTGCAGCTCGGAGGCTTAATTTTTCATTGATTCGAAGAGCCTCAAGGGCTAAGAGTATCCTGGCTTCCTTTGAAGTAGGAGGCATATTGGGTTGTGGAAAAAATTGATGTTAGGTGTAAGGAGGACGCGTCGTGGTGGAGACTGTACGACTCGCTTATATGTACGACTCGCTTATAATATACGTTAATAGGTTTTAGGTCTTAGAGGTAGGTAAGGAAGGAAAGATGGAAAATAAGGTAAGAAGGAAGGCACGCAACCCCGATGTAGAAGTGGTGCCAGCTGGTCAAGCAAAGAGCAAGGAACAAGGAGCAGTGTGCAGAGACAGAACCAACACGGAGGGCAAGAGTCCCCGTAAAAATGAGACCTCGTTGGAGTAAGAGCTACAGAATAGCCGTAATGGAAGCGATGGTCTTGGTACAGATCCTAGGCAGTTGGCATGTTATATCTCACAGCTCTCAAGTGACTTGTGGAACCCCGGATTTAACATGCAAAAATGGGATGTTGGATATATAACTGCTCTTACATTCTCGAGGTGACTGTCAAAGCTGGTCAGTCTATCTACAAGCCTCCTTTGGTCGATGTAGTGTCAGACAGACTGCCAGCTGCTGCTTATGTGCTTTTTCTAAGCAAAGCAATCAATCTCAGAAATTTAATCATACATTGTAACTCATCGAAGTAGCCCAACTGCTATTTTTGTGGCAAGTGATAGTGTGAGGCGGTAAAGAGATCATTATCACATGCAGCATGAGGTCTCTTGCTCATTTTACAGTACAGCATTAACCTAAATGGTGATATAGTGTCTCGTGTCTTTTTGCCGATGAACCATTCCATTCATGTTGTTTGCTCAATTATCAGGAGCACTGACATCCTGCTTTGAACTCATGATCCTTGTTGACAAGCATGCAGCGTGTAACATTGTGGGCTGATATATAGGAGATACTTACTGTAAAGCGTCCCAATAAAAAAGAATGCCCTTACCTACTCAAATAGAGCCCACCACAGTTGTTGAGATTTACATATTTTCAGTCCTCATGATCTTCTATCTAGGTAGGACCTCTACATCTCCAGCTTGCTCACAACCGCCTGAAACCAAGTCATGCCAAGCTCACGCCATGGCGGCAGCTCCCGCGCCCCAGATTTCGAGGCGTCAGGTCCAATCAAAATTACGTGCTAAGGTCAGGAAAGCGGGGATTGCTGGGCCCCAAGTAAACAGCCGCCATTTTGAACGAGTCATCACATTTGTTAACATCAGAATTCGCGTCTTCCTCATTACATCATCCCAGCCCTTTGACTCAATCGTCCATTTTCAGTACATTCAAGAGCACCGATCCATACACAGTAACAAGTTGTCGTTGGCCACAACGAGATGGCATCAGAAGAACCAGAACGCCGGCCTCTGCTGGCTGCAACAAGTGGTGCGTTGGATGCTGGAGTCGCCGGGGCGGACACGCGGCAACGCACAGGTTCAGGGGAGGAAGGAAGAGGAGAAACTGGGACTTTTAAACGCAATCTCGGCACTCTGGAGGCTTTTGCAATTGTCATCAGTATTGTGATCGGAAGTGGCGTGTTCACCTCCCCTGGCTCTATCGACACCAATGTCCCCTCTCCTGGTGCGGCTCTCGTGATTTGGTTTGTGGGTGGTGTATTGGCATGGACTGGAGCTAGTACTATGGCGGAGTTGGGGACTGCTATTCCTGGCGAAGGTAAGTTCAGGTTGGCAGGATGACAGAGGTCAAGCGAAGATGCTGACTGTATGATCAGGTGGTGTACAGCCGTACCTCAAGTACATATTCGGTGACGTGTTTGGTTTCCTTGCGGCTTGGACCTGGGTAGTGGCAGTGATGCCCGCAACATTGGCCATCTTGAGCATCGTTTTCATTGAAAGCATCTACTCAGCTGCCGGAGTCACAGATCAAGGGGGTACCCTCCTTCACAAACTGCTTTCGATCGTCGTCCTTTCTGTCATCAGTGTCGCCAATTCGATCAGTACCAAGGCCAGCACAAGGCTCAATAACTTCTTTGTCGTCACAAAGTTTGTCACCATCGCCGCGATTGTTATTGCGGGCGTTGTTGTTGTCATTTTGCAGCTTGTGGATCGGAACCGAACGGTGGGTGGTGGTGACTGGGTCAAGCAACCTTGGTTTGGATATCGAGACAGCGTCAACCCCGACGGCAGCGTGACGCATTGGGCCGATGTTACCCAGTGGGAGCTTTTTGGATATCTCTCCGCTGCTCTTTACGCTGCTCTGTGGGCATATTCTGGCTGGGACAAGGCGATCTACATCTCTGCCGAGCTTTCATCACCGGCGCGCCAACTACCCCTGGCCATTAACACCTCCATACCGACCATCATCCTCTGCTTCATCACAGCCAACGCAGCTTACTACATCTTACTGCCATGGAATGTGGTTTCAAGAACGGATAGCGTTGCTGTGGCAAGTTGATACCCTGTCAAGTTGCTGTTGTCGAAGTCATGCTAACGTTTGCAGACGGCAATAACCCGACTTCTTGGTCCTGCCTTTGGCATCCTTGCGGCTGTATTCATCTGTCTAGTGGTTGCTGGTTCTCTCCTAGGAAACTCATTTGTGGCCGGACGTATGGCAGTCGCAGCAGCAAATCAGAGCTGGTTGCCCAAGCCACTCAGCATTGTTGGGCGCATTGGGTTTAAGCCGGAGGAGCGCGAAACGACGTCGGACGCCCCAGTCAACGCCATCATCGTATCCACAATTCTCTCCTCGCTATACATTTTGCTTGGAAACTTCAGGGCGTTGCTGACTTTCAACGGGTTGGGAGAGTACACGTTCTTCTTTCTGACGGTTGTAGGGGCTATTGTTCTCAGGTACAGGGAACCGCAATTGGCTCGGCCATATAAACCCCTTATTGCCATCCCAATCGTGTTTGCGTTGGTCAGCGGGTTTGTCGTTGTTCGGGGAGCTGTCTTCGCGCCTGTTCCCGCCGTTGTCTTGGTCGGGTTATGGGTAGCGGGGTTGGTGTTTTACTTTGTCCGTAGGCGATACCAAGAGCGGGGGTTGGAGTGAGGGGAAACCGCAGGCCGAGCCGCCAAACATCCTCCGCCCCTGTATGTATAGCAGGATAAATTCCCTTCTCAATCCACGCATTTTGACAACATCTCGCCAACCCACGGCCCCACATTATCCAGCATCATAAACTCTCAGGTCATGGACAAGATTCAACGAGGAGTTGCGAGGTCACGCGCACTCTTGCCTCGAATAACGCACCGACCCTTGCCTTCCGGCGCGAGCTACCTCCACTTTGGAGACTACGGAACACGAAATGCTATGACGAAGCACGAGCTTCAGCGGCTCAAAGACCAGTTGATAGAAGCAAACACAAACCCACAAACAGGCCGCCAGTTGTTTCTCCCCGCCTTTAAGCCCCAGACTCTTGGACACCTGGAACGTTCTCAGGAGCTCCTTACGAAAGAGGGCAAAGCAGATGATTACGCATGGCTTGTCTCCAGCCGTGTCTGGGAAGAAGAGCGTAAAGGATTGCCAAAATTGCTTGTGCTCGCTTCACCTGGCTTCAAGGTTTTCAGTTCTGGCCATCACCTGACGGAAATCAAGAATGGCTCCCCGGAGGAAGTCAGGGAGATCTTCGCCCTCTGTGCTGAAGTCATGAGTCTGATTCGCCGCAGCGCCATACTGGTCATGGGCAAGATCCACGGTATTGCGAGTGGCGCTGGGGCACAACTCGCCCTGGCCACAGACGTTCCTGTTGCGAGCAGGTCTCTCACCGAACTTTGGTTGCCTGGCGCTGACCTTGGCCTTCCCTGCACAAGTCCTGCTGCAGGACTGAGTCGTGTTCTAGGCACCCGAAGAACCTGGCTTGAGCTCGCAAAAGGTGGATATGTACGGGCGGACTTGAAACTGCATGGTGTGGAGGTTGATGACCCTGCCACCAAAACTGTAGAAGACAAGTCACAGTATGAGCAACAGGCAAATATCCTTTTTGAGGGACCTCCATCGTCGGAGAAATCTCTGCCTCGTAGATCCGCCGAGGACATTGTGCGAGATCGCCTATCGCTGGACCACCTGGTCTACAGGTTGGCGAGGCGACTCACGAAGAGAGATACTCAGCAAACGGCTATCACGAAGTGGGCGTTTTGGACCCAGATTGGTCTTCGAGGTCAGCCTCACGTCAACGCTGATGGCGTCGAGGTTGACGGCTGCGGCGGGGATGGTTTTGAGGACGCCGTTGCGTTTGCTGGCAGAGTCATGGCATTGCACTCACAAAGCGAGGTCGCCAAGGAGGGAATATCTCGATTCTTGCAGGAGAACGCGATGCGGAAGCAGACAAATAAGACTGAGGTTGAGATGAACGAAACCACGAGGTAGTTCCTGAGATGCGGCGTTAGTTTTATTTGGACAGAGAGAGAATGTGAGGTTTGAGGAACAACCGAAAGGGACCAGTTATACTGAGCCGGTTGTCGAGTAGGAAGACACCCAAATTCGACGGAGCTAGATGTCCGATCTTGTACGTGTGGCGGAATAAATGTTACCCTCACTCTTCTGCTCTCCTTTCCGCCTCCCCGGAGGCAAACCCACCTACCGTAACTGAGATGCTCCAGCCAGGCCTAATGGACATCAGTGTTGAGTAGGTCAACTTTTCCTGAACCCAACGGCAAATCGGCCACCCACTCTCTTCGCCTGGGCAGAGATTTTCCCCCGATGGCTGCAACACACCAAGCTTGCCCAGAATAGGGGTCACCGACAGACGGAGCCACCTAGGGACGGGTACGCCATGCATGTCCATCCGTTAAAGATGGCTGGAGCCACTTGCCACCCCAGATGTTCCTGATCTCTGCATAAGCGAGGTTTGCTGCTGACGTTTCTGGGCCTGACCTTTCGTTGGGAGGAAATCATGGATCTTTTCTACATCTGCAAGAGATTCCGCTTGAGACCTCACACAAAGGCTCAATGTCTGGCTGGTCGCCACCATTTGGACGAGATCTTCGTCATGATCTGGAACCCAACCTTTGAGGATATTGATCCTTCATACCTCAGCCTCACTCAACATTGGTGCGACTACCTTGGCACAGTAAAAGCTTTTTCGACTTCCTGACCATCATGACCGCCATATTTCACATGGTAGCATACACCGTCCCACCGGTCCTGCTTTCCAGACCGGCCCCTTGCTCGGCAAGGTTACGATGGAGTAAGCATATGGGGTTTCTGGGGTAGGGAATGGAACAAGACGAATCCACGTCGTCCCCTATCCCTGCCCTTCATGTGTTGAGCCTCCAGCTTGCATGGAGAATGGCACCGTGACAGCGGCTACCGCTGATCTATTCGCTCTTGGGTAGCGTGCTCCAGAACAGCATCACGGGCGCCAAGCTAGGTTACCGAGCTTTCTACCCATCGGCCGCTGGTCAAGACTTTTTTCACTGCTTGGAGGCTCTTTGGTAGGTAACAAGGGGAGTTTCACTGTGAGACGACTAATGTTGTCAAATGACAAGCCTTGACTACCTTGGTACTCCGTATGTTGCGGTGTACAGGACTTCGACAAGACCCTCTTCCTGACAGCTTGACCTCGGGACATTAGAAAGCGGTTGATCACGAACTGTCACCTGCTCCTAGCAACTGTTGAATCGGATCCCGCCTCACAACGATCCGAAAGCCCCATCTAGATGCCGAATAGAAACTCTCCGAACTCGCCAAACCAAAACAAGTTATCAGATCATTACGTGCTCCCAAGGGCGCAAACGGTACACTCGTTTGGAGCAAAAATCCCGTCCAAGAATATGCAGCCCACCTAGCTTCGCTACACTTTTGTTGCCGAACATTCACAACAAACATCACACTCCTCGCAGGCGACTCGTCTATCGTGAGGAGAGATGTCTTTTTCGATCAAGCACTACACTACACTAGACGAAGCACCAACGGAATATGTTTCCTGGAGGCCGGGTCTGGAACTGCAACGGTCCACACGTTGCCCACTGATACCCACCTGGAATACTGAGAATCTGGTGTTTAGCGCCATCCTTCCGGCTCGTCTATGCACAAGGATGGTCCGACTTTACGGAACAGCAGAGCAAATCCACCCGAAGGCCCCTCCCCCCCCCGGGGGGGGGTGAATTGGACACCATGGATTTGTGGGATTTGTTGTTGTAGTGGTGAGTGGGCCTAGGCCAAAAGTGTGACCCGGAAAACGTGCAGGCGGCGCGAGCCTGTAGTGATACCCACCTCGGACTACCACGGTTGGGGTATTTTGGGGTAGGGGAGGCGAGACGGCGGTTTTGCTTGCGAGTGTGCAATTTGTCGAGTCGACCAGTGCGATCTATGCTTGGCCAGAGCAAAAACAGGGACCGTGGATGGAACATGTCCGTGGCCGGGAGAGGCATAATTTAGGGAGGGTCACCTAATAAGAGGGGAGGGTTTGGTATTTGATATTAAACATTGGACGTCAAATTTGTTCTGGTACCAAAGATCTGGAATCATTCTTTTTTGTCTGGGCGCTGAGACAGGAAGGACCACACATCCACAATAAAAAAAGCCGTTAGCAGTGGCCGATGGCCGCCACACCCTACCTAGCTAAACTCAAGGAACCAAGGCCCGGAAGCCGTCAGGATCGTGGCACGCGTTCAGGTCACGCCTTCATGTTTGCAAGAGGAACTCGGGAAAGCAGAGACCACTTCGCGCGAATTTGAAAATCCACCTCAACCCCCTGTGAACATGGGGAAATCTAGGGAGCAGATCCGGAGAAGCCTAAGGCCCATATTCAGTCGGAGAATATCTGGTCAATCATAATGCGCGCCAGGCGTTGCATCCTCCTCCCTCCCAAAAGAGGACCTCGGAGGAGGGCACTCCGAGTCCCAAAGCGGACAGGAATGAAACCTTGGCTGGTGTGAGACGGCATCTTACAGGGCTTACTTACATGGAATCTTTTTGGTATGGCCTATACCGAGATGCTACCTACCCCAGGAGGGCTCGACCGTGTGTGTGCGTGCCTTCTTTTTGATATCCTTAAAAGGTGCCACTGGGGTCCCCAACTTTCTGGATTTCACTTCTCTTGATCGTGCGTCCTCACGACCTCCCAGCTTGAACATCTTCCCGCCAATCCAACAGTCCCAGCTTGGACTCGACCGCGAAGATGTCGTCGCACGGTTCTTCTGACGAGAAGCACGCTATCTCTCACAGCATTGAGAAGGCGCCTGCTTCTCCCGAGGTTACCCTCACCAGTGCCGGCAAGGCCAAGAAGGCAAAGAAGGAGAAGGTGGTCCACAATGTGAGTATTGGTTCTTGTACTGCTGCTGTGCTTGGATGAAGATTGACTGTTTTCTCTAGGCCGAGCTTTATGCTGCCATCCAGGAGGCCAACATCAACCCATACAGCAAGGAGTCGCTCAAGCTCTACTGTCAGTGTTTCCCCCCCTCATCTGAGGGGTTTCGTTTTGCTGACATAGTTCCCTGTTGCAGTGTCCGTCTTCATTGCCTTCTGCTGCGCCTGTGCCAACGGTTACGATGGCTCCCTCATGACCTCAATCATCGCCATGGAGTCCTACCAGGCCGTCTTCCCCGTCGGTGACACCGGCCCGCTTGTCTCGGCTATCTTCTCCCTCTACACTGTCGGTGCCATGGTTGGTGCCCCATTCGCTGCTATCCTCTCGGATCGCTATGGTCGTCGCGTTGGCATGTTCTGTGGTGGTGTTGTCATCAACATTGGTATGATTATCATCTCCACAGCCATGACCACCCCCCAGTTTATCGTTGGTCGCTTCGTCCTTGGTCTGGGTATTGCCGTTATGACCGTCGCCGCCCCCGCCTACGCTATCGAGATCGCCCCCCCACACTGGCGTGGACGTTTCGCTGGTTTCTACAACTGCGGTTGGTTCGGTGGTGCCATTCCCGCTGCCATTGTCACTTTCGGCACCAACTACATGGGCAACAACTGGTCGTGGCGTGTGCCTTTAATTCTCCAGTCCGCTGCTTGCGTGCTCGTCATGGGTGCTGTCTGGTTCTTGGATGAGTCTCCCCGTTTCCTGATGGCCAACGGCCGCGAGGAGGAGGCCATCGCTTTCCTTGTCAAGTACCACGGCAACAAGGACCCCAACTCTGCCCTTGTTAGGCTTGAGGTTGAGGAGATGAGAGAGGGTATCAAGCTCGACGGTATCGACAAGGTCTGGTGGGACTATCGCCCCCTGTTCCTCACCCACAACGGCCGCTGGCGTATGGCCCAGGTGCTCATGATTTCCATCTTTGGTCAATTCTCTGGCAACGGTCTCGGTTACTTCAACACCACCATCTTCCGCAAGTTGGGTGTCACTGAGATTCCCCAGCAGCTCGGCTACAACATTCTCAACCAGGGCATTTCCGCCATTGGTGCCCTTACTGCCGTCACGCTTACCGACAAGATGCCTCGCCGCAAGGTCCTCATCATCGGTACCACTCTCTGCTCCTTTGCTCTGGCTGCCAACTCGGGTCTTTCCGCCGTGATTGCCAACCAGGAGGCCGAGAGGGGTGAGGGCAACTTCGACCTCAGCTACGGCAAGGGTGCTCTCGCCTCTTACTTCCTCTTCAACGTAATTTTCTCGTTCACCTACACTCCCCTCCAGGGTGTCATCCCCACCGAGGCTCTCGAGACCACCATGCGTGCCAAGGGTCTGGCTGCTTCCGGCTTCATCGTCAACGCCGTCTCCTTCATCAACCAGTTCGCCACCCCCATTGCTCTCGGAAACATTGGATACAAGTACATCTTCGTCTTCGTCGGCTGGGATTTGTTTGAGGCGCTTATGTGGTACCTCTTCTGGTATGCTTTTCCTGTTCTCCGTCCACCTAATTACACCTTGCTAACCACCTTGTTTCTACAGCGTTGAATCCCAAGGCCGCACCCTCGAGCAGCTTAACTGGGTCTACGACCAGCCCAACCCCGTCAAGGCCTCGCTCAAGGTCGATAAGGTCGTCCTCGCCGACGATGGTACCGTCATTGAGACCGCCGCGAGGGGCGTTTCCGGCAATGCTGACCGCGCCGATGCCATCTAAGCACCATCTCACGATATTACGAGAGTTTGATGAAATACCGATGGGTTGTATTTGTGTTGTCGCAAATGGGTTGAGTTGTTGATGTAATCTAGGTGTTCCCAAGCGGGAAGATGGTCGGCTATGGAACAAGGTGCATGATACCAAACCAAATCTGCCAACTGTGAGGATGCTCAGATGGTATTTACGAATAATAATGTGTTGAAACAACTTTTTGCCCCTTCATCTGATGTTTGTGACACGATGATGTCTTTGGCACCGAAATCTCGCATGTGCCTGATGCCGACCAGTCCAAGAAAGACCAAGACAAAAGGCCACGATGTCACGCTGGTAGCGAAACGGTTACGCTAACAAGGGAACAAGCATTTCGCGCTAGGGCGTCGTTAGCGGGTGTAACCTGAGACCTTTAGCGGGAGGGACTACCCCCATGGGGAAGAGGATGCCGGAGCCGCCTGGGGAGCGAAGCGGGTGCTCTGCTCCCAGTGCTTGTCTGATGAATGACGAAGAAATTTGTTTGTCATGCGTGTTCAGTGGTGGGGTAAAGAATCTTCTTTGGATGAAACAGTGGGATGGTTTCTCCATCTGAAGATATCTGCCCCTTCATTTTGATCATTTTCATTCAGAGTGGCTTTCAAGCAGATGGGACGGTCAATGATAGGACGATGGTGAGCTGATGAGAAAGGCCCGACTGACGGCCCGCGGTTTCCACGCCGTCGTTTGTTCAGGTGCAGCAACGCCCCCCTGTCACTTTTGGACGAAATGCATGCTGCTCGGCTTTGGGCTTCCTATCGTGGGTCGGTCCGACTTTGTAAGGCACATACATGATGGAACCAGGAATTTTGGACGGGAGGGGAAAGTGCTCATCATTTCTGTGCCGTGCGATGGCATTGAATTGGGTTTTTTGGTGTTTGGATATCTATCTAAATTGTGAAGCTTCGACTCATTGATCTTGAACATTTCATACATTGATCGTATGTCTTACTCCCACATCCACCTCGCCCGTCATTTTCACTTCTCCAAGCTGTGGCCATCCTGATCCTTCAACCTGGTGTTTTGCTGGACCCTTCGATGAATCCTGCCCAACAGGATCTCACCTTCCACAGCTCAAACACCCTGGCACACCACTCCACATCCCCCCTCCACCTCTCAAAATCTCACAGCCGAGGAAGCCAGAACCCTATATCCGCCTTGGTCCCATCTTCACACCCCAAACCCATCGCCTTATTGAACTCTTCATAGTGCCTCAGCGCATCACTCGCCTCAACTTCCCACCGTCATGATCCGCCGGATCACCACACACCCACCTCCCCTTCATCCTGACGTCCCTTATTTCCTCACCAACCCACATGAGGTACTCCGCCTACAGTAACCGTCCAGAGACCTGGTTTTAACCCCCCTCAACCGCTCTCCATTCACCTCCCTCAGCACCATCCCCCTTATCCTTCAAGGTACTTCATGATATTCCCAACCTCCCAAACCGGCAACGCCAGATGATGCGTGGTCGTTTCCCCAACAAAACCTCCACGTGTCTCCTGTTCATGTCACGGGACGTGGTGGTGTAATCGCACACCGTCATTGCACTGGACATGTACCAAACTGAATTCGTCTTCGGGTGCAAGTTGGAGTCGCTTATTGTGATGGTGGTTGTCGTTTGTCGGGAGTGGCCCTGGCGCTGCAGAGTAAGAAAGTGTGCTCGGACAGAGTTTGTAGACTTTGCGATCGGTTTTACCACTAACATTGAATTCTTCAAAAGACCTTATTAGGTAGGTCAAGATGTACAACCAACCGACGGACTGCAATTAAAGCTAAGCTCAACGTCGCTTCCAACAACCAACTGGCCGGATCGTGGTTCGCTTGCTGGAGGCGACGGGACAAGTTCGGCAAAGTTGACTGGGGGGACTGGGGGGAGGGTGGCTTAGACAACCTTAATTCAACTTCGGGAGAAATATCATTAGGTACAGAAGGCAAGTATAATAAAGTTAAAATTATTGGTGTTCTAAATAAATGTCAAGTGCCTGTTTCATCTCTATCTGATTCTGCCTCATCCGCCCCATCCTCCTCCCCCTCAATATCCGAGATAACAGTAAGGATAGATCCATGTCATTGTCAATGCGTCGAAGAATGTCAAGGACTTCAAGCGTGCTGTAGCCACCACAGCACAAGCACTGATACCAATCAGAGACTGGCACCGAGGATGCCTGGTGGATAGTCGCATCAAGATCAGGTTCATCGGCGCCGTCCATCTCATCTTCCTCCGCCTCAGCATCGGCCCTGGTGCCCTTCCACGCTGCAGGAGCACCCCCAATGTTTGGGAGAATCTCAATGTCGGGGATGACACCCCACGACACCGACCAGACCATCCAATCCTTCAAGATGCCTCCCCTCCGCCATGATGGCTGTCGTTGCCGACAACCACCGCAACAGGAGAGGAGGATCCGTCGAAGGTCGGTCAAGAAAATGAAGTTGAGGAAAGGCAGGGAAGAGAAGTGATAATGCGGGTTTTTCTTGTCGCATTCGCTCGGGCGATTGTCTCATTAGGATAAACAAGAGACCCGCAAGTCAAAAAGACGATGGGCCAGAAAGCCTGTCCACTGACTATTAGTTTTGACTGAAATCTCGGTGGACAGAAGGTAGCATACCAGTAACCCAGGCGTGGCGCTGTGGCCAACCCGCCGTCCTGTGGCAGAGATGGCTCGACAAGTTCGATGTTCTTGATCCATCAAACTGTTCTTTGGCAATAATACTGTGATGGTGTTGTTAGCTTCGCATCATGACTATTAAAGATATGCGACTCACCTCATGGACACCCTGTATCCGGTGTACATCTGCAGCTAGTGCTGGGAATATCGACGGTCATGTACACGTACTTGCCCATCGTTGGGGCGGTGTCGAGCATGGCTGTTCGTCCTCTGAGTGGTAGACTACTTCGTGCCATCGGTAGGCAGTTATAGACAAGGAACTTACGATCGACTGCCTGGCCACGTGGGCAGAGCAACAAAGCTTAGGGCTCGTGCTAGGTGAATGGTCGGGGTTGGATGTGTTTGATTCGAATGTGTGAGATCTAAAACTCTCTTCAGTGCTGTTGAAGTCGAGGTTGCAGTCGACATGATTGATCGACTAGGTTGCGGTATGGTATGTTTGGGGTGAAGATGATGAGACGCCAGTGTAGAGGTGAGAGAAATTGTGGTAAAAGAATAGAATATGGATAGCAATCTGTGATAGAGCGATGGGAGGAAGCAAAGTTGTTGGAAAAGGGCTGGAGAGAGAAAAGCAGAAGATGGAGAGAGGAAGAGGTGGGGGGAGAGAAGTGGTGGGTTGGGAGAGAAAAGTGGGAGCGGAAAATATTACAAGTGCTGGTTGGCTTATACCATTTTGTGGGTGGGAAAGAACGGAAGCAGTACTAGGCATCCACCTATGTCCCCTACCACCCAGACTGACGTACCTACCCTGGGGACCAGCGTGTGGCCACTGAGAGCGCAAACATCAGGCAAGAAATGGCCATACAGGTGAGATGGAAAGCAATGGAAAGCAGAAGGAAGCAAGTGGTGCACCTTTCTTCGACTCAGCTCCTCGAGGAATCCCAGTGATCTGTTTCAGATCCAAGTCTTTCAAGCCTAAATCTTGGGGTCCCTTCTAGGGAATGCCGGGAGCCGTAGTAATGGTCGTGCCTTGGGCAGTAGTATCAAACTATGCTGGTTGTAGCTACGAGAAGGAATTCAAGTTGAAAGTGAATATTGCCAGATGTATCACGATCACAATCATTCATGGGAAGTTGTTCAGGTCCAAAGAAGCAAAAAGAAACCACACGGGCTTCTTGTTTATTTTTTTTTTAAAATTCTTTTATAAAAAACCACCGACCAAACCCCCCGTCGCCGCCTCCAAACGCCCAGGTATTATCGCCCCCGCGGGCCCGCGCTGCTCCCAGCCCACCTCCCACCACCCCTTCCCCTCTCCTCCCCCGCCCACCTATCGTTGTCGGCGCTGGGTTCGCAGTTGGGACTGGAGCTGGACAGGTTGATGGGTCCAACGAGTCTGGCTTTGGCTTGCCCCTTCTAGGACGGCTGGGCCTCCGCCGTTGACTCAGGCTCAGGATCCGTTGCTGCCACTGGGACCATCCCCTCCGAGAGCGTCAGTTGCCCACACTGACGTCCCATCAGGGCTGGTGATGAGAATCCGTGGCAGCTCCGGTGCGCTGCCGGTCGAGGCCGAGGCGGCCCGGGGTTGTCCGTCTATGCAACCATCAACGTCAGTGTCATGATTTGTACCAAGAAGGTGAGGGGACAAGGGGCTTGTGGAGAAGATGGAGAGTTTTGGTCAAGAAGATGAAGTTGAGGAAAGGCAGTGAAGAGAAGTGATTATGCGGGCAACTTACTGGTGAGAACAGGGTCCCCCAAGCTCAGGCGGGCAGTTGCCGCCGCCAGGTCACCAACCGCTTGCCGCCTCATGGTGGCTCCCTGCAAGCGGGCAACCGCCGCCTGCCTCACCTCTTGCGTCCCGGCAGACGCTCCCGAACCCCCCTAGAGACGCAGTTCGTTAGCATACAAGGCTCGTAGTCGCTGGGTCAGAGGGATATAGGTGGCGAAAAGAGGGGAGAGAAGAATAGAGTGGTCACTTACAGTCCCGTTTGCTCCCCCAGCGTCCCTTCCCACGTCTCCGTTCATCTTGTTTATTTTTCTGCAGATAGAAACAGCCGTCAGTATATTCTACTGAAGAGTGAGATGGGGCTGGAACGAAAGAACCCACGAGAGAAGAGAGTTTAGTGATGGTGTTGCAGGAGTGGGGATGAGATGAGGAAAAAAAGAGAAGAAAAGGAAATTTGACAAGAGCCTAAAGGTATTATCTACCATTCAGTGCCCGTGCGGGTCCCTTTCCTAGGGTCTGGACACGAGAAGGCGGTATTGAATGTGGAAGGAACAGATGGGTATGGCAGCTGTTGACGTGTAGGGCCCCTGTAAGTTAGTAGGAAACGACACCGCTTCTCTCCCCTTGAATCTGGTCTGACAGTTCTTTCGGCACCTATCCACCCCCATTTCGTCATCCTAAAGGTCCATAGGCAGTGACGTTTCATTATCTCTGTTCTTGAGATGTGCAAGAGAAGGCTCGGTTGATTCAAGCTTCATCTACTGGATACACAATACTTCTGCAGCTGATTAAGTCTGCATAGGTATATCTACAATGCAGACATTGAGAAATAGAGCTTTTTCCCTTTTTAAAATATACATATTGCAACATGGGATTGCTGGATTCATCAATGTGCCATGATCCTTCAACAATTTACCTTTCTGTTGATGGTGTTATTCCTTTTGTCCTATGCCTTCGCAAGAAGGGTGAGTACAGTCAGGGTAGCCTTTGAGATATCACATCGAAATAAATCACAACTTATCAATTACCACAAGGAGTGTCACCATCTACAGGAGGAAGCATCAGCCCCGGGGACGGGACCTAATTGCAAGGCTGTTATCCAACTTTGCCTGACTGGACAGCTGTATTGAATATTACGCAAACGCCGGGAAGGGCTGTCTCGCCGCGAGGGAGGGGCACAGTGGGTTCGTTGAGGGTCGATTACAACCGGTCGTTATATGATCTTTGGAGGAGTGTAGTTGGGTTTGTGTTCCATCATACGAAGACCATTGGTGGAAAGACAGGGGTTGGGTATCTGAAGGATGAGGAAAGACGGTTCACGATTGTGAGGACGGCTGGTATTATTCAACGGGCCCTTGGTCAGAAGCTTGACAAGAAGCTTTGTTCTACAGAACGGCCACAGCGGGATCCTGAGGCTATCGGAGTTGTTGGATATATCGCTGGCGAAATTCTCCGAATTGGTCCTGGCTATGGCGATCTGGTGGGATCACACCGCGCGCAACAAGACTGGACTTCCTGCTGGGACGAATTCTACGACAGCGAGCAACTATCGACGCTTAGGCAACTCGACGAGGAGTACATGACAAGAATCTTTGAGTACGAGGAGCAAGATCTAGGCCGCATTCGAAATATCCCCGACCCATTCGCCATTGGCTCTCGTATACTTGTCGACAGGAGACCCGAGGAAGACAAACACGGTGCACCTATGGATGGAACAGCTAGATCAAACAGCGACCTAAGCCACTCCATCTCTTCAGAGCAAGAATCCTTCTACATCGCATCAGACGAAGAAGGTCGGCACGTCGACGGGGATGCCCGGATTAGTCTTGGAACAGGATACTTCATCGGACTTGTGCCACCAGCAGCCAAAGAAGGGGATATCGTCGTCTGGTTCTGGAACTGCAGCGCTGCTATAGTGATGAGGCCGCTAGCCACTTCCAACATCACGCCGGACCAGGCAGCATCCAGTCAAATGTTCATGTTGGTCGGACGAGCAGATGTTGCCAGCTCCTCAGCGGGCCCTTCGGACGAACCGACCACTTCCCCTCCGGAACACGACATGCAGTTTGAGCGTTGCGCGGCTATGACACGAGGAGCTGGGGGCAATGACGCGGCTGCTATTCGTCCTGGGGGCTATCAGGAGGGGTATTCCCGGGAGTTATTGGGGGCTATTTATGTCGATATAGGTCTAATGACTCTGCAGATGATCACAGCAAGTCTTGAGGTGTGACTGGAGGTTGTGGGGCTGAATTTAAGGCTGGTCGATTTTGGGGTTGAGCGTTTGGATAGTGATTTTGATTGGATAAATTTTGTTGATTGCTGCAAATGCACCGTAATTCTTTTGCGTGCCTATATAGTCACACCCGATAAGAATTTTGGCTCAGCTCGTATTAGTCTTAAAAGGCAAGTAAAAGGTAAGCGCAGTAAATATTTATGACGAACCCCTATCCAGAACCTCTGAAAGGGATACTGGTTGAAGGCACTTCTGAACAATCCTGGTTCGGTACAGGTAAACAGTGTACAACAATGGCTTGTCTCAATCACAATAGTCTGAATACCAACGATTGTGACTTGTATTGCATACTGCGGAACTGTCTATCTACACCAGCCAGTTCCGCCGTATATATAGACCAGTGGACCGTGGACCGTTGACTTACAGACGGTCCTCGGTCCACTCCTGATTGGCCGATTCTGGACCGTGGACCGTGAGCCCCGCCGCGGTCCCCGGTCCCCATCTCATTGGTCCGTCCTGTCCACCTGGACCGTGAGCCTCGCTACCTCCTGCTCTCCCATTGGCCGCAGACCTCTCCTGTTCCCTCTGCTCCCTGCACCCCTAACCCTACACCATGCTCTCTGCCGTATGCCGTCACAGATTTTAAATTTAAATTATTAAGGCGTTGCGTAAAATTATTAATCTTAGAGTATAGCGAGTGTAGGGTTAAGCGAAAACAAGCCTAATTCTAAGCCAACCGTTCTTAGCTGAGATAAAAATAGTTTTTAGAGTCCGACTACCTAGGTAGTAGTAAGTGAGTCACGTGGCTTTGCAGGAGATGTTGGTACTTTTGTTGACTGCCCGTCTTGTTTGACACGTCGGTTTGTGTCAGTTTGTCAAGCCTGCAGCACAAGGTAGAACGGCGAAAGAAAGCCAAGATGGGACATCACAACCGCCATTTTGCTGGCGATCCGCACGCGCTGGAGGGTGTTTTGGAGTCCACCAACTAGTGCTGCAAAGTTCGTTCTTGTTGCTGTGAGAATCGGGTGAGTATGATTGCTGACAAGAGTGCGAATTAGCTTTTGTGAGGAGGACTATGCCGTCAGCAGATATTTCGCCGAGTTTATCAGCACTTTGACAATCTTGGCATATGGTATGCCACCACCTTGCCTCTCGTAAGTGAAAGTTGCTGACCTGGCAATAGTTTATTACGCCCTTGTGTACATCTACGGTCCTGGGAGCAAAGTCTTATTCTCCCCCAGATATGATTTCATGTCCATCTCTCTCCTCGTCCTCGGCATCGGCTCTTTTGCCTTTCACGCTACCCTCCGCCAGTCAATGCAATTCGCCGACGAGCTTGCCATGTTAGGGCTTGTCTGGTCTTTGCTTCAAGGTGTTCTCACCATTGGGACGAAGCGTGACAGGATACTCAACTGGTTGATGGCTGTGGGGTTTCCGCTCTTTTCGGCGTTTTATATCTTGAATGGCAAGATTAGTTACTATCCTTCTGCTTTTGGTCTGGCGTTGGTTTTGATCACCATCTGTCACACGGGCCCACGACTCAGTGCCCCTAGACAGTACACACTCCAACCAACAATAGCCCAACGATATGCCCAGGATCAGAATATCTGGGGCCGGCAACCAACTGAGCCCACCGGGGCTCAGCGGAGGCATCACGGCGACCACCACGAAGGCAGAACCAGGGTGCCGATACGGGTTGGTTGGGCAGGAGGGACTGAGGACCCATACGAGCTGCAAGAAGACTGCAGGACAGGAATCATATGTACCTATTACTGGTGGAATCAGTGGCCAGGACGCCGAAGGAGGTGCCCGGCCAAGGCAGACAGATAAGACAGGTTCGAGGACCAGGGAGCTCAGAACGGTCCTGGGGATCCGGAGGACTATAAGTAGGCCTTGCCTTTCCTACCCAAATGGCAAGGGGCAAGGACCTTGAGGCCATAACAGATTATTATACTGAGTTGAACTACCTGTTCCAAGCCGAGATACTCCCCTTGTCACACCATCCGAGGGCACTACTTGTTTCTTTGGAGAAACCCGCCGTTTCCGGAAGCGAGAGGGTATCGTGGAAGAAGAGGGGGAGGACGCTGTGATTGTTGTTAATCGGATATGCGCTTTGGAATATTGACTTGGAGTTTTGTACGGAGCTGAGGAGTTTGAGGGTGAAGATGGGGTTACCTTGGGCTTGGGTGTTGGAGTTGCATGGGTGGTGGCATGTGTTGACTGCTGTTAGTGCGAGTTGGTTTATGGATATTGTGAGGAAGGTCCAGGAGGAGTTAAGAGATGGTACCAGCGTGGCGGGCAAGGATTCTGAGAGTGAAAGGTTGAAAGAGTTATAGCAGAGGCCTTGTATATCATTTTTTTTGAAGGTGAATCCTAAACGCTTTTCAAAATAAGGTACATGGACAAGGGATTGAAGAAAACATCCTGTGGGTCTGGTGTGCTTACTAGACGATACAAGATCCAGGGTTTCACAACTCGGCAGCCTGAATTCCAGATCAGACGGGGCCCAGGTTTTTCCTGACTGTCCCATGCCTCCACATGCGAGACAATTAGCCCCCTTCCATCTCGGCATCCTCCCTGATTAAGATCTCACATTCAGGACAGCCTGCTTACACGACGAAGCACTGAGTAAGGCTAACATGTAAACAATAATGTATCATTTACTACCTAGGTAGTAACCACCATGTCAGTGGGGTAGAGCACGAGCCTGTGATACTTATATTCCTTGCTACCTAGCTGGCAGTGGATAGTGTTGCAACTTGTTCATGTCCAAAGCGTCCTCCTATATAGCCCCCTTCTTCCATCCCGAGTCTGTGTTAACCCGGCAACCCACGCTCATCTCCACCTCCAAAAAGCCCTGCCAAGGCCAGCACCCACTGAGTCGTGCACACCCACAAAAACTTCTCACTCATAAGCTCACCCTCTCAACCATCCCGACATCACGATAATTATCAGGCTAGATGGCCGAGCGGTCTAAGGCGCCACGTTAAGGTTTCTTTCAAACCCTTAATCTCAACTCCACTTCCAGAGTTCCGTGGTCTCGTAAGGGGCGTGAGTTCGAATCTCACTCTAGTCATACATGTCCAAGCACATCTTCACTTGTCTTTTGCCTGATTGCACCACAATCACCTCCTTTTTTTTCTCTGTCTTTTGAACCTATATCAAGGCATTTATCAACGACAACTCAACTCGTCTCCACCATTAGATCTATACCTCGTGTTTCATCTCCAGATCTACCAGATCACCACCAACCCTTTTTTTGCCTCAGCCGATCAGTCTCTGTCCCCATCCCTCACATGCCCACGTGCTCTTTTTCATATCATAGGATTGACCTAATCTCCATTCCCAAACCTTGCAACATCGGAGCCCTCGGAGATTTCACAGAACATACGTAAGCTTGAATTAACACTGCGGACTTTCCCCATGCAAGGTACCATCCACGTAGTTCAACCCGCCTTTCCACTCAATAGCCGCCACGACAACGAGAGAGATCACAGTGGAGAAAACACATCCAACGTATACTTCCTATATTGATCATCAAATTTCCCGACCCATCATATTTCGTATTTTGCATCTACCACGTGACGTGGCCGGAGATCATGGCCCCAAAATTTTCCAAAAACATCACCAAGTACCTAATATCTCAAAAAGACGTGGGTTGAAACTGACCAAATATCCCATGTATCTGTATTGCACAAAGGTGCAATGTAGCCAGCAACAAAGACCTTGTTACACCATAGTTCTTTCTACTACGATCAAAGAACCAGGGGGCGGCACGTCCCGCTCAGCTTACCCTACCCCAACGGTACCTACGCTGCGCCCTGCTGACGTCTGCGGTAGTCCTGCGGCTGGATTTCCTCATAGCAACTACGAAACCCGATCAATGGTATGATTGTTCGATCGTGAAATCCATATCATCTTCATGAAGAGAAGGGGTACTAGAATAAATAGTTCCTAACTGAGCCACTGGGGGCTATGAACCTATTTTGATTTCTCAGCTCTCTTCACAGCCTGAAGATCTTTGCAAAGTGACACAGCATGTAGCACTGCAGAACATGATCCTGTAGGTAGACGGCTAGTGGGAAAAAAACTATGCATGTCAGGTGCAGCAGCATCAGTTGATACAGGCAGCAGCAAGATTAGAGTGGATCGTGGGTTCCTATCACGATCTAGCCTCGCCCAATACCAAACGACATGCTGTGCAGAGATACATCTTGGACACTTCAAGTCTAGTGTTGCGCTGAGGTTGGTGATATTGCGAAGGGCCAAGACCAGGGATGCCGTATGGGTTGTCCGAGGATCGCAGTCCTCCCCTCATCAACGACGGTGTGCCCAGACTCCCAGACCGGAGGTATTATCCCGCCGGAGAAAAGTCCATCACGACAAGATATGCAACAGGGCGCCCAATTTCTGGGAAATGGTCTTGGCACCTATGGGCAGAGTGCCGAATTGCCGATTGTGCCCAAGGAAGCAAACCTATTGTCCTCAAAGGTTTTGGTAACTGGGCCGAGGTGAGGGGAGGGGCGTCGGTGAGTGTTTACCGTGTGCTGTCACCGGCCACTTGTACAGTTCAAGACGTGTGAGGATCCCACAGCGTGTTGACCATGTCGTGGTCTCACGAGAAGCACAGGAGCAGGTCATAACGGAATGGAGAAGGTGATAGGACGGGGAGCTTTGCCGTGTGTGGTGAGTCCACCGCTAGACTGACGTTATGGCGGGCTGTTCGGGGGCGAGGTAAATTGTGTAGCGGGGAAAGCAGCTGAGTCGGTGACACGGTGTAACCAACGAGGGGTGGTCTGTAGGGTTGATCCCGCGTCAAAGTTTTCTGGCGAGAGATTGGTTTGCGGACACTGGACTGGATGATCGACGGTCGTGGACACAGTGCGAGACGTGCTGAGGGCTGGCTGGAAACCCATCTGTGCAATGTCTGGGGGTGAATATCTGTACATCGTACCGATGATATACACCAATGTCTTGCTCCATGAGATGCTGATCGGTTTCCATCTGGCATTCCCCTGACACCAAATTCCGCGCTCGGGTACCGTGTTGCCGTGGTTATTTTCACGGCTACGTTGCCCGTGTAGCTTGGCTTTACACGTTGCGTGGTGGTGTGGTGGACAAGCTTCTTGGAAGCACCCAAGATAGACGGAGGAGTGGGAACCAATAAAGGCTAAATATGCAAAGGTTTGGAGTCTTTCTGTGACAGACTGTATCGGGCATGTCGACATGTCGATGTTTGATGACTGAAGTGTAGTGGCAGTCCTCGTCGACGCCTCCTGCTCGCAGAATCAGTGCTTGTGTATGAGACACCAACTTCCCCAGTGCCGACAGCGGTGTTCAGACGCATGAAGCACCTCGCGTACACCAGCACTGTGCGAAGCGGCTTTCAGGGTCTTATCCCGGTTCCCACGGTGTCGATTCGTCAGCGGCGGGTGGGGGGGAGAGACACAACGGTGTGGACGGTTGGATTTTGGTCGCCAAAACAGGGAACGACGACTGCAAGGGTTTGGCAAACATGCCCATCGAGTGGTCACAGCGCAACAGTGCTGTGCCATCTGTGCTCCCTGTTATCCTATCCTCTCCTCTCCTCTCTATGTTCATCTGATTAGGAGAGGTATAGTTAGTTGCTGACTGGCAGTGCCTTGCCTTGGATGACTCTGGTGGTTGAAGAGCTTGGGAGAAACACTGTCGAATTATTATGGTGGGTTGGGTGTCCGGTGACACTACCGTGGACCTATGTACCGCAGAGCGGGATGCGACGGTGTAATCCATGACGCAGCTGGAAGAGGACGAGCAATGCAAACAGCTCGGGAAAAAAAGAGAGGAGGAGGGAAGAAAAGTTTGATGGGCTCGGATTGACATCTGCAGGGTAATAATGTACCTGATGTGTCGAAGCAAAAAGGAAGCTCTTTCTACAGGTGCCGGATGAGGGGGTCGGCAGCGAGGTGGGTGGGGACAAATGGCATTTCGCTTGTTGGGCAGACAGGAGGAATGGGATTCCCATGAAAATCTGCAGCCATTTCATCATGAACTGCTGACCCCTGTCGGACCTTGGGGGGTTTGGCCGTGGTGGGCTGCATGACGCAGCCAATCAAGGCGCCTATCCGCTGTGGTGGACTGACGACATCGTGCTAACCCTGGAAAAAACCGACGGCAGGAAAAGCAGGGGACCGCTTGCTGCCTGAGGCAGAAACGCCAACTCTTTTTTCGGCGGAGTCGTCGGCCATGGACCCGCGCGTGTGGCGCCTGGGGAAGAAAGGGACAGAGACAAGACAGGTGCCACGAGAACAACCAAATCGACATCGGTTGAGCCTTCCTGTGTGCTATCCAGATATCCAGACATCCAGATACCTTGCCTATCCTGACATCGAAAGACCTTAAAAGCCTCGTACTCACAAGCGACAACCACTCGCTCGCGCGGCTAATCGCCAGTCTCTCTCTACCTACTCCCTCCGATCGACGTTTCGCTTTCCGCAGCAAGCAACCCAAAACAGGCCCCCGGCCCTCCGCTCCATGTGACCACAACCGAGCCAGCGAGCTAGATACCCCTCCCGCCCCCTCTTGCGCCAGAAGCCAATTCGCCCGCCCTTGGACGCCGAGAAAATCCACCACAGCAAGGCACGTCTTTGCTGATCGCGGGAGGGAAAAACAGGACGCTTGCTCAGCTTTTCATCTCCTGACCAGCACGCCAACCTCTCAGCTTACCCGTTCTTCGCAAACAAGCTCCAAACGGTAAACGGAGGCTTTCTTTTCTGCCGGAAGTTTCCGCCGTCTCTTCTTGGGGCGTGACACATCTTTATCTGTGGGCTTGTGTTGGTCCCCTTTTTCTGCCCTCCCACCAGTGACCACCCCAACAAGCCTCCGCGGGGACCCACGACATCCACCACGAGTTGAACCCACGACGGCTGCCCTCGACCCACCAGCGCGACAGTGTTTCGCTGCCACCTCCCTGCGCTACCCTTTTTTCACACCAAACACCCCCTCTCTAGTTCCCACACAGAGTTGTGCTGCAACTTTCTCTCTCTGCCACGCCCTCCCGGCCCTCTCTCCGCTTACTCCCAGCACTACAACGACACTTCAGCCCTGTGCCACGCAGATTGGCGAATGGTGGCAATAGCAAGGTAGCTTAAGTGACGGTGAAGGAGGAGCTGGCTTTTCTTATTAGTCTTCTTTCCCTCCATTACATACATACACGGCTCTACCAAGGCGGACCATCCAACACTAGCCCGGCATTCCCACACACCGCTCCTCTACGGCTCAACCACAGCCCATCGACGAAAATCTCGCACCCACTCGTCGACGGATACCGCAGTTCGATTATACACCTCTATCATGGGTGACCTTAGCCCGCAGAAATCTCAGAGCCCAGACTGGTCTGATTCAGGCTCCGGCACATCGCGCGACCATATCGATGTCCTTCATGGACCCGTTCCAACACGACCTCGCCTTCCCAGTCGAAAGAGCAGCGGCACCATGATTGTCTCTCGGGATGCTTCTGTCGGGCCGATGGAAACAGACTTTGCGCCAGATGATGTGAGGAGCATGAGCCCGAGAAGAACGAGCGAGGACATTGAGCATCTGGGAAAGGAAGCCAGACAAGAGCTACAAAGGTCAGTGCTGGCTGCGCATCGCGACAAGAACCAAAGACCACGCCAGGCATTGGCTAACAGCTATATAGGCACGCAAAAGCGCTGCAGGATTCGCTCATTGTGTTGTTCAACCGAATAGAGGCCGTCAAGGAGGAACATGACAAGCTCGACAACCACAACAAGTTTCTGCAAAAATACATCGGCGATCTTATGACGACGAGCAAAATCACCGCCTCTAGCAGCCGCGCAAAGAAATAATTCAGTTTTTATGCTGGAATGCTTCGGGACGATGGATCGAGGATTCGAACATTTCGTGGATGCCCGATGAAGTCGCTACTGCCACCGGACAACAGACGGGCATGGTGCACCGCTTCGCCGACAAAACTATCCATTACCTCAAACCAATACCTCACCTCGACGAAAGCACCAACAGAACCGGACACAGGGAGATACGAGACTCCCCGCTCAAAAACACATCATAATTTGGGAATGGTCTTACAGGACACCGGCGTTTGCTGCGCACCTTTGTTTAGCGCTTCTTGCTTTTTATTTTTAAACGATACCACGACGCGCATCTCGGTTTGGCGGCTCATGGGATAAGAAAAGAAAAGAGAGAAGATATGACATCCCTTGGTTTTTTTCTCCCAACCGGCACGCTCGGGTGCCTTTGAGAGGGCATAGAGAGAATGAAGCTTTTTCTGGCACAGTCGAGCGAAAAACAACCACACAATCGCTCTGTATACTGGCACTGGGATCAAAGGGGTGGTATGTGATTTTTATTTGGGGGACGGGCATTGGGACAAACTACATGATCGTGGCGTTTAATCACTTTTATTTTGACAGGATTGCTTTCTATTTTTTATTGTCTTTTTTTTTGTTGGTGTTTTACTCTTACTTGACTTCACCGGAGAAGAAAACTTCCCATTTGGTTCTTTTTGTTGCTTTCTGTTTATTATTCTGATGGAGAAAGGAGGAGGTTCTGGAACTTGGGTTGTTTGGTGCAGAATAAGGGACCTTGTTATGTAGATAGGATCTATGATTACTCCCTACGTTGGGCGTTATTGTCACCGCGGTGTTGTCCATGTCTACTTGCAAAGATGGGAGGGAGGTAGCCTACAACAACGAGGAGAAAGAGGCAAAAGCAAAAGCAAGTAGAGCAGGGCATTGCCTGTTGCTGAATTGATCAGATGAACAGTTTGTTTGTTATATGCTTGTTCCTTGCTTGGTGTTGAGCCACATGATGCGAGATCGGATTTTTAAAATGCTCCGTTGATGAGGGGACAATGAGTTAGTAATTAGTGGTGGTATCCTGGGAGATGGGGTGGTGCCATTTCGATCCGGGAAGCTGGGACATGCGCCTGTTGGACCCTAGGTGCGTCACGAGTGGTTGTATTTTTTTTGCCGCTGCGTGGTGGGTTGGGCGAATTCGGCCTTGGGGTTACTTAGGGGAGTGACGTCATCAGGGGTGCGGCTGGGGCTGGGGCTGGGGGGCTGAAATTTAGGCTTTGATGTGACAAAGGAGGCTGAAAATGATGGTGAGGACGTCATTGTTCAGGGCTGGAATCTGAGCTGTACGGGTTCTTTTGTCACAAGACCGATGGGGATGGAACTGAAGGCTTGAACGTTGACTGCTTTTCTCCATCCCTTCCCTTAGGTCGGGTATGCATTCCGCTGTGGCTTGCGGCTGCTGTGGATTTGAGGCGTTTGTGGCGCTCGTGGAAGTTGCATTTGGGATCAACCGACGTGCCAACTCAGGAACAAGGAACGAAATATGGTCATTATCAAGATTCGGCCCGCGATTCATTATTCATGAATCAGGGAGTGGAATGATGTTTGGAATCACGTTGGTCAAAAATCAAGGTACTCTGAGGGGCTCATGGGGATGCTTTTACAGTGGAGAGATGGGTTTCTTGTTGTTAATGCCAAGGGGAATGACCTCATGTTTGATGGCGACTTGGGCTTGTGGGTTGAGGAGGATATGGAGAGATTCATAAAGGGTTGTGCTGAACAGGGCTGGCAACGACAAGCCAATCATGATGGGAAGCTTGTCAACAGCCCGCGTGGCGCAATTGGTTAGCGCGTCAGACTTTTAATCTGAATGTTGCGAGTTCGAGTCTCGCCGTGGGCGTCTCAGTCATTTCCAGCATGTGAATGAAGTGTTGGAATTACTTTTGGCATTTCTGGTATCAGCGTTGGTCCTTTTTGCAGGAGGTGGTGACTTGGGAGGTGTTGCTCAAGGGGGAAATTGCTAGGGTTGCAATTACTTTTGTTAAGCGAGCGGCGGTTTGGAAAGGCAATACAAAAGTCAATATTGATATATGACCAAGATGCTTTTCGGAGTTCTGACGATGAAGGTCAATGTTTTGAGAGCCTGCATGGGGCCCACACCCCGCGACCTCTTTCCTTACCACCTGGCAAACCCGAAATTCACAACAGCAACATGGCCAGCCCAAACTTCAAGATTGCGGCGCAACTCTACAATCCAATTCCACTTCCCATTTCAACTCAGAATGAGGATGGTTCATCATCATTCAGCATCCGTCTCCTCTCGGTCACATCAGCACCCGGTGAACCCATCGCCTGCCAGCTTTGGGCAGACCCTTTCGATAAGGCGACGACAAGAACAGGTTACTATGCTCTGTCTTATGTTTGGGACAATGCATCGGTTACCGAAGAGATCACGATCAATGGGCTGCCCTTCCAAGCGACCCAAAACCTCGTGCTTGCCCTGAAGTGGTTTCTAAATCCGAATTCTCCTCCCGTCCGCTATGGGTTGATGCTATCTGCATCAATCAGTGCAATATACCCGAGCGCAACGACCAGGTTCGCTTTATGGGGTCGATTTACACCTCATGCCACGAGGCTCTTTGTCTTCATGGCTCCGAGGCTGAAGAACACGATGCCAAGGTGTTTCGCTTCCTCAACACGCTTTGCCAGGATTTGGAACATCCCGACATGCAGGGCGAAAACCCAGGTTGACGCCGCTCAAGGACAAGTCCTATGTCGACACGGTTAATGAGCTGGGCGATAGCATTACCCTCCTCAGGACTCCGGTTTTCTATCAGCGCGTGTATTGGAGCCGTGTGTGGACATTTCAGGAGACTGTTCTTTCGCCGAAAACATTGTTGACCATTGGAGACCATGTATGCTACGTTCAGGATATTGAGAGGATAATCGACTGGATATGGAGCAAGCCTATTAACGCTATTATCCACTCCAATGCAGTTCCAGAGGGCGTCGGTACCAAAGTTTGGAAGACAGTCAGCAGCGTCTTTCTCGATATCGAAGCCAATACTTGGATCACAGACATTATCATCACTCGCAGGCTGAGAAGGTTTCCCAACACGAATCCTTATGTACTACTGAGCTCACTGGTTTTGTGCCCTGCCGTTCGAGATTGCTTTGACCCAAGAGACAAGCTGTACGGTCTGGCTAATATCGCCGACATTGGCATCAAGATAGACTATGATGCACCCGTGGCTGAAGTCTACACAAGTTTCGCCGCCAACATGGTCCGTATGACAAGCGACCTTGCCCAACTTTTTATCACCATTGCAGACGCCCAGTCGGACTCACAGTTCAAGCTTCCATCATGGGTTCCCGATTGTGTTCGTCATAAGAATTTCCCGATTAGGAATCACCACCACGCCAATCGCGGCGCCTCATCCGCGGCAAGATCCATCATTGTCGACGGGAAAACTCTGCGGGTTCATGGCATTGTGATGGACGAGGTGGCGGAAGTGCAAGCCTACCGCCCCATGCCTCCCGAGACTAACAAACTGACCCCAAGCTGGCAACGGTACCGGATCAGATCTGTCGCGGAGTTCCTTTTTGACGAAAAGGCCGAAACAACCCTGTGCACCACGCTGTGCGAGCCGCCTCGCAAGGACCCAAGAAATGGCCTCTGGACAGTGCAAGCGGTGCTCCGCCTCTTGTTCGAGGAGACAACCGCCCGGCGCGGCGTCTTTGCATCTGAGCTGAAGTCTGTCGTTCAACCGGAAAGTATCCCGTTTCTGGTGGATGCCCTGATGTTGGTCTCCTCGGATGACTTTTAACTCAGAAAAGAGTTGGAACGTGAATGCAGAGACATGAACCTGGAGAGAGCAAAAGAGATGTTGAGATCTATTTTGGATGAGGAAAGGAGTGAAACCCTGGATTCGTCAAACATGATATTTACCGCTAGAATGGTCTATGAAGCACAGAGTTGGGACCGTAAGTGGAAAATGGAGGATAGCCCGTTTGTGAGGACTACGAATACGGTGCCGTTTCGCACAGAGAATGGGTATATTGGGGTTGGTATGGTGGGTGTGCAGAGCGGTGATGTTGTTGCTGTCTTGGGGTCTTGTTGTTTGCCTCTCCATCTGGAAAGGGTTGGAGAGGGGGGGTATAGGCTGGTTTCACTCTGCCATGTTATTGGTGCGAGGGAAGGTGAGGTTTGGGGATGGGGGAGGGATGTGGTTGAATTTGGATTGGTATAACTTTCTGATTGCGTTATCTTTGTAGCTCTTTTACAAACTTTAAACGACGCGAATAGGCATACGCGTCTTGTCAACCACATGAACATTTGTTCGGTCGTTGGGAAAAGGCGTGATAGGCTGTTGAGGCTCAAAACAAAGTGCAACAACGTGCCCTGTCCACAAATGGGCCACGGTGAGACACGAAAAGCTTGATTCAAACCTTGACTGCCTGCTGAGGGATACGCACCGCGGTAACTCCCTCAACAGTGGCAGACAGATCCACTCACATATATGTAATCACGCAGATCTCGCAAATAAAGCCACGAGATAAGGACTGCAAAGGAGGTAGCCTCGAACCTTTCCAAGCCACCGTCAAGTCACACATTTGAAAAGCCTTACTGGCCTTGAATTCTCTTCTCTCACTCTTCTCTCCTACGCTCCTTATCACCCTGCCCGTAATCTTCGCCTTTCGCTGTCCAGGACCTCTCCCAGGCGCATGTACAACGAGTGTATACACCATTTTTACCTTGTGTTCTTCGTGCGTACTTGCTCCCAAGGGCGTTCACAAACGCCAAGAATGAACAACAACACCGGTTCGGGCGCGGCTGCAGGCGCTCAAGTAGAGGCGCATATTGAACGAATGTTGGAAACTGGATTCATGCCCAGCGCTTTGAATATTAGTATGTCGCAACTGATCGATCCTTCAACTCTCTTGTTGAACAGCCTCGAACCTTTCCGTTGTCTCTGTTACTACGCTTGCAACAGTGCTGGTACTGCCTAGTACCTACTTACATATATCTACGAGCCTCGGGGGGGAAATATAACTACCTTACCTTACCTAGCCTCAGGTACTAACCGCCTTTCACATCACCAGGAATTATCGACCCAAACGCCCAAGAATTCCAAACATCGAATCGAGCTCCTGCTGAACTTTGGTTTGTATCGATTTACCCTTCCTTGAACAGGACCGATCAGGTAGGGAGGGGGGTTGACGGCCTACATTATCCTTTATGAAGTCCCATGATTTCTGACAATCATATAGGGGTTCAGTGTTGGTACCAGCGGCGAGGTGCCACAGTGTATTGTGACCCGTCTTCACGATTTAGCGATCCATGTGGGCTCGTGGCAGGCTATGAAAATGAGGACCGGCGAAGCGTCCATATCTGTAGGTAACCGTTGTTTCCATCTTGAAAAGTATATGGCCTAATATTTCCTACCAGCCGATAGAACAACCTCGCTTGGCTTCTCCCAATCTTAGTTATCCCCATCATCCTCAACCTGTGGGTAGCCAAGGCCAGACTTCAGCAAACAGCCAGCGGCAGGAACGCCAAAGCAACAGTGGCCGAGCCCCTCCTAGCCCCAGCGGAGACGCCCACCGCAGCACTATGGAGGCCGCGGCGCTCGAGATTGTTCGTCTCTCCGAAGAGTTGCAGTATCTTCGTCAAGCGCTCGAGTCACAACGCTCAGCGGGGGAAGAAACTGAGCCGCATTTGCTCGGCATGGGAGGACCGTATGATTGAGCTCGAGCGGCTACATCTGGGATGAGACTGAGGGAAGTCTATAATAATACCTACGCAGCATGAGAGCCTTGGATGCATGGCGTTGCAGAATAGTATGACGTGGTGTTGTGCTTTGTCGACATGGACCTACATGGAAGGGGTCAGGTACAGACCCAGGATCGGAGCAGACAGTATTGAGGACCCAAACATTATACAACGGTTATTTTTGTAGTTGTAATATACTCGGATGCCTCAATCTATCCATGTATCCAAGTCCCGGTGCCGTCAACGCAGACCTCTAGAAGAACCTCCATATCGAATCAGGCCCTTTCGCCTTCTTGAATCCTCCATACCACCTGCAGAGAGGATACAGTATCGCCAGCAGCAGCCCCCAACTGAAAAAGAAGCCCCACAACTGATCAACTCCCCGAACAGGTTGCTTGGTGAAAGGATCGCTGACCTCCCTGCCAATGAGCGCAATGACGGGGAGCGATAGAGCCCCGAGCATCAAGATGTGGACAATGTAGAAAAACAGCGCCGATGTTCCATAGACCAGCAGGACATGGAAAGCCTTGCTCGCAAACAATGGAGGAAGAGCGCCAAAAAGCGCCAACAAAAGGTGGTTACCTGCCATGGTAAAAGCCCAAAAGGCTACATCAGGGGGATACTTGGTCAGGTAAAAGAAGGATTTCACCGAGGCAAGATACTGGTCCCCTCCCTGTTGGTGCTCCGCCATGCTCAAGCACCCCTCAGACAGGTTTCCGACGTGAAAGATCCTGGCGAAGACAAACACCAGAGTAAAGCCTAGACTGGCAAGAGCATTGCCCAACGTAATAGCCTTTGGACTCCACGCCCGCGCCAGGATGATCCTCCCATAGAGTAATCCCAGAACCGCGAACGACATCCATGCTAGAGGCGGAAACCCAGACTTGACTCTTTCGTCCATGATAGGGTAGAACCAAATCTTGATCCAATCGCTCCCCGGCAGCCTCGGTGTAGGATCGACACCGCACCTCCCTCCGGTAGGGCTGAGCCAGATATTCCACCAGATCATCACCGCTGCCCCGATAGCCAGGAACACATTATGAATATGCCACGAAATATCTGCCGCCCTGATAATCTCCACATCAGGCGCCATCTCCTCCTCACCATGCAACCTCGGTTGAGGCCCAGGAAGCAACGGCTCAGTCACATCATCCTTCTTCCTCAACGGCAGGACCTTCAGCAACGCAAACGCGAGTAATCTTTCTGTCTTGGCCACAGCCATCCACGTTAACCCAGCGAGAAGGTAATCCACCGCCAGACTAAACAGCACCATGTTGAGAAACCACACCTTCCCGCCCGAGACCGCCAGCCCCATTAGAGTTGATATCGCCGTCAGCACCAACGCCCTGACAAAGAAGTGCCACGCCAACTGCCCCGTCGTCCATCTCTTATCTGGCGGACGAGAAGTTCGCGATCTCCCGAAATATACCACCCCCATCCCCAGCAAGAATGTGAACCCCGGTGCGCAGAGATGTGTGAGCGTTCTGATGACGTATGCGGCAGGACGGTTCCATTCGTGGACAGGGGCTGAATCGTTCTCGCCGTCGATCGCGGTAGCGTGGGGCCAGGAGCGCAGCATGAGGGAGGTGTGATCGAGGGCCATGAAGGCCATTAGCAGACCTCTGAGGAGATCAGGGGCCAACGCGCGGGCTGGTGCTGGTGGAGGCGTGGATGTTGGAGACGCGCGTTGGACGGAGCCATAATTTGGGGCGCTTTCTTCATCGTTTCGATGGGGGGAGAGCATCGGACTGGCATCGGGCTCGAAGGAGGTTTCTTGGACGGCTGGGTCAGGTTGTGGTGGGAGGGTGATGGGGGATGCTGGTTGCTTCATTGTTTGCGCCTGGTTTTTGGTTGGCGCGCGTGTCTGCTGGGCAGGGGTTTTGCTTGCGCGCGTGTGCCGAAGCAAAGATCTGGGGGACAGAGTGTTGAAGACGTGGCTTTGGAGGTCGAGATGTATAATGGAGGATTACTATTCTCGGAAACGTCGGTGTCAGAGATAGGCGGTTGATCTGTTGGACAGCGGCGCATCAGAACATGCAGAGTCCCGTCATCAGCAAAGCGGCGACCGGTGCAGCCAATCGGCGTTATCAGGGCTGTACCCCAGATTTTAGGGCTGAGGTGGCTTGGCTTGGCATCAACGTCGTGGAACAAGATCCCTAACCCTCACAGGTTCCTCTTGGATCGTGGGAAACAGTTGATGCTTGCAATGTATGAGATTTCATGCGATGCAGGGCTCAAAAAAACATGCCTGAGTAAGTGGTCATCATATAATTCTTTGCAAATTGCCCTTTGTTTCCACAATCCTATGAAAGGATCATGTCAACGTCCCTTTTTGTTTACTTCTCAGTGGCAGCTTCTTGTCAAGTAACGTAGGAAATGGCTACATAAAGAATTACCATCTCAAAGAGCAGACTTGAAGAGCCCACGTTCTGTCGCAAGTATTATAAATCCATGATACAACGTGGCGCTTTCCACTGCCTCAGAACCCACAACTCATTCCTGGACCCAAATTATCATCACAGCAGTAGGTCAAATTTCAACTCTTCACGAACACGAATTCTGAGATCTCGGTTCAATGGCCATGTCTTCTAACCATCATGATCGGCAAACCGGCGATTGCTGTTCTCGGCAAAGCCGCTCGATTGGATGTGAAGCCACCCTCCCGCCAAGTTCAATCGCGAGAATAGAGGATCTCATGGTCAAGATTTTGGAAGAGAAGGTGCCAGAAATATTTGAGTAACTTCTCCGTTCAGACACCAACGCTAATTGCCCGACCTTTGGTCTGGAGGTGACATCGTCAACTACTGTCGACTAATCTCTTCCCAATCAACGCGATGAGTTGGACAGCATTTTTGACTTCAATTTTGGCTCAATTGATGAGAACCAGAATGATATACCAATGCACTGCCCAGATCCCGTGGGCAGTACCTCAATTCTCAAACCGGAGGTGGTCAATGGGCTCGATCCAACACACCAAGACGAGCCAGCGCTCTCAAGCAGCTACAACTTGTGGGATGGTGGTGAAGAGACAGGCACGGAGTACAAAAAAACACAGAATTTCCAAGGCGATTGGAGGCGAGGTCAATAATAATCCATCCTTAAACTCTATCTTGCACCAGATACTATCCCAAGTTTTGGAGATCAATTCCAAGATTCAGGATGGCAAAACATGCGTAGCATGTGTTTGCGATGCACTCTGAATTTAAAAAGTGGAACCAGCGAAACAGTAATTTACCCTACGTGGCACTAGGCTTTCGCATTCCATATTACTAGGCACCAAAATTTGATCAATAGAGTTGCTTATTTTGTTTGTTTATGTGTCTATCACTACTGCTCTGTATGCCAGGCTCTGAAATTTTAGCACACTTGTTTGCTTTGTTGAACCGGTTACCGAGCAACTCGAATGAATCACCTGGGTAGCCTGCTTTCGTTGGGCACATAAACTGATGCCATGTCGTTCTCAGTCCGCTTCCATTACACATTAATCCACCTTCACACTACTTACGCCTTGATCTCATATCCCTTCGGAGTTTGTCATTGTCTGTCGAATCACCAAGGTTTTCTGCATCATTATTGACTCACTATCAACCCAAGGGCTTCATACTCTAGTCAACAACATGACCGACGAAGACTTCCAGATGGGCGGCTCTGAGATCAACTACTCACCAAATCGAGACTCCAACATACACTCTGAGCAAGAATCGGATGCCGAGCAGCAAAACATCACGACTGGAACCAAATTCTGGGAGCTTATGGCTAAAACTGGTTCCTGAATGAATCAATTGAACAGACAGGACCTCAACTGGCTCGTCACCATCACCGAGGACCAACGGTATGACCGAAGTTGCTACCTCCAAGACGCCGCAACCGAGGACGATGGACGTATCGATAGCACACTTCAAAGTGTGCGCACTTTTATGGAACGACGAATTACTGCCCTTCCGCCACCCGACGAACCGAATGCTGGCAACACTTGGAACACAACGGGGACATTTCGCCAAGGATCACCAATTGCGGCAGCCCCCATGCCACAACACACAGCAAACGAGTTCCTTCGGAAATTGGGGCCAGGTTGCGGGACAATCTGAACCCAACCTCACCAGCTTTCCACGAGCACAATCCGCAAACATGTCAGCGATGGCTAATGACAACGAGGGATCGGTTGCCTCAGTTGCGTACAATCACAGCGAGTCTGGTAGTGTGATCGTCTCACCGTCCAAGAAGCGCAAAACCCGCCATGCTAGTGGCCAAAGTGCCCACCCCAGGGACAACAATCACGTGGACGATATACGCGGATCAGTTCATGGCGACCGGCAGAATCTCCGTGAACACATCGCAGCTTGTGACTGTGGGCGAACCACTCCGACACCATCACTTCGGACCAACTCCAGGCTTTCCTGCCCCCCACGGCCTTCACCAACAGCCCATCAGCCTTCACCAACAGCCCATCAGCCTGAGCATCAAGACCGAGCATCATAGTGGTCTTGATACAACGACACACCTCATATTTCTTACCTTGGTGTCATGGCTGGGCTAGGACACTGAAGAATCGGTGTGTATTCTGGGTGAAAGGAGGTTATCTTGTTTCTGTCGTCATTTGTTGGATTATTTAAGGCATATCAGCTCGTGGGCATTATTTGTATAAGATACCTCCTTGCCTTATGTAGCGACATATATTAACGTATATATGAACCGACACATCATGAATTCACTCTTGAGCAGCATTTCTCAATGAATATGCTCAGTTACCTTCAAGACCTTATATCTGATGTCAACTGATCCACGCTGACCGGCCTCCTCCCATACAAGGCATGATCAAAAACCGACATCTTCACCTCGTCAAAATAGCAGCCTTTTGAAGTAAGGTAAGCACTACCGAGGATTTGCCCCCAGATTCAAGACTCTGCGATGTGCATTCCAACCTCCCACAGATACCTCCGATGCTGTTGCTTCAATAAAAGCCCGATGGTAACACGTCAAAAGTAAGACATTGGAAAAGATCCGCCGCTATTTGCCGATCGAAAAGCTCCCGCCCTGTCCCCGACGCCGTGCGATGTCGCAACCGACAGCCCCACCCTGCCGCCGTCCCTGCATATTTTCATCCAAGCACTTTCCAACTGGGAGTTTTACACGTCGGGCACAGGATATCTGTCAGATTGATGACTCGCCAATCCAAAACACCAACTCTGCACAGTCATCTCGACACTTTCGACATAGTACCATGGCATCCTCGACCGGCACACTCGACGCGCCCGGAACAACAGGGGCCCCCACACCGCCCCCCAACCGTCACCACAACAAGACGGACAAAAAGACCACCACCGGTGAAGCCAGCAACGTCTCCCTAAACCTCGGCGATGCCACCCTCAACATCACCCACAACCCACCTGACCCCAGCAACCCCCAAAACGACAATGAAACCTACAAACGCATCCGCCGCAAAGTCGACCTCCGCCTCTGCACCATCGCCGGCCTCCTCTGCTCCCTCAACCTCCTCGACTCGGGCGTCCTCTCCTCGGCAGCCGTAACCTCGATGCTCACCGACCTCGGCCTCGACGTCGGCAACCGCTTCTCCATCTCCATCTTCATCTTCACCATCTCGTCCATCATCTTCCAACTCCCCTCCACCATCGCGGTGCGCCTCCTCGGTCCGAGGATATGGTTTTCCGTTATCACTTTTTTCTTTGGGTTGATCACATTGTGCACGGGGTTTGTGAGGACGTGGCAGCAGATGATTGCGCTAAGGATTTTGTTGGGGGCGGCGATGGCGGGGATCTTTCCGGGGTTGGCGTACTTGATTAGCACGTGGTATCCAAGGGGGGAGCAGCAGTTGAGGTTTGCTTTTATGCAGAGCGGGGAGGTGGTGGTGTTGGCGACGGGGAGTTTGGTGAATTATGGGTTGAATCGGTTGGATGGGCGTAGGGGGTTGGAAGGGTGGAGGTGGATGTTTGTTGTGCAGGTGGGTGGGCTTTGTTTACTCTTGGCCCCCTTTTGATTTGCGGGTTGCTTTGAGGTTTTATGGCCTTGGTGTTTGGCTTCAATGCTTTGAATTTGCTGCTGACTGATGGTCAAAGGGGGTGTGCACTTGTGTTATTGGGATTGTGACCTATTGGTGGTATGTTTTGTTCTGTTTTGTTGTTTTCATTTTGGTCGACAAACACTGACTTTGCTACCCAGGATGGTTGATTTCCCTGAGAATTCCGACAGGAGCTTCCGCTTCCTGACACGTGAAGAAGCCGACATCGTCGCCAGCAGAATCGAAAAGGACCGCGGCGATGTCATTCCTCAGAAGTTCTCCATCGTTGAGGTTCTCAAGCACGCCAAAGACCTGAAGATCTGGGCGTTTGCCTGTTTGTTCTTCATGCAGAATATCGTGTCGACTGCCCTGGCATACTTTGTACCCATCATCCTCCAGAACGGGCTTGGGTACTCGTCTGACGCGGCCATCATTCTTTCGGCACCACCGTATTACTACGCCATTGTGCCTGTGCTGCTCTCGTCTTGGTACGCAGACAGGTTTCGGGTACGAGGACCGGTCATCACATTCAACGCCACTTGTCTCATCACCGGCTTTGCTGTGCTTGGGTTTGCAGGTAATTCAGGGGCTCGCTACTTTGGCGTCTTTTTGGCCACGGGGGCTTACGTCGCCAACTGGGCTGCGCTTACTGCGTATCAAGCTAACAATGTTGTTGGGTATGTCTATCGGCCGGCAAAAGATGTGGGCCTTTGTGCTAACATTGCAGCAGACAATGGAAGCGTGTATTTACTGCTGCGGCATGTACAATGTTCAATGGGGCCGGTGGTATTGCTGGTAGCTTCATTGTCCAAAATTATGAGGCGCCATACTACGCCACCGCAGTTTGGATATCTATAGGGTAAGTTGGCAATCCTATTTTGGTACAATTATTGCTAACGACATGTAGATCCCATTTGCTGATGATAACGCTCGTTGGTCTTCTCACTATCTATTTCTACCTCGCCAACCGCTCACTGAGGAGGACAGGAAAGGTTTTGGAGCAAACGGTACGTGTATCAAGTGTTTCGAATAGCATAGCCGGTGCTAACATATTGCCAGGTGGGATTCCGATTCACGTATTAGTTGACTCAAGGGTGGGAAGAGCAACATCTGAGATCATTCACCACACCCATCAATACACCACTGATGTCTTGACTTACACCATGTTGGCACCATTCACCCTGATGACCTGTCCCGACACCCACTTGCTTTCTTCTGATGCCAGCCATAAAATCACATCGGCGATTTCTTGAGGCTCTCCCAAACGTCCAAAGGGACTCTGATCCTTCAAAAAATTGACAATCTGCTCCGACTTGCCCTCAAAGAACAAGTCCGTCCCTGTTGGTCCAGGTGCAACAGCATTGACGGTAATATTCCTCTTGGCCAAATCCTTTGACAGAGCCCGGGTCATTTGGTCGATGGCCCCTTTTGTCGCGACATAGATCAGATAGCCCGGACTTACCCCGCTCGCCGTGTTGAGACCGGTCGAGATGAAGATGACCCTCCCGCCCTCAGGTGGGAAGTAAGGCAGAGCCTTTTGCACCAGGAAAAGCGCGCCCTTGACGTTGAGATTGAAGTGAGCGTCGTAGGAGTCTTCTGTTGCGTGGGCGAGGTCGACCATGCCCATTATTCCAGCTAATAAAAAGCCCGTCAGCGCGAAGTTTCGTCAGGGAAAGGGGGGTAATGTGTACCGTTGGGGACGACGATGTCGATTTTGCCAAACTTGTCCACGGCAGCGTGGACAAGCTTGTCAATATGGTCTAATTTGGAGGCGTCTGCTTGGATGGCGAGGAGGCGGGAGGGACCGCCGGATTGGGTGACGATTTCGGAGGCGGTAGTACTGCTTGTTGGGGAGAGGTAGGAGAAGACGATGGAGGCGCCGAGGGAGGCTGCGCGGTGGACGGTGGCGCGGCCGATGCCCTTCGTTCCGCCTGTTATGAGGAGGACTTTGCCTGTGAGGGACATGGTTGGGGGTAGGTGGCTAGAAGGGGTTAAATCGTTGGGTTGTGAGTGTGTTGTGGACAGTGGATTATTTATGCCGTGGCAGTGTTTTTATTGGAACTTTTGTTAATGGAGAATAGTGTGTGGTAACTCCGGGATGTGAACGCGTAAATGGGATGATCTTGGAGGGGGTGAGATGTAAGATGCTGACATGGCGGCGGGATGTGAATGGGGAGAGCGACCTCCCGGCTTGCTGCTTCCCGAGTCAACAGGTTACAGACGGGTCAATGTAGTGCTTGAGTTCGGCTTTCGGATTTAGGGATGCAACCTCCGGAATGGATTCAGCCCTAACCCTCGGGTTTTGCTGCTTCCATTTGTCATTCACTGTTCTGCTTTGGCCTGTCTTTGCCTGCTGTTTGGATTTGGGAAACGGAAAGCGCAAGTACCTTAGGGAGGGAAGGACGGCACAGGCGACAGATAACAGAATTTGAATGGAATCCACGATTCTCCAACGTTCTCGTCAATTTCCCTCAGCTCAGGTCAGATCAGGTCAACGCAGCATCGGATGTTTACTTTGAACTCTAATCCACAGCGACTCTCCCTCAGCCATAAGTTATATTAATCATTTAATCATGCCCTCCTATGGAAACGACCCGTTGATACTCAAAAGTGCTCTTGAGGCTTTGCCTCCAGCTATCAACCGACCATTCGACCAGGACTAGGAACCGAGATGGAGAAAACGATTGCAGCAATGGGTTGACAAGGAGGTAGTCACGGCAAGCTTGCCTGATTCCTTGGACGCCAGAGTGGCAAATTATAATGATATCCGTCATACTATATTATACCGCCTTTTGTGCATAACAAGAGCGCTAGAGAGTATGTCCAACCGTGACCCCCCTTGGAATAAGCTCTGACCCATCACTGTCTACGTCAGGATATTCAACCTGCACAGATGACAAAGTTTGGCAGTGGCGAAAGGAACTTGAGGGGCAACTCCAGTCCTTGCACAAGGAAACCGACAAGCTCCGCCGTTTCGACTACTACATATTCCCACCAACTATATGGAATCGAATAGGCCTCCACACCACCGCGGTATATCTATACAGACAAATATACGCCTTGATCGCGTCAAACAATTCCGTATGCAAAAACGTGATCAAGGTTCGGTTGGCTACATGCCTCTCCCTCCGCATGTCGACAGTCTTGTGTTGTGCCAGGAAAGCGCCCAAATGGCCAATTCAACACTGGGAAGCGTGCGAGGGTGTCACAAACAAACTTGGGTATTTGTTTTGCCCGTTGGTAACCTGTCCATTCGGCACTATCTACGAAGAGAAGGAAGAGTTGAGGTCACACTTCTATCGAGACCACTACCATGTACACGGCCGCAGAGCGTGGGAAAACTGTCCTTCCCAGTGCGGCCAGCTTCTATTGAATTGCGGCCAGCCTTTGTTGAATAATTGCCAGCCCTGCCCGAAGTCGGAGAGCATGGAACACTTTCTGAACCATACTGTAAGCCACATCACCAACATATCATTCAGCGTCCAAAGAGCCTTTCTTTTCTGGATGCATGGCTGTGCCTTCAAGTAATCTTTTAAGGCCTCTTAGCTTCTCTAAAGGCTTTTGAATTATCATTTGGGGTCTTTCAACAATCTTTTAAGGCATATTAAATATTTTTCAACCCTTAAAATTTGCTCTTCGGCGTAGAGTAGGATTCCATATAAGGGGGAGGCGGGGGGAGGTTGTGCCTTCGTCAGATAAGCAGGGGGCTCAGTTAAGGTTGTCTCATCTTTAACGGCCTATAATGGATTATTTCTTCACCTCTACCGCCACCCATTCAACGCTAATATGTCTGATGCCATGTGAACCTTGTATCTGGATCATGTGCGCACTTAATGTTGCTCCTGTCTTCTAGGTTTCGCTCAGCTATCACATACGCTCTCTCATCATTGTCAGTGTATATGAGCCATGCTATCCGTGTGCCTCTCTTGCCACTACAACCCTTTCAATTCGATCATGTCTAATAACATATCCTCCTGTAATGTGTGACAAACGAGGAAGTTATCCACCCCATTTACTCCGATATTAGCAATCCAACCCCCACCCATCCTTGGTTCCAGCAAAGTTGTGTTCCGTCCCACCCCATCCATCATTAATTACCCCCCCTCTCCCAAGCCCAATCAATCCCAAGCCACCATTTGATTATTCCTCTTTCCCCACAACAGCAAGCAAATCCACCCTCACGGCATATATTCCACACACATCCTCCCCACATCCTCAAACTCGGTCCCCCTCGTGGTCCCCCCACCGCTGATGGCGATGCAAACCCAGCACTCGAATTTGTAGCTCATAAAGTCAGACCCTGGCGCGCACAGTCTTCTCCCCCAGCCTTGTACGGCGTTGGCGAGGTGGAGCGCTTTCCGGCAAGTTTGTGTGCAGATTTCGGGAAAGTTGCCGTCTTCGTTCAGGGTGAGGGTTGTGGATGTGGCTGTGGTTGTGAAGAGGAGGGTTGAGAGGAGGGTTTGTGGCTTCATTTTTATGGTTGTTCGCCGAGAGTGTTTATGGTGTGATGAACAGGAGACCGGCTCGGGGCGACGAGTTGATGAATGATGGGACGGAGGAGCAGGCTCTCGCACGAAAGGCAAGGGATTTACTGAGATGGGAATAGATCAAGTTTGTTCCCCCGTGGTGTGAGCGTCGTGGTGGTTGGTGTTGGCTCTTTCCTTTTTTTTCTTCTGGCGTGTGTCTGATCCCTTGTATTAAGCTTTGTTCCGCAGGAGGCTAAGAGAAGTAGCGGAAACTCTGTCCTTCCCAAACTGGGGGACTGGAACGGTGTCTCGGGAGGCTGTGGAGCCGAGGTTGAATATCTGAGAAGGAACGACTCCTCAGGATAATGATTGAGTTGGTACCCTGCAGATGCCATGAAGACAGACCTGAAGCTGAAGAGAGTCAAACCAGATGTCATAAGCCCGGTATGGACTGAATAACTCATAAAGTCATGCCTGACTCTCGTGGCCGCTGGCAATTATGTCGTCACCCAGACCGTTGGCTCTAGCATGCATGCAGCCAAGTCCAAGAGCGCCGTTGCTAGCCTAAAAGGTATAGGATTGAATATATCTCTTAGGACCAACGTTCAATTCGATGTAAGGGCAACAAGAAGTGCAAAGACTGTTGGCAATCTCTTAGGTATATGTTGCCTCCAAACACGAGATTCCAAGCAAAAAACATGGAATTTTCCTTGATCTGCCCAAAATTATGTCGTTTGCCTTGTTGTAGTTGCAGATTGTGGTGATCCATGCCCAAATAGTCAGATCCCTGGACCCTGATTTCTTCGGCTCCATGCTCGACAGGGGCAATTGCAACATGGCTCCACAGGTCTCAACGACAAAGATGCTAATGATATCGTTATACAACCTATCCATTACCCTTTGTATTTCCAAACCCAAAGACTCCCAAAACAAAGCCTCCTTCAATTACTTCAACATAGGAAAAATCGACCCAAAACAGAGATATCTTCACATCGCCCACCTCATCATAAAGAAATCCTACTCCCTCCTAACCCTCCCAACAGGAACAAAAGAATCGCTCCTCAGATCCTCGTCCTCGTCCTCGTCCACCTCCTCACCCAACCTACCACCCTGAACCTCCTCCTCAATCAACAACACAACCTCCAAATCCACCACCTCCACCCCACCAACAAAATACACACAATTATCCACTCCTGCCCTCCTCCTCACCGTAACCCCAAGACACCCCCTCATCTCCCCAGCCTCGACACTCGCCTTCACCGACGCCCGCTCACACGTCAGAATACAC